>NW_020799098.1:32300199-32317158 GCF_003259725.1 Athene cunicularia
TGGCTGGCCCCGCCGGGCCCACTGCTGCCCTCCCGCACCAGGGAGCGTGGAACACGCAGGCAGTGCCTCCGGGGTCAGCTGAGAGCGGCCGTGGGCCTGGGGTTCGCGTGGTGGTGCAGAGCAACGCGGAGGCAGCGGCCAGGTTAGGACAAGAGAACACCCCAGGAGGTTCTAGCTTAATTTTCCCGATGGCCTGAGCTGCGCAGTGCTGGACTTGTGCTAAACCTTTGCATTTATGCAAAATAGTTTACAAGTGCAAACCACGTGCAAAGCATTTGAGTTTAGTAGTGACTGGCCACAACTTTAACTCTGCCTTTTAGCGCCCTGTCTGCAGTATTGCTTTGTGCTCAGTGTCCTGGATTTGAGTGGTAGTAGAGTCACCGCTTCCCTCCAGGATCTGTCCTCTTCGGGGGTTTGCTGGGGAAAGTACATCCTGTGGCAGTGTCCCAGACCCCATGGAGTAGCTACTCAGCACCAAAGCAGTGTCTTCAGCTGGTGGTGCTACCCATAACAGGAGGTAGAGAAGGAAGATCTTTTACTCACCTTTACAAAGCCCCCAAAAGTAAGTTTTGCCTATGCAATGTCCAAGGAGGAGAAGCTTTCAAATGCCAGAAAGGCTGGACACTCTTACCCGGTGTGTCTGGTGCACGAGGGCACAGCAGCCTCTGGGTTCCCTGTGTGCCAACGTAGGAATCTGTATCCAGGACAGATTTGGTGACTCCATAGGAAATGCTTTCTTAACATCAAGCTAATTCCCTGACCTTCCCCTCCACTACTATATACAGTTGCTGGCTATTTATATATGTGATGAATATGATTCAGAATTAAGCATGCCAGGAAGACACTGAATCTTTCAACCTAATAATTAAAAAAGGAATATAGCATGATTGCTTTGTTTCACCACCACATGAAAGAGAACTATTTATTTTTATTGTGGTTAGCTTAGTAGTAACAAACAAAATATTTTATTCCCATCCATGAAAAGCAATCTTTCCCATCTTTATGGGCTTCGTCCAAAGCGTGCTGGAGTCAGTAGTATTATTCATGGGCTTTCAGTTAGCACGTGACAGCAAATCTAGTGAGCCACATTAGAGCAAGAGTGCTCTGGGGCTACAAGGATGAGCACTGTACAAGACTTGGACATCCCGAGAGGGAATAATGCCAGTCTGTAGTGAGGGTCTGTACGGTGCTGCAGACCTTGGGAAGCAAACCCTTCAGTAGCATAGCTGAAGCACCCTGGCATGAGTCTGCTGCTGTGGCTGGACGTGTGGAGCAAGGGACATTGTGAGATTTTTGTGGTGTCATTAGATCACAGCTCATGTGAAACTGAGTGTTAGATGGTTTACATAGCCAGCCTTTTAGCAAAGTTCACAGGCATGGCTCCAACTATATGTATCAAGGCTAATCTCAATTACAACTTAAAAATGCCTCTCTCTTTGTCACTGTGTGGATGGTCTGGAAAGTATCGACTGATTGCTACAGCTGAAAGCTTGTCATGTTGATCTTTATCCCACCAAAGATCTTTATCCTATCCAAAGATCACAGTTCATTCAGCAGTCGCTGCAACCATTCCACTCTGATGGCTCTTTCATTTTTCCTGGTCTTGTTGTTTGTCTAGGCCTTTCATACAGCAGTAATCAAGGGAAGAAAAAATCAATTTAAAAACCAGAGACTTGGATTCTTTTAAAATGCTATAATAATGAGGAAATTCGGAATAGTGGCACTGGCATGTCTTTAATATCTTCCCAACTGGGAAGATGGTATTCAGGTTGATGACAAAAGTTGAAATCACTGCACAAATTTGACAATTTTGTCAAATCTCATCAAGGAGGATTTCAAAGTGGCCAAGGACTCTCAATGCAAAGAAGGAGGAGGAACTAGAGAGGCCACTGAGGTCTGTGTAATTTACCTTTTTTGCATCATTTGCTCTTGGAAGTCCTTTTCCTAGGATTCTAATCAAAACCTGTTGGAATCAGTTGTTCTGATCGAAATCTTGTAACAGCCCTTTCTTCTCTTGCTAAGTAGCCATGAAGTGACTTTCTCTTCTCTGCCTTATTTTTCCTTCCTCAGCTCTTCTGGTCCATGCATTTTCAGTTTCATAAATGTAGGAGGAAGACTGCAGTATCATGTCACTTAATGTTGAAAAAGGAGGAAAGGAAAAAAGAAAAGGGAAGAAAGGCAGAAAAACTTACATGAGGAAGAGACATGGAAGACAAAGGATGACGAGGGGGAAGGTAATCAAGAGGACTAAAGCATGGGAAAGAATTGGAGAGATCAGAGCAAGGGGTGACTATCACAGCAGGCGGGAAACAGAAGAATTGGTTACAGACAGATTTTATATTCTCTCCTTATTTCTTGTTAAGAGGAGTTAGTCAGGAATAAGTTCCACAAACACCTCTGAAGGGGCTGGAAAAAAAACCCAAAACTACACTGAGATGGGTGTATGTCTGTCTTTAATAATAGATATGATTGCAGCAGGTGTAAATAATTTGAAACAGTACCAGGTAACTTGAGTATCAATAGCAGTAAAAATGCAGCAGCACAGGACTGCCAAGTCTGTGTCCTGTTGGTATCCAAGGTAATGGATGGTTTTGAATAGGTTATTAGGGAACTCACTCAGCTTGTGTACTTTAATATTATATGGTAATCAGCTAGAAAAGCAGTCTTGTAACAGGGATTGAAATTCAGATTTCCCTCTCCCAGCTAGATACCTCAGTTGTTGCACTGCAAAGTGATGCCTTGCTTCCCTGGCCCAATGAATGTGTATTAGTTTGTTTAGAATAACAGCCTTTCAGCAGGCACAATGAAAGGCATTCCTCCCAGCTAGCCTCTGGCCTGGTGACATCCTGGGAAGTGCTGGCTAGGGATTCAGTGTTGTCCTCAGGACTCTCCAGGTCTAAGCTCTACCTGTTTAGCTGCTGAGGGGACCTCTCCATCCTCCAGCCATGCTTTTGAAAGATGCCAAAGTCTAAATGCAGACCCTGCTCCAGCATAACCCAAGAATTAAATGCTTTAGATGCCAAGAAGGTTAGGGTTATGGTGTCAGTAATTGGCAACTCGGGTGCTTCTCATGCTGGCTATTAGAGATTCTGGTCCAAGGTGTGGATGCTTCTGACATGGTGGGGAGTGGGGGTACCTGGCCCAGAGCTGGGGGCTCCTGGCTAGGAAACTGGCACCAGAACTTGGGGGTTGCAGCTCTTAATGTTGTGACAGCTTGGCCTGTGGTAGATTTATAGGTACATCTTGTCTTGGCTGTGTCTGGGAAAACACCATGTTGTGGATTTGTTCATGCTACACAGCAATGTGTTCACAGGTAATCCTTGGCATCACGAGGCTGACTTCTGTCAGGTATAATTCCAGCAGTCCAGAGGTTAATGTACTCTGTCTGTTGTGATTTTTTATTTTTTTTTAAGGTGGGGAGAGGGCCAGTGGAGACATGTAATGAACATCGATAACTGCATTTAATTTCCTTGGCAAGTGGTAAGTACTGTTCCCCTTTGTTTGCTTATGCTGACTACATTTAAAGTACTGCATAAAATAAAGCAAACCTTTCTGGAGGCCAGTGCCAATTTTGGTGGAAGAAAAGTATAGCACTACAGTTGAAAGTCTTCATTATCTTCTGAGGCTCAATTACAATGAATATTCTTTAATTTTTGCTACCACACACTTCACATTCATATGACTTCTTTTCTGCCCAAGGCCTATTTGAATAAAATTGTATACTTCCTGCTTTGACAACATACTGATGATGTATGCTAGAGAAAATCATTAGGAGTAGTCCTGCTGAAAATGTTGAAAATGTCTTTGGATGGTAATTTGGGCTGGATCTTGTAATTTTACTGGTAATTGTACCTGTAATGGCTACAAGTAATACCATTCTAAGAATCCTTGGTATTTCTCCTCCACAGTTCAGAAGGGAATCAGACAGACTGTGGGTATCCCCACAAAAAGTATTGGTGAACACATCACAGATCTCTGGGCTAAATTAATCCCTTAAGTGATTTTTTTTTTTCATATGCTTTTCACAAAAACAAGTTTCACTCCTCTACTTACAAGCAGCACTGGTGGAGAACTAGAAAATACTCCTAATGCTTTAACCATTAGACTAATTGTAGTTCACTTGATTCCCTAATGTAATAAAATTCTTGCTTTTGTGGGCCATTATCTGTTAGATAAACCCCTACATTGTTTGTGTTATTAATTATTTATTCCTTCCATTATTCTTAAATGCACATTAAAGAATTGGCTCATGGTTTTTAGCACAATTCATATGAACAACTCTGTTCAATAATTTTTGGAAGCATTTTCTTACGGCAAATAAATAAGGAAAACAGTTTCATCTTCTGTGGAGTTCAGATACCAGTTTAACAGTTATATTCCTATCAATATTTTGAGAAATCTAGATAGGAGTGTTTTTTTCCTTCCTGATATTAGTGATTGAGAATTTGTATATTATTCTTCTAGACTATTTTAGTTACTTTTCTATTTTTTCCAGTTAGAAAAAGAATTGACTAATTTTTCCCCCTTACTTCTTTAGTGTCATTTCAATAAGCTTACATAGTCATATGCAGAATGACAACTTTACTGTTTTGCACCTACAATTGTTACCCCTTGGTGTTTTCCATATATGCTGTTTCCTAAGCAAACATACTTTCACATAAGCGGATTCATGCAAAAATACCAAATGTGGTTATTTATCTATTCTGAGAGGAAAAATAAAGACCATATAGTGAACATGACAGCCTAGCAGAGTTATCTTTAAAATGGTATTTTCAATCCGTGTTAGCACAATTGAGAAGCTACTTGCCTTTATCAAGGCAATAGGGGAGGGATATTACAGCAAAGAAGATGGCTAAACCTTGAAAAAGGTTGCTGGCTGGGAGACTGGCTGCTAGGAAAGATTAAATCATAGATCGTGTGAAGATCGTTGAGATTCATATATTGCCACAATGTGAAGATTTCCAGCCAAACCTGCCCACTTCCTAAGAAAATATAGTGGTGTTCTTGACAGATGTTAAGAAATGGCTGAACAGAAAGAAAATCCTGGTTTTCAGTCATGTTGAACTGGAGCTGATATTTAAATAACCACAAGATCACTAACCTGGTGAATGACTTGGTCAGAGGAAAGAGAGAGAGGAAGAGACCTGTGAAAAATATGCCTAGCTATGCTAGCTGGATCTCTTTGCAGGTGGGACTACTTGGTGCAATAGACAGTGGCTGATAACAAATTTCCGTGGCACCCTGTAGAAAATTAGAGGAGAAACTGAAGGAGCTTTCCCAACAAGATGCTGGCAGATGAGTCAGAAGCTGGAGGAGTGGGAGATAATCTAGCTATTAGAGACAGCGAACAGGGAGTGGAGATTTTCAGTCTTGAGTGCAGGATGAAAAGCAGCCAGCATCACATATTCTTACTTTTTTTCTATTACTGATTGTTTCTTTGCTTCTTTCTTTGTTTTCTTTAAAGGAAAATACCCTTGCTTCTAAAAGTTGTCCTTAAGATCTTTTCTGTTCAAGCAACCATCTGTGGGAAAGAAATGAAGGTGAAGATAAAATTCAAGGAAGACACTTGCACAGACCTATTTGAAAGTGTTTATTGCCAGGAAACAAGTGCTTCTGAGCCTTTACAGGCTATGCCTCTGCAACAGCTCTAAAATATGCTTGCCTTCAGCTATATAAACACTGGTTAACAGAGAGGAAGAATTATTTGCACTAAGACTTATTTAAGGGACACTAGTAGAAGGAAAAGGTTACACAACCAGTTTCTTTTCCTACTTTTCAGTGGTTTCATTACTAACTCACTACAGACAATGTTTTGAAGAAATAAAATTTTGTTGAAGTAAAACCAATTCCATTCTTATCTGTAGCAGGTCAGCTATGTGAGGCTTGGATGTGAGATTAAGTTAGCAGAGTTTAATAAGTATCATTTGCACAGTGGTAAATGTGGACATGGGGATGAATAGGCTCTTAGTCAGCAGCCAATACATATGGTGTTGTGACTTGTTGCGACAGGAGAGAAGTCTAAGCTAACTTGCATGCAGTTTGCCGATTTTGCCTATAGCAAATGCAAAGTAATACACACTGACAATTTCTGCAGACCAGCTGATGCATAGTGAGTTGTTAATAGGTGCTGACTTGATGCTGCTTCTGAGCTCACAAGATAGTGTAATGTAGCGTACCACACTGCTCTTTGCTTAGGCTCTGTTTCATCAGTAATTTTTTTTCTGGTCTTTCAGTAAGCTTTTATGGGTTTCAGATCTCTGTGTATGCAAAATATGTATTCATTAGACACGCAGCACCTTACTATTGCAAGTTATGCCAATGTTCATACTAGCTGGAACAGTCCTGTTTAGAAGGAGGAATGGTGTATGTAAGTGGACAGAAACAACAAAGAAATGAGAGTAATTGTGATAAAGGTAGTGGTTACTAAACACAAACTTGTACTAACATAATAGGAAAAGCTTGAAACTTGTTCTGTGTGGCAACAAGATGTCCCCATCTGAGCGTTGCTGAGACAGGGTAGAACAAAACAATGCTGTGAGGAAGATCTGTTGCAGCAGCCTATGGCAGAATTTAGCACTGACTACTCAAAAGGGAACTGCTAAAGGTGAAAAGCCATGTAAGTGGAGAATGAAAACCTTTCCTTTTCTTTTTCCTCCTCCTCTCCAACCAATATGGACAGATGAATTCTAACATTAATGAAGGGACAGCATGTGCTTTTGATTTGGTGATTGAAAATGAATGCTGTTCTGTATGCGTGAAAGGTTACTGAATGGACAATGAGAGACTGGGGGAAAACAATTAGAGAAAACACAAAACAAGCCTTTTCTGCATGTCATTTTAAATAAATTGTATGCATCCAATGGGAGCAAGAAAATGAATGTAAATTTAGGATTTTTTTCCCTCCTGGGTGGTAACACAAGCCAAAGGGAAGAAGATGAGAAAACCCATATGGAATTTAGAGTGAAAACAATCCAATAGGAAAAAAAATTAAAATTCTTATTTGTACTTGATGTGGTTTAGTCCATGTTTTCCACTGCAACATAGATCACTTAAAGGTCTTACATGAACTCATGTCTAAAACGATCCTTATTTTCCTTAGAACAGGTCTGATGTATTATTTCTGCTTCCACGATACTTGTTCTAACTGACCAAATAAACTTTGCTAGGGAATAAACCCCACAACTTAAATGCAACAGCCTGCAAGACTGTTGTTCTTGGCATAGTTTTAATGACTGGACAGGCCTTACATAAGAAAACTTAGTCCTGTCTAGGGTTCAAGCCATGTGACTGTACAAATTGGACAAGATTACTGTTGAATCAGGTGCATCTGAAATAAGAACAACATTATTTTGTTGGAAAACTGCAGGTGAATGAGAAAGGTCACACATGTATTATGTGTTTACAGCACTCTTCACCTGGGATGCACTAGGATTTATCTGTGAAATTGTGTGTTGCTGATATTTCATACTGTAAAGCCATTGTAAACAAATTAGTTATTAATAAAACAAATTTTGAATTAATATTTTAGATGTGTTATTTTGGCTATTGTGCAGTCTAAGGATTAATTGGAAGTATAATGGATTGTAACAAAAAAGAAAAAGCCAAACACACAAAGTTACAAAATCATTAACACTAACATTCTCTGGGTAATCTATTTTGTTCTTTGTTTTCACTTCAGTTCCTTTTTCTGATAGGTCAGTAGTCCTGTATAGGAAGAAAAGGTAAATTGAAGTAGGAATGAACATATTAGTTTCTTCAGTGCTAGCTACTTGCTTTTTCTTAGCTGAACTTAAGGCTAGCATGTAGATAAGCCACTAAGATGCAGTGTCAGAATCTTTTGAAGGCAGAAGTCAGCTTATTTGCACACAGGATTCTAAAAACATGTATGTTTTCTATTGTGATGACCTTCTGAGTCAGAGCTGGAATGTGCAGCGGAAGAGTAGTCATCTCTGCTGTCCCACATGGCGCCCTCTTAACCACAAGCTCTTGCTCAGCCTCCTGTTAGTGGGCATTTGTCCATTTTTATAATTTTCCACAGTCTGAATGCAAACTGTAGTAACAAATAGCATTTTCTAAGCTCCTATGTATTACTAGAATTCTTCAAGGAATCCCTGTGTGCCTGATTTTTTTCCCCTACTTTGTATATATCACAGAACACTGACTGAAATACCCTACTATGCACATTGATTTGTCCTTCTGGATTTCATTTGCCATTTACAATGAGCAGCTTGCAGTGTGTTTAAAATGGCTACAACAGGCAGTGCTCTTACTAAGAGTTACTGATTCTGTCTCTCTCTGTGAATACTGATATAATGGATGGTGATGCCAACTAGAGCTGATTACTTCCTGCTCTTCAGCACTGCTATCTCTATGGAAGTTGAAGCTGCAGACTTTCTTAATTAATCATGCCAGTCTAGAAACTGAAGACCATATGGGCTAAGTATAGTGGAGCCTTCTGCTATAGTCAGCACTTCTTTCCTTTAAATACACAGCTTGGATGTAAGAAAGCAAATGTAATCTTTCAGGGACAACTCTGGGAATTTTAAATATGCTGTGAAATACTTGTGCAGTACACCTTTCCCAGAGACTGAATTCATCACTGTGGAGAATGCTTCTGAAACAGAAGGCTTAAACAGTATGCAAGACAGGCCATAAAAGCCTTAACCTCTCTTCCTATGTTGTATATAGTTTAGAAACTGCTGCTCATGAGGTTTTATCCAAGTGAAAAACCTGATGATTCCTGATTATAGACAGGGATCAGCCAGAACTAGTAGCCTAGGCTAGTAATAGAATAAAATGGAGTCCTTGAATTACATGTTTCCTGAGGAGTTTCCAAAGTGCTCTATAAAATGGTTAAATCATATTTCTCATACATAAGGAGAGTATCAAAGAGTTCAGTGACTTGCCCCATGATACAGAGAAAATCAGAGGTGATGGGGACAAGCATTCCTTCTCACTCTTACATCTATAAAGTCCTGGTTCCACTTCTTAAAGTGAAAATGCATACATTTAGGTTGTATTCTTCTTCATATTAGGAAAATTAGATTCATGAGTCAGAATGGTTCCACATTTTCCCTGCCTTTCAAAATCTGTATGTCCCAGAAAAGGGATTTTCATTTTAGTCACTTGTTCTCTTCTCACTATGGCTGGACTCCTTGATGGTAAAACAGGCAGTTAAATATTTAACAGTAGTGCAGTACTTTTTTCTTTCTGAGACTAATAGAGGCTTTCCTTAAAATATTTGTTTTTATCATATAATTGAAGAAATGCATTTGTAGCTGAAGATTTATGTTATAACACTTCCAAGAAGCAGTCTGATGGAACTTCTTTGATTTAATGTGTAAGGATAAATACACCCCAAAGAAGGCTTTCTCTGGTATCACATCAGAGTTGCTTGCATTTAAATTAGTGGGTCAGCAAGAAAGGACAGTGGAACCTTTTATTAGCAGCTGACTTCTCTCGAGTCTCATTTTACATTTTTGGTTCCAGCACTATTCAACTGAAAGGAGATACTGTAGGTAAAAAAAAAAAAAAAAAAAAAAAAAAAAGAGACAAGGAAACTGCTAGACACCAGCTTCCACTGTGTTCTTCAAAAATATCTGTATTCTCACTGATATTATAAAGAAACATCATGTGGCATGTTTCCTTGTGTATTCTCTGGTAAGAGCTTTTCATAAGCAAAGTCTATGATACAGAGTTCAGTATTTTTTTAAAGCTGTTTTAGATGAAGATGCTGCCTATTAGGTAAGAAACAAAGGTGAATATACACATAAATTATATTTCACCTGCTGAAATCACTGTGATAGTGATTTGCTGTTCTCTAAGAAAGTCCGTATTTTCCCTGCAGACCCTTTGCGATGTACCAGAAGACTTCAAAAGTGAATTTGATAACACCATAATTACTTCTGTCAGGAACTCTTCCTGTGTTGGACAGCCTGATCATTCCTTGTCTTTAGTGATGGAGTTCTTTGAAAAGCTGCAGGATGTCTTAATTTCCCTCAAATTTTGGTTTTGCGGTTAATTAGTGTACAAATGACACAGCCATTGTGAGATCTGTATAGATCTGTATAGAGCCTGTTATCACATGCATCAACAAGTAAGTCTGAGATGTCATGGGCAATCTCTTCCTTACTTTCTAGCTCTCTTCAGATCTCTTTTCAGCTCTAGCTGGACATAAGCACAGATATTTTTGTTGTTCTGGTAACACAGGAGAAGGTTGTTGATCATGAATTACAGAGCACATACAGACTTACAGGTCTACACTACCTATAAAATGCTATATAATGAATATGGCTGATAAACTTTTTAATGAGAAAGTATTAGAATAATAAAAACGATTTGTTGTTAAAGCCGTGTTTTCTTTGGGATACAGTGTAAATGATCTGCTTGAGCAGCAGATGTCGGGCCTAATTCATCCCCAGTGTAACCTTTCTGAACTGAGTTGATTTGCATGAGATTCATTTTGCTCATTCTTCTGGAGAGAGAGGAAAAAAAAAAAGTTGAGAATTACATAGCTAGGAAGGTGTCCAGTTCATATCTTATATATTAAACTTCTATGCCAGGTTTAGAGGCTCAAGTGCTTTAGTTTAATGCTGGAGAGTTAAAGAAAAATCTAAAGTAGAATTTATTGTCATGGATTACAAATCTTAATGACATTTTTTTTTTTGAGTTGTGCTATTAATGACTTTTTTTTTTCAAGTTGTGTAAACATAAAAAGGAAGCCCTTCCCTTCCTTCAATACTCTAGAACTTTTTCCTTAGAAATTTTAGGTTGAGTGACTTGTGTTCTTCCAGATGGGTATGATTTTTCTGTTTTCTTTTTTTTCTGTACTGCGTCAGAGGTGTAATAAAACCAAGTCAGAAGCTGTTAAACCCCTTGTTAGGAAAAGTCAGTAAGAGGAGTAGTTGAGAACCATGCTGCTATCTTTAATTAAGCATGCTGCATAACAGAAGTAGAGAGGATTCAGTGTCAGAGTACTGGAACAATTTGAAGTAGCATTATTTCAGAAACTTCCATAGGATATTTAAAATAAGTCATGTAAAGTTATTAGAAAATAAGAAAAAGGAAATGCATTACAATCATTAAAATCCCCTTCACATCTTGCAAGTGTTAATAATTCAAACTTAGATACTAGCCTACAGAGTGACTTTCTACCAATTACATGCTGCATGAATTTTACATTTGCTAAGTACTGCGTGAATAACCCACTGATTTCAGGGAGGGTGCTTTTCCCAGATGGGTGTATGGCATCTTGGCAGGAGATGGATTTCCTGCTCTCCCTGCAGTGAATTCACTATGGCACAAGCACTTACTTCATCCTGCTGCTGCCACAACTGTTCACAAAATCTCTGTTTCCTGATCATGAGTAACATTAAAATGCTTCATTATTTGTGTTATGATATAAAGATGGGCTTCCCTCACTCCAGTAAAGTTCCCTTGAAATTCAGGGTAGTAGAGATGTGAAAAGTAGAAAGAGATCCCATCAGGGAAGAGCAGTAGAAGAACTGTAGCAAGAATACAGTATGTTAGTTCAGGTAGTGTTTGGAACTTGCACGGTTTTGTTGCTGCTTGCTGATCAGCAGAAGATATGAACTACTGTTGTAATGCAAGGCTTTTTAAATTAAAGAGCCCATAATTTAGCTGCCTAAAAGTGCTGTACCTCAACCTCATTAGACGCTGTGAATTTCCGTAAGACTTAGGTAACCTTAGGAACTTATGTATGATTTCAGAAGTGAGTTAAGGACTAAATTCAGTTAAACATTTTTTACTTGTTTTCTGTCAGTTAATAATTAACTTAATCTGGAGAACCGTTTGTACTAGTTTACAAATGTGGTATTGGTGGTAGAGCACCATCTAGTGCAGGGTATCACCAACATAAAAGCCTTTCTGCTCATCTGTCACTTGTCTGTGTTTAGCTAATTTAATATGATGTGTTGGGTTGCATAAAGTGCCAGCCCAGTGGCTCCTGTGGCAATAGAATTTTGCAATTACATGAGAGATTGTGGATTGAAAATTATTTGGGACCTTTTGCAAGGACAACAAAATTGAATGCACTGAAGTTCAGGTAATCACTTGTGAGAACCATATACTCTTAAGACGAATCTGTTTATTTTCCTGCAAACGGTGTTGGGTGATATATTCATTATAATAATTCAATCCAATGTGATTATAAACTAGGTTGCACACTGATTCTCACAAGAGATTTAGAGATCCAACTGCCATTTTAGGTGCCTTAAGTACACTATTTAACTCCTCCAAGCCTTTGCTCAGCTTCTGCAGAACCTCAGAGCTACCCAGGTTCCTTAAACCAGGCATTCACAGGTATGCAAAACATGGACAAGATTAAAGATCCAACTGTCATTAAGAAGGGAAGAAAAGAAGAAAGGAAGGAAGCTTAGATTCTATAGGAGACAGGTAAAAGAAACTTAGGTATTTACAAGTTGCTGAGGAAGGGTGGAAAAAGTGAGCTACAGGGTTGTGGTTGTTTTGCAAAGGCCATATTTTGGTTCTTCTGCAAGCAGATAAACATATGAATTTGGCCCTGGGTTGTTTAATCAATGTTTGGATATCAACATTACAGTTTTGATGCAATCTTTTTAGCATTAGGGTAGGATTAAGAGGAACTGTCATAGTTTACTGAAGACATAGCAATGACAAGCTGGATTTCATCCTGCACTAAGCAAAGGTTAAGATGACCCTCAGGTACTTGGAAAAGATAATTTTTGGATTAATACTATGTAGTCAACAAAAAAATAATTAAGCATCAAAGAAACACTATCATTGTAAAGTTCTACATTCTCTTTGAACAAGCATTTTAACAGAAAATTATAACTTTTCTCTCTCTGAGCATATATTGCATATGAATTTTGGGAATGCTTGAAACCTTGCCAACTTTCCAATTCGCAGACCTGCTCTGAGAAAGCAGCAAGCATGTGCTCATACTAATTTCAAAGTAACTTCTGGTTTTGAAAAGCTCAATTTTTTGCTTTCTAAGTTGACCTCTTAATAGGGAACTAAAAAAAACAAGACAGAAATAAGTGGAAATTTTTGAAAATTTAGATATGAAGTACTTCCCTGGATAATTTTTCTGTTCTTTCTACCTCCTTCACAACTGCCAAAGAGAACCTACTACTGAAGAAAAGAAAAAAAGAGGGTATAAAAAGCTGCATTTTCATTCTTTCTGAGCTAATGAGGAGAAAACTGTTCACAGACCTGGTAAGCTGTGGTTCGGTTCCCCTTTCTGGGTATACCATTTTGCTAAAAGCAAGGAGGAGTAGCTCTGACAGAACAAAATGTTGTCCTTTAAAAAGAGGTTCAAGAACTGGTATCAGGAGTAACAGTTTTGGGAATGGTGGTGAGAGGTAGGCTTTAGCTAGGCAGTAGCGCTGAACAGAAGAGTCTCCACTGGAAAGCAGTACACCAAACTGTAGTACCTCAGCTCTGTCAATGCACACTAGACGTTTTAGGGAAAATAAATGTTGTAGCATATAAGGTTCTTTCACTGCTTATTTGATTCACCTGGACTTGTGGTTTCCATTCTTTCAATCTCCAAAATGTTTAGCAAATGGAAGAAAACAGAAGTAGACAACTCAAAATATAAATGTGTTTCCCTTGAACAAATATTACAAACATTTTTGATTACACATTGCTGGTAGCTATCATTATGTTCTTTATTAAATTATGACTGACAAAACATTTCCCTTGTTATTTCCTTGATTCTTATTCTTCTTCTATTTGGTTATATGATTTGTATCAAATGGTGTGTATTTGTTTTAATCTATTTGGGAGTTACTATGCTGTTCTGTCTAATGCCTGAACAAATAAACTGGCTTTTGTTCTGCTGTCTTGTAAGAATAAAGAATACCTTATAACATGTTCGTACCTGTTGAGGAAATAATTTAATATGAACAGGCCAGGCCAGGCAGATGTTTATCAGCAGCATTTTTACATTATAATGTTTTTTAGCTGCCTGAACCCATATTTTCTCTACTTATTTTCCTTTTTTTTGTGTGTGTAGTTTTTTGTTGGTTTTTTTTGTTTGTTTGTTTGTTTAGGTGTAATCTGATTTATCTAATTGAGTGAAACTGTTTCATGTGAACCTCTCTTTTCTTCCCTCCAGTTGTTTTACACATCCTCCCTCCCTTATTCCATGCAATTCTTTCAAGAATTCTTGCCAAACTTCTGGTTTTGGAGGATGGAAATGGAAGGAAAAATGGCCATGCAGGGAATTATCATTCAGCTGTCCTGTATTCATATCAATGTAGTTATGAATTGACTGATGGATTGCCAAAAGTTAGTTTCCATTATGTTAAGCTTGACTGAAACCGGCTGCCAGGTTCAAAAACTGTATTTGGACAGAGAGAGAGAGACTGACAGTCCAACCACAAAAGCAAAATTATTTTAGAGAAGGAGGAAAATAAAAGTGCCCAAGTTTGGCTCAGATCCATGTGCTTTTTAAAATCTTAATTTGCATCTTCTCAGCAGAAATAGATTACATTTCATCAGATAGATTTCTAGAAGTGCTCCTAACTTCTCCATGGCAGCAAGCACTAATCAACGATTCTTGTTATTACTGGCAATTGGAGTCTATTGTGGTGCTAGGCACAAAAGCTAGGGGTAGGCAGAGTCTCTCTTACAATTTTTCTTGTACAAGAAAAACGTGGATCTTCAGTTTAGAAGGGAGAAAGCCCAGGGAGCCAAGACAAGGATGTAGGAAAAGGAAAAGATAACAGGCTTAGAGGAAGAACCGCTTTGAAGTGACTGAACAAGGCATTTGACTTACAGATATATAAAGAAAGTAAATATCTGTAGCGTCAAGCACTAAGAACCTCTAAAATGCCAGATTTTAGTTGCACATGAAATACACTTCCCTCTACATATGCATCATGGTAGCCTATGTTCAAAGCAGAGCTGACATTAAAATTAGTTGCAGATTTTGTTATTTAGGCTTTCAGTAAAGTCCAAATGTCAATATATTGTATCTACAGATTCACAAGTCAGACTGTCTTCTCATTTACATCTCATAAAACTACTGGTTGTAGAGGAATTATTCTGGATTTATATATGCATAGATGAGAAGCAACAATCTGCCCATCTGTTTTAATTTAGATTGATTTGCTAAAAGATTAACTAGATAAATCGTCTTAATAAAATATTTAAACAATATTAGGTTCAAAGTCTGCTGGTCTGACCTTCATGACAACAGATTTCAGAGAATACCACCACCCATGCCAAGTGTACCAAACAATCCCGTTGTCTGTCTCGGCAGTGTAGGGGCCTTTGTAGTACAAACCGTTCAAGTTGGCAGAGTGACACCTGGTGGAAAAGTAAAGGAAAACAGAAATGAGGCCTCCTGTCCAAAAGTTGCAAGCACCTGTAGTTTCTGTGTGAGTCAAAAATTTCGCCTTGTTGAAAAAAGCCCAGTTTGACAGCTGCAAAAATTTGCATTTGTGGACTTCAGTGCTCCTAAACATTAACAAATTAATTAGGGCAGAACTGCAAGTTCTTAGCTTCTTGCAAAACAAAAGGTCTTTTTGTTCTTTCCACATACTTTTTGATGTTACTAGCTCTCTGAGTTTTGCCCACTAATCTGTTTCAGTGGAGAATTATTCCAGAGTTGCCCAGGTCAGGTGTGGCAGCAGGGCATACACCAAACATAACTCTGGGAAAGAAACACTGTTCTGCTTTTTGGTGTTCCAGAATAGCCCCTCTGAAGATTTGCAGTTACTCCACATGGTGTTTCATATGACAAAACCTGAATACCACTATCAGTTTGCCTATTCAAGCTGTGGACTTCTATGTACAAATAGATGAATTTGACAGCTAGTTAAACATATGTATACCGATTCACTGGATTATCAGAGCTGGCATTTTATTTGACTATATGAAATACATGTTTTTGTTGTGAAGCAGAAATGCTATTACAGTTTATTAAATACAGTGGTTAAAACAAACTAACCCCTAGCAAAACCCAAAAGGCTTGAATAGGTACCAGCACAACCTTGATAATCAGTTGGTTTCTACAATAAAGATTTTAGATCCTTATGTTACCATATGGAGAGCAAAACAGTTGTTTTTTCCACAGCATATTGTAATGAATTGGCTTACTTTATCTGCCAATTTAGTGCTTTGTTTTAAGTGCTTTTAATATCTAGCTGTCAAACACTGTGATGCTTCAAAAGCAGACCAGAAAATAAGCAAATAGAAAATAGTCCAAATGAACCTTATGGATATTAATACTGTCAAAATTTAGTCTCTTTGGCTTTGCTTACACTTCATTAACACCAGTTTTTGAGAACTGAAAATCTGTGATAAAATCCACATAGGAAAATTCATATATATATATATATATATATATATATATATATATATATATCCAGATAGCATAGAGCTGGATATAAAAAATTCCTTCATAGCTGGGAGCTCCTATACAAACCAGCCAAGAGCACTAATTCCTTCTATGTGTGCTAATCTGTGCATGACAAATACGTGTTCTGAGTGCTTTCCTTTCTCTGCCAGTACTGTTCTTTTGGGTAGGATTTAAGGACACTGACATTTTCTAGTATTTTGCAGGATCCAGTTTTATGTTAGGCTTAACATAAAAAAGTCACTAGCAAGGCAGTGGAATAATACTATTAGTAACTAATTTTCATTATCTAGATAGACTGTCACTTTAAGAGAATGAGCTACACAGCCATAATAGGAACTAGTCTGGTAGGGGACAGCTATCTTTAGTAGTTATGTAGCACCAACTACAAGGTATTAATAACTGTCAAGTTCTGCTGTACAGCTACTTTTGCAAAGGGATCATTCTTTTGTCCAGACCAATCAAATACTACCAAAAAAAAAAAAGTTTTAACAGGCAAAAAATATATACAATTAACTAAAAGTGATTGCTGATTCACTCTTAATGAACTCCATGGCATGGTATCAGAGGTTTATGCTACTTGAGGTATAGAT
>NW_020799098.1:32317208-32345019 GCF_003259725.1 Athene cunicularia
ACATATATATATATATATATATATATATATATATATATATGCTTATTTATTGCTTACGATTTTTAAGCTCAATTTTGATAATGTGTTGGTTGAAAGCTTATTAATTGCACATATCAAAAGTGACTGTTGTTGAGAATGACAAACTTGTATCAGAGCTGACATAATCTTTCTAGTCATACAAATTCTGTATTGAGCAGGCACTCTGTCCACTTTGAATCAAAACACAGATTTCATTAGAAGAATCATAGTTGCTAAGAGATAATTAGATCAACTGAATCCTGTCTTTTACTTCCTTTGATGGAAGCAGGCAAAACATGATTTTGTCAACAGCAACATGAGCCAGTAACAACTCTTAACTGGTGCCTGAGGCACTAATAACAAAAATATATAGTACTCTGTAACTGACTGGATGCTGTCTGAAGTAACTGGACGTACTAAAGAAACAACTGGTGTGTGATTATAGATACAATATTCTGAAGCAACATTCATTATTCACAAGTTAATAAGCACCTTAAAGTTAGTCTGCGTTCCTGCTGTCTTTCTGATAGGCTAATTTTTAAAGTAAAAAACTGCACTGCAATAGTTTCAAAAGTACAGTCAACTCTGAATTATCTGTGGACATTTTATCTGAATTATATATTAACTGTGTAACAGATGCAGAGAGATATAATTGGTTCCCTGAAGAACTGTTTGAATTGTGCCTGGACTTACTGAGTCCAGTACAGCCCCGGATGGATGTAGCTATGTTGTCTCCAGGATGACTGGTGAGGCAGGAAGCCTGAGTCAGGGAGATCTGTGGCCCCAACTTGATGCCTCACAGATCCACTGTGATCATCCATGCATGGTGTAACTAGAACTGGGAGTGCTGAGGAGAGAATAAGCTCATGTCCAACTAGACTTGTTAGCTCTTCTTTTACTAGTTATAAACCTACTGACTTTTGCAACACACTAGATGCAGGAAAGCTTATGACCTGGGTGTAGTACCAGAGTGAACCCAGCTCTGTGGATTTTCATCCAAGCTGAAAATCTCTTCTAGAGTTTTGCTTACAAAATAATGTAGAGAGGCCATTTTTCAACTGACATCCAGGATAACAAGTGCTGAGCTGGAACAAGACCAGTGGCTTTAAATTAGTTCTGAGCTACTTCCATGTGGTCTCACTTGTGTCACATCTCTTGGTATTCATATTATCTGGGTGTTTCTGTATTCCATTATTCCAGATAGCATAGAGCTGGATATAAAAAATTCCTTCATAGCTGGGAGCTCCTATACAAACCAGCCAAGAGCACTAATTCCTTCTATGTGTGCTAATCTGTGCATGACAAATACGTGTTCTGAGTGCTTTCCTTTCTCTGCCAGTACTGTTCTTTTGGGTAGGATTTAAGGACACTGACATTTTCTAGTATTTTGCAGGATCCAGTTTTATGTTAGGCTTAACATAAAAAAGTCACTAGCAAGGCAGTGGAATAATACTATTAGTAACTAATTTTCATTATCTAGATAGACTGTCACTTTAAGAGAATGAGCTACACAGCCATAATAGGAACTAGTCTGGTAGGGGACAGCTATCTTTAGTAGTTATGTAGCACCAACTACAAGGTATTAATAACTGTCAAGTTCTGCTGTACAGCTACTTTTGCAAAGGGATCATTCTTTTGTCCAGACCAATCAAATACTACCAAAAAAAAAAAAGTTTTAACAGGCAAAAAATATATACAATTAACTAAAAGTGATTGCTGATTCACTCTTAATGAACTCCATGGCATGGTATCAGAGGTTTATGCTACTTGAGGTATAGATATTCCTTGAAGTCCACAAGAGTTCTGATTTCACAGGAAAAGGATCTCC
Source organism: Athene cunicularia (assembly GCF_003259725.1). Classification (NCBI taxonomy): domain Eukaryota; kingdom Metazoa; phylum Chordata; class Aves; order Strigiformes; family Strigidae; genus Athene; species Athene cunicularia. Next base: position 32,319,055 of record NW_020799098.1, read on the forward strand.
AACACAGTTGCCTTTCCCTTTTATATCTTACTTTTCGTTAGAACTGCAAAAAAAATGTCTACATGTGATTTTTTTCTATGTGTCTCAAACATTCTGCTGACCCACTATCCAGGCAAATAAATTAAAATGTATTAAAATAAGTAATTAATTGTGAAACATTGAGTTAATAGCTACATTGTATCAGCTAAGGTGGTCACAGGCTACTTACGGAAATAGAATTTGAAAAATGAGGAGTTAAAAAACAGAAACAAAGTATGACACAACACAGAGAAACAATGGAGTTGATCCAGCCTGGCAGCTCTTGCCAAGTGAACTGAGATCACAATGAGAGTAGTATGCTTCCCTGAGTTGTATTTTAAACCTCTCTATTACACAGCTAAATTGCATAGTTTTCTTCATGGCTGTATTTATCTAATTAATTAAGGGAAAGAACACAGCTGTCTGTACAGGCAGTGCTAAGGCCATCAGTTTTATCCTTTATTTTTTAACTGGTATTTTGTACAGAAGTAGGATTTAAAAATTCTTTTACTGAACTCTATTTTAAAAAATCTTCCTCTCAGTCCAGCCATACTCACTGACAGAAACTGGGTGGATGCATTCCCATCTTGATATAGAAGGAATAAAAAGAGTGAGATGCTGTGATATGAGGTGAAAAAAATGAAGCTTAATAAACTGGCAGTAGCTTAACTTGTCAGCTATTCTGCAGCACTGCCACATCTGGTTTAGTGAAATGCAGGAGAAATGCAAGAATGAAGTACAACAGGGATACATCTGCAAACTCTACATGATCTATTTGCATAAAAACTGGTTACCTAAAAAGGGGCAGAATTATCTTCTCCTTAATGTCTGATAACAAAGACAACCAAAGTCTATGGCAAATACCATTATCACAGACCAACTTGGCTGTGCAGTAGGTGCTGTCCCTTCTAAAGCGAGTCTCAGTATTACCAGCACTGAGATCTCTGGCAGGGGTCAAGGGCAGATTGTAAAAGTAATAAACAATGCCAGTCCTATCTTCTACCATATATTATTACTGTATGAATATGCATGAAGCAGAATAATTTACAATACTGATCTAAAGTCAAAATACCTGTTAAACCACCAGCCAGACTTTTCCTCTTCAGCACAGTTCCCTTCATAGTTGTCATTGTCCCTGTCTCGAGTACTGAATTTCATTCCTCGATGATCAGCCCACCATTTCACGTCAGGATGAAATCCACCAGTAAGGGAATCACCAGCGGTACCAGAGTATTCACCACAGCTCATCTCATAAGATTGCTAATGAAAAATGTGAAGAAAGGGAACATGAAGTTCCAATATGTCTTTAACCTTTAGCATGTCAGAAAGTGAAACCACAAAGAGGAATCTAATCTGTTTCATTTGCTACTGTTTTTATGCTCAAAAATGTCATACCATTTAAACATTGTGTAATAGATAATGAAATGGTGTAAAGATGCTTACCAGGGTAAAATTTGTAATAACCTTATGATAAATGACATAATAAAACAACATTAGAGTTAGTTTGCAGTACATATTAACAAATCAGAACTTCATGTACCGTTATTGTTGGTAATATCAACAAAAATAGAAAAACACTTTTATCCATGTCTGCTAAACAAAATGATTCATACATCTCACTGAAAGTGTAAAACTGATGTATCAATGTAACCCACTATTATTACACATTTGAAAATTCCAATCATTCATTAAGAAAATAAATATGATTTCTACACAAACCTTTATGAAAATTAGGGAATCCACATTTACATTAAAATCTCTAGTCATTATTTAATATTTTATTACCTCTTCACCTGCAACTCCAAATCTTGCATATTGTGCAAAACGCCGCTCTCCTTCAAAATCAGTTAGATCAATTCTTAAAGTATAGTTCCCTTAAGAAATAACAACACAAATTATCTTCGTTAAACTAGCCTATCTCACTACTTTTCAGAAGAGAGTATTATAGCAGATTAAAATACAATGTTTTTCTCATTAATCTTATCTCTATCATCACAGCATATTGTATGAGGTTTTATCTTCTTTATGCATATTAAAGCATGTCTTGCTATTCTTTGTCTTTATTCACCTGATTCAGCTTAGAAAATTTTATAATTATTCTAATGCAGATTTTCAAGCATAGACAAAAAATATCTTTTTAAAAAAAGGCCTTACAGGCTCTATATTTTAGTTAGGCATTTGAGGTGGTAATGAAAAGACAGTGAGAATCAATCAATAAGTGTACATCTAAGCATTTTAGATTTTTATACTCTGAAGATAACAGTTAAACTAGAACCACATCCTGGTGGCACTGATTTCCATATGAATTAGATGGCTAAGTCAATGGGTAAGTTTTGTATATGCAGCTTTCTATGGCAAAGCAGAAGTTATATTGAATGACTATCAGAAAGATGGAAATAGCTTTCCAAGACTAGCCTAATCCACAGGACAGGCCTAGATTTACCTTCATGTATGTAATAGCCATGCAGCCATGTAAAGCCCTGGCTAAATGAATTGGTACAGCATACTACCTGACTCTGGAATGCTGAATGAAATGGGTGCCAACAATTCTTTCAAGGTATACCTATACAGGCTACTGTTGCCACTTTTCAGGGGCTCTCTGCATGCCATTGGCCCAATGATAGTTCTGAACATTTTTTTAGAAAGCATATATTCAAATGTGTTTTGTTCTGAAACTTGGAGAAATTCATGCAGACTAACAGCAGAACTCATGATTTATGCTAAAAAGAAAGGTAAAAAATGTCCCAGAAAGAACAAAGAAACAGAAACAATAGAAGACTATTGTTACAATACAGATCTTACCCTGATTAGTCAAATAATGAAGATTTTTATTTCCAAGCCAATATTCACCATTTGGCATAACAAAATTTCCAAAGCCTTCTTCATAGTCAGTCCAGACTCTTAAAAAAAAAAAAATTACTAATTTATCAAAAAAGCAAGTTTGCTTGGATGTTTATTTTATCACACAACCATAGATCACAGAATAATTCAAATTGTAAAGAACCTCAGGAGTTAATCTAGTCCAATGTCCTGCTCAAGGCAGGGTCAGTCAGGAGACCACACAAGGTTGCTCAGGGCTTGTCCAGGCAGGTCTTGAAAACCTCCAAGGATGGAGACTGCATGTCCTCTTTGGGCAACCTGCTGACTGTTCTCATGGTGAAAAAGTTTTTCCTTATATCCAGTCTGAAGCCCTCTTGTCTCAGCTTATGTACTTTGTGTATCATCCTCCCACCAGACACCACTGTGAAGAGTCTGTTTACTCAATGAGCTCTCACACTACTCTGTTTTCTTAGTGACCTCCTTGTAGGTACATACAAGCTACTATTAGGTTCTGCTGAAATCATCTCTTCTCCAGGGATAGCCTGTCCTCATAGGGCTCCAGCCCTTGATCATCTTCGTAGCCTTCTGCTGAACTCTTTCTAGGTTCATTATATATTGGAGCAATAATAAATACTTTAGACTTTGTTATCTTATTTACACTGTTGATCTTCACAGAATCATTTCTATTTCTCACACGTGAAGGGCTGAATCCCACACTACACTGGTCACTGAATCCCCATCCAAAGAGTAGTCCTAAGGGGTACATTCAATGTTAACAGATTTTAAGACCAGAAGAAAACACATGAGCTCAGTCCAGTCTCTGGTATAGCAAAATTTAACAAAAGTGAAAACATTTTTTCTGGTTAAATCCAGGGGATCTAAGTGAATAATGAGTAGGCATATCCCAAGCATTGTTTCTTTATTTTCTGTGATTTGATTAAGCTGGGAAACTCCTGCAGCTGGCTATATAATTTGTAAGCTGAGGTATTAGCTAGCAGTTTTCAGCTTTGACTTATTGACTGATTCTAACAATTTTTTAACTCATGATGGTGCAGAGTTTCAAGAATTGATGTGTATACTGAAAACACTGAATCTTTTTCCCTGTCTACACTGGCTTTGAAACACCTTCTCAGTGGTTTTGGTTTCATGACATGCTCTAACAGGGACAAAAATATGATCTATTTCCTTGATGAGAAGTAACCATACTTCAACCAATGGGTGAAAGTATTAGGCTGTGGACTGGTAGTCATAAGAGAAAGCAGCCTCTGAGACTTAAATAGCTGGTACTTTGGTGAAGAAGAATGGGTGTTGTATGGTGATAACAGTTTTAAACTGCTAAAGATTTCTTCTGTAGTTTGTCTTGACCATATTTTATAAAATAAGAATAGCAAAGTTTTCTTGGCTGGATTGCAGTTTTTCATCCTCTCTGGCAATTGTTTCTCTAGTTCATAAGGGTATTGTAAAGTTAGTTGCAGAAATTATAAAGACAGGTAAGACACAAATCCACAGAAGGATACAGATACGTGAAAAGTAAATTGAGAAAAGTGGAGGTTCTAAAACCTTCCTGTGGTTTCTAATATCTGTAAATATTTGTGGTCTTTTATGTTCAAGTCTTAGAGCACCAAAGATTTCACTTCTGGAATTTTCCCAAAAGTGCTTGGCTCTTGGCAAAGGCAAGGAGGTTATGGTCCACAGATCAACTTCTCACTTTACCTTTCCTGGAGGCATTTTACCATGAGCTACAAATTACTCTGTGGTGGGTTGCTCTCATACTTGCTTGCTGATGGTATTTTGGGTCAAGCAGACTGCTTTTATTTTTTAGATTTTTACTATTTGCAAAAGACAAGGTAGTCCTTTACTTGTCATTATGAGTTCTTGCTCCAACAATTGTTAATGCATTTGACACTGAAGTGTCCTCATGTAAAATGCACAAGTTGTCAGAAAAAAACGTCTCCCAGAAGAGACAGAGCCAGAAGTGGTATCTCATCCGGAGGCTACTCCACCTTTTTATCTGAGGTAACAACTTATATACTTCTAAAGTTAAGATTTAACTTAGCTCCATCTGCTTTAACGTTTCTCCACTTTGTTTCCAAATTAAGTCTATTACCTACCTATCAAAATTTTGGCTGCCATCAGAACGTCTCTGAAAAACAGTCCAACCACCCCCTTCAGACATGTCACAGAAGGCAAGGAATTCAGCAGGGCTCTGGATAGGTTTCATTTTATAAAATCCACTTTGCTTATGGCCGTCGTTGTAGATTTCTGCACAATCTGTTCACAAAACATTTATTGGACAGGTTTTTTAGTCCTATACTTACTGGCAAAATCAGAAATAAAGTTAGTAACAGAAATCAAGTCATGTCATACAAGAGTCACAAGAACCAGGATAATACAGGTTGCAATAATAATACCTTATACATTTGCAAACACATTTTCATGACTTTTGCACATTTACTTGTATTTGTGTTGCTTTAAAACTTTATTGAGCTATAATTATTTTCTTTAATCTTTTTTCTACCATAAAATCCTATCATTTTTGTTTTCCTTTGACTAGCAAAATGATTCCTCTGGTTTAAGTGGTGTCACTTTTAATTTGCAATGGTGTATCCACATTAGAATCCTGTTACAATCATATAACTTCTGTACATACACACTGTTCACACAGTAACATTTAAAAACAAACATTTACTTCTATGTCCAGAAAGTCCACAGGAGAACTGCCAAAAACAAGAGTAGGGAATCACCAGTGTTTGAAAAGGGAAACAATTGTTGGACCTGATACTCTTGTCCCTTGTACCAAAGAAGTGCAAAAATATATAGAAGACTATCCCCCAAAAGTGCAGCATATGTGTAAACTGATACCACTTCGGTTTGATCCCATTTACAGACTGCTCTCCATTGGTGCTAATGACTAATCAGCATTTACAGCAATGACAAAATTCAGAGCTCATGAAAAAATAACAGCAATGTAATTATATAATCTTATATTTTTTCCTCTAAGAGTTAAGAAATGAAAGGAGTTCTTTGTTTATATGTAATCTACCATCAAGCAGTCATACAGGAAAGACGTATAATTTTCAAAATTTCTGTTTTTCCTGGCAAAGATAGGGCTGATTAACTGTAAGATTTTCCCTGAAACATTTATGAACGTGTTGCCTAAACTTCCAGGCCAGTCTGGAACTTTCTGAACTATTTTATTTCTTCTCAGTGAAAGTGTCCGTGAAGATTAGACATAGAAAATAAACACTTTATATTGGAAACAAATAGCTATGCCAGGATTTGATTAAACTCTAATAGAAAACAGGATTTAAATAACAGCTAAGTTGTCTTTCTAGAGAGTGTTTGATTGGGTTATAGAAAGTAGCTTTCCTTGTTATTTTCTTAGTAGATTAGCAAAACACTTAATCATATTTTAATTTTTAGCAGGTGTATATAGTGTGGAATTTCTTTCTCACTATCTAACCCCAAGTTAGATAGGAAAGTTGAAAAAAATAATGGAAAAAGAAGTCATCAGAAACCCAAACAACTTAGATCTGTTATTTAGAATCACATTTTAAGAAAATAAACTGAGGCATATGCTAAGAAAGGACAAATACTTTTCAGCTAAATGTGGTTTTAATAAACTTTTCCAGTTACAAATGAGTCAGTCATAATAATAAAAAAAAGTATTCCAGGGTGCTGAATACATAAATAAATATATAGCTAAAATTTAAAGTCAGACTTCCAACTGCTTTCAATTTTAATGGTGCTTTATTATATTTCATGCCTTGTTTTATGTTGTGATTTCCTCTAGCAGCATAAACACTAAAAGTATATTCAAACAAGGCTATTAACAATTATAGAAGTTTAGACTCTCTAGCACTGGACAACTAGAAATGAACATCACCCAAGAATCAGACCTCCAAATTGTATTTTCAATCCAACTATTGGTTTGGATGGTGTTTTATTATTTTAAGAGTTTGGGCCTCACTCCATCTACTACAGGCTAAAACACTTGGCCTTCTTCCACTGCAGAGGAACCGGATCACTACCAGAATGCTGGTGAGATTACAAAAACAACTTAAAACCAGTATTTTAGAAGCTGTGATGTCCTGAGCTGAACCTAACTCAGCCAGAATGGTGCAATGTACAGAATATTATTAGTGAGATGCAAATATCACTATGCCGGGCTTATGCATGTAAATATGGATGTCTCAGGGACTTTACAGATTGGAAGAGTTGGTGTGTGCTTATAACCCATGTAACCCTCTGAATGTGTGAATGTGAACTGACCCTGTGTGTTAGAACTTTTTGAGATTAGTTGAAGAAGGGTGTTTAGAAATCTCTAACTGTTTATTAACATTTTGTAAATGTCTATTACTGGCTTTTATCTGTTGTATTGCTCATATTTATTCTAAATTTATTGTTCACTGTTTTTTTAATTATGTGCTATTAATAAATCAGTAAAATGTTTCAATCCTAATTTGATTTATACCATGTAACATTAACAATTTTCCCTGTGGCAAGCAGGCCTAGGTAAAAGCTGAACACTGTTTTAAACAGACAATTTTCTATGAGCTTTTAAAACAATAAGTCAATGGGCCCAATTGTGCTAAAGCTTCTGGCTGTCATTACAATGAATGGAAATGAAAAGAATAGCTTCATTTCTAACCTGAATACTGTCTTTTTCCTCCCAAGTCAATGACACTGTTTTCATCTCCTCTGTCACTGTACTGAATCTCTTTCTTCTCTAAAAGCTGTATAACTTTTAACTGCTGCTGTTTCACACGATGTTCCAGAAGCCTCACCTGGCCCTGAAGTCGTATCTGCTCTTGAAAACAGTTCTGTAGATCCTGGTGAGGAAAAAATATCTTATCGTAAAACCATCAATTTTTTGTCACATTTAACATGTGACACAAAAATAACCCTAGACAAACCATAAATAAAATTTAACTTGAATAAAACATTTTGGTCACAATCTCCTAGAGACACTATGTTGACTTCTACCTCAATTGCTACCTCTGTTTAAAATTATTTCGTATATTACAGAGTGACCAAACATATAATTGGTTTGCAAAGAGACCTTCTCTTTAGTGGCTATATCTACCAGCTCTCACTGCAAACATGCAGAGGGGACTTTAGGGAAAAACACTGTAGTACAGACCCTATCATAAAGATTGTTTATTCTCTATCACCTGCCATGTACAGAGATTTACTATCCAGTGAGACCTCCTACTAACATTGTGAAGGTTCTAAAATTCCAGAGTGTTAAACAGTCCACATTGATATGTTTTCAACTTCACTGTGCATTTTTCAAATGTTTTTAGATTATACACTTCTTATGATAAGAATCTAAAACATTGCCAACATAAATATTGTAAAGTTTTGAGCTCATTTTTGGCACGCTAAAATAAATAGTCCCTAAGAAACTGCGAATATTCATGAAAAATAAAAGTTACAAACTTAAAGTTGCTATTGTGCAGACTTGTACACTTAATTTTGCCATGCAGAGTAGGTGAGAAATGTGTCAATTCTGATATGGTGATGCCTAGCACTCATTTCGCCCTGGTGCAAATAGGGACACATGACAAGAGAGCTGGCAAAGCTATTCAAAATTCTGCCATGCTGAATGTACACAGAAGAATAAATAATTGTTTTTAGATTAATGACTATGGTAAAATAGCCAAAGTGCACAGAAACCAATCTAGGGAGCATAAATTAGAACAGCCTGTACAGTTTCAAATACATATTAAAGAAGTTTGATTTCAACATGAAGAAAAAAGCCTTTGGGGTTTTGTCATACATTTTACAAATCTGACAATGTTTTGCATCAGTAAGATTGTGTCTGCAATTTTATATGAGCAAACAGAGTTTACTAGCTATGGTGCTTGCGTGAGAGCATAACTAGCACAGTAAAAGCAAAATCAGAGGGCAACATTTCGAACATCTGATATGCAAGATCAAATATGCAATATTTCTAAATTGGTGCGTTATTCATATGGCAACATTTTTTACATGAGCTAAGGATGTAGACCTGTAACATTTGCAATCCATACGTAGGAGCTGATGTCTTAGAACATTGCCCTATCACACTGAACTACAGAGAGATATGAAGTGACATACTTATGTGCATCTCCAGTGACATCTGCATACCTTAATTTGTAACATGCTCAGGCTTCACCTATTTTCCATGAGCACTCTCTCCAAAATGTTTCTTGTCGCCTTCTTTCTGCAGTGATTTTTAAAAAATTTATCTGAAAAGCTGATACCATTCTGTACATTTCTATGCAGCACAAATACAGCTTTGGTTAGAATTACTTCCTTGCAGAACCATTCACCACAACTCTAAGAATAAACTTTGTGAATTAAACTAATGATTTTAATTAGAATTTTCATTTTATGGCTCTACTGCATGCAACTTTTTTTCATAATTAATTTGTGGTACTAATAAAAAAGCAGAGGAACTTCTGCTACTGTCAAGGAACATCCATATAAACTGTGTCATGACTATGACCTGTTATTTCTGATAGAAAGAAGTGTTGCAGGCCCCTTTGCTTTTTCACTAGAGAGGATGCAATTCACTTTCAACAAATAGACAAATGAACTAGAGACAGTTCAAGAGAAGTATCTGAAGATAAAAGAATCTGTGTCCATGAGTTCAGTAAAATGGTTCCTAGCCATCATGTTCCATTTGTCTGCAATATTTAGTCACACTGGAAAATCTGATGATCAGACTTTGTAGAACAATTCCTGAACATAGGCCTCTGCTTTAAGTATTTCTGAAGTGCATCAGATGCTTGCTTTAATTCATACTTAACTGCAATCTAATATACATGGTGGAATAAAAGAATGGGGAATATACACGTGGCAGGACTAGGCAGTTTGTCAGTGGCCTGTTCGAGAGAAGGTTCCACTGCCTCTCTGGGTTTGGGCTGCCCATGTCAGGCTGCTTTGACAGCAGGTGTGCCTGCAGACTTCAACTGTCTGATTGCTACTAGGTCCTGAGAAACCATTGAGATACTTGACCACAAGGAGGAGCTGTAAAGAGGCACGTTTACCAAACTAACGTTTTTAGAACAAACAAAGCAGCCAATGACTTAATATCCCTACAGTCCTATCTTATTTAAGAATCCTCCCTTGAAAATCTTTTTCAGTTGTTGATAGCTATACAAGATCCTTAGCATATCCTCATTTTCTTCTATCATGAAACGAGAAAAAAATACTTAAAATCTCTGCACATACAGAGACAAACTTGCTACAGTGGCTTAGAGGGATGTTATTTGACCATAAGCACTGGTTAATGTGTGACATGTTGCATATTACAAAGGATGCAATATTATGCAGTCTCTCCAGGGTGGTTGTCTCAACTTGTATCTGCAGCTTTATATAAACCCTTTACAAAAGCTGAGTTGAATTGGGAAATTCAAAAGACCCTTCCTTGACAGGGCTCTGTAAATCCTCAGACTAGTCTCAAGTGCATACAGAAAATTATGGAGAACTGGAGAGCTGCATAGGTGGACTGAGAAAGAGTGAATAAATAATAAAAAAAATATTTCCAGGCTCACCGTGTCAAACTAATGCTAACTACGTTAACAGTCAGAGCAAATATTAATCCTAAACATATTAAGAGTGATAAAGAAGCCACCATGCCACCAGTTTTACTGCAGTGTCTGTTTATTGAGAAGGTTAGCCTCTATCAGCCTTAACTCAGTACTCTCGGCCTTGGAGAACATGGTAAAATACAATAGGAAAGACCTGGGTGGCCCTGAAAATGATGGCCACTGTCATCAGGCCCTTGTAATTTCACAGGCAAGACTGCAGGCTAGTACTCTCTTTAACACATGGCAAGGTCTGAGCCACTAAGAGCTACTTGCAGTTCTGGGGAGAGCACAAGCCTGTACTTTTGAGGAGAGGCAGCTACAGGCATCTAAGTGCATACACTTCACTACACTTCAGGTGTAGTGAAAATGCATCTATCACTTCACCTATTCATACTGCGAACAGCCATTCTCCTACTGTGATTAAATTATGTAGTAAAAGTACAGCACTTTTCAAAAATTATCATACCTTAGAAAATCTTGATATCTAAGTTTGACACTACTTCATATACCACCATAAAAGGTCCTGTCCTTTGAATCAAACACAAGTCTGCAACAGGCTACATCTCCAAATATTATCCTTACCTTTGCATTTTAAATTTATCTTTTCTTTTTGTTCACTTAAAACCTGTGAATTAATTCATGCAAATTAAAAACTAACATTGACCTGACTGTCATCTTATTTATAGACAATTCACTCTTATGGGGTGAACAGTAATATATCTACATTACACATAGCAATTTCCTGATGAAAAGGATTTAAGCTCACAATGTTGATAAATAGTAAGTAACAAACAAGAAATCACCAGCCATACTGAATAACTACACCATAAGAAATAAATGACTGAGCAAACATAGAGTTTTGAAAGTAACACACAGGTGAAAACTATGGGTATCTGATACACTGCTTTCTCTCCCTGACTCCAGCCTCCTCATTGACATCTCTTTCTGTCAACTCCAGACAAATCCCGTTACATTTTGTTGCTGCACAGCAAAACCGCAATTCTCGTATTTGGAATTCCACACCTCTTTTTCCCACGGGACAATCACAAGTTAGCTGTGTAACTTCAAGGTGGATCAATGTGGCTTTTAGATATCCAGGTTACCAGACTGTTCTTCTAACGTACTGCTACACTTTTTTCACAGGATAACTCTTTTAAAATCATCAGAGTTAAACCAGTGCATAGCTGGAGTAATACAGAAATAAAATGTAACCTATGGTTATAAGAGTCAGCAGCTATAATATATTCCTTCTGTTATCTATGGACCGAAGTTAAACTATTACAATGTTGAAACATTCAAAAAAATATGAATTTGATTGTGCCTGTCTCCAGAACATAACCTGTTCTGTCTGTTTCAGTGAAGCAACTGTTGTACTACCCATTGAGAAGCAATTACCTAACAACTGCTGACAGCTCTGCTCTTGGACAGGCAGTCCCATATTTAACCAGCTACTGCAATTAATGTGCACTCACAATATTTATTTCATTATTGTGTGAATTTTTAGCAGCTAGTGACCTTCCATTAAAACTGATGCCATAAATTACATTCAGAATACGGTATGCAAACTATAAAAATACAAAATTTTTACTTGAGGTGTTATTTCCTATATTTTTAGAATTTACATAAGCTGAAAAAAAATCTCCAATGAGATTAGTGTTTTAATGAGATTAAAATGTGAAAAATGAGAGATTTCAGGATGTTCCAAGATTTTATTCACAGGGTCAGCCAAAACCCCTAATATTCCAAGTGAAAAATCAAAAGAAATCAAACACATTTCATTGTAATGCCTTTTACTCAGTAGGCTTCTATAAAAATTAGTAATATTTTTCTCCACTGAGCAGAAGTGATTACAGAGGCAGCTACTTCCTATTCTGCCCCTATAGAGCTACTTATCTGAACAAAAGGCGTAAGATAATATATGCCACAAACAATGATGCTCACCTAGTTGTAAATTGAGCAACCACTTCCACCTAAGCAATTATGAATCAACAATTCAATCTCCCAGGTTCCTGCTAGTTAGGACTTGATTATCAAACTAGCCGTGACGGGCAGTACAGGACTGGTGAGCGGAAGTATTTTAAGCATCAGAGTAAGACTGTGTGTGTATGTATGTGTGTATATTAGGGGTTTTGTTGAAGAGGCAGAATACATAACAGAAGGTTTTGAGAGCTAGAAATGAAGGAGCTTTGATCATTGCTTCTGAGTGTGAATTATAACATAGTAACATGGGAACACGTAAGAATATGAAGCTGTGGATCTTACTTAAGAAAAGGCTGTATGACAAGTGGACAAGGTAGAAAAGGAGAGAAACATTCTTCAGAGTGTCAGTGACCAGAAATACTACTGCTGCAGCTACCACTTCAGGAGTTCCTGCATTTTGCCTTTCCGTAAGTATACTGCTCAAAACTAATGGTCTTATTCTGAGTGAGCATTATCCCTGAATGGTAGTATAACTGTCTTGTGCCTTTTGTAAATGTGCCTGTTAATGCATCATATGATACCTTTTTTATCTAAGATATTCTATCGCCTCCTATTTCATGACGGATCCAGTAACAAACTGACTGGATGAACTTCTTCGGTGCTATTGCCCAGTCATTTACCTTCCATTGTATATTCATGCATTTGTTACTTCTTTCCTCATTGGAAACTTGTCCCCACTGAACATCATTTGAGGTTATTTCCCCTGTCCTTCAGTTTTGTTCTGAATTCTGATCTTTTTCATCAAAGGTTCTGCCATCCTGTTTAGCTGAGATACATTGTAAGCACTATGGAGAACAAGGTATGAAATATTTAGAAGAAACTCTACAGGAAAATTTAATTACTAGAACTTACAGAGCTGCCAATAGCATCCATCAAGCCAGCTGCAAGGACAAAAGCAATCATTATCAAAATCTTCATTCTTTAGAAGCTGTGAAGTAGAGGAACAAATTAAATTCTAGTTAACTTAAACATCAAAACTAAATATTTGAAAATATTTATTTGAATACATTTTTTATTATTAGAAATAATCTATTTAACCTATAATTATTTTCTTACAAACTGTAAATATAACGCAGATTTAGGCATCACTACAAATGTCTAAAATAGTCTGATCAAGAACAACTCCAAAACCCAGTAAAACCCGAATTTATCCTTTTAGGCCACTTTGTATCAGAGCTCTCTATGTATTTTATGACAGCTATTCAAGATTCAAACCCACACATTTTATTGTGAAAGAAGACAAGAGCAAAATAGCATTTTAAAATGCTCTGAAAAGCAGGGCAATGTTCCATGTTTGTCTTTTAAAGTTGGGAGCCAGTTCTCTGTTATATTCAAGTAATTAAAATCTGAATTGGGCTAGTTGTCCTTGAACTAAGGATTTGTGCGACTTTTGTGTGCCAGGAGAGGATGGTGATAATTTTACTGTTATAGAGTAATTTTTAGGAAAAATGTATAATAGCTATCAGCTTTTGTTCTAATGGTGACAAGAATGACAACTTTCAACAGCTAAGCATATTTCGTACTGTATGACCCATAGCATTTTAAATCCTATTATTTAATATGAAAATTATTTAAATGCCAAAACAATCACCACTGTATCTCATTGCCTTGCAAACATTAGCTGATGTAACTCCACTATTTTCTGTAAGGTGGATGTATGCTTTTCAGCTCACAGATGAGAAACCAAGGCCTCCAATTACAAAAATATTTACATAGATTATACATGAACCAATTCTAAAGTGACTAGTTAAACTGCTGTGAGCTATTAAGGACTATTTATTTTTTTTTAACTTAAAATATTTTCATTTAAAATATGCTAATGCATGTTTGAACCAAAGTATGTGTCCACTCTGATTTTTCTACTTATTAAATTAAATCATCTAACTACATGTTAAAACATTTGTGATTAGACAAAGCATAAAACCTATAATAGAGATTAATGATTCCATGTCAGCATGTCTTATTGAAACACCAACTTTATGGAAATTTCCACTCAAATTTCTACAGGAATTAATATAATATACCAGTGGAACTTTGGCAGACTGTACAAACTACTGTACAAAGATAAGTGCTTATGTGAAGTATATTTTTAAGTTCTTTAAAATTGGACAAGTCCAACTTACGATTTTCACCGATCTCTGAAAAACTTATGCAAGAGTACAAATTAAAGCCCAGGCAAATTTCAGGTTTTCAACACCTATCTATAAAATACTCAGGATGTGTTTTTAAATTACAGTTACCTTATTTAAGAAAGTAACATTAAAAAAAAAAATAGTTCTGAGTTTTGCTGGTTTGAAAGCATCACATTTGAAAGCATAGAGTTGTGAGGCCCAAGTACATCTGTATAAAGCTCACTATACCACTTCTTGCGCTGGACTGATGCAGACACATGGTGTTGAGGGTACTTGGTACCCATTGACTCATGTTACAGACAGCTCAGAGAGTTTTTTCAAGCATTTTGGACATATGCAACATCTGCCATTAAGCTGCAAAACACTATACAAAGCTGATATCTATCTCTAAGAATTCCAAAGGAATCCATTAAAAATTACCTATAAAATGCTTCCTGAGTAGAAAGTATGAACTGAAAATCTTAGGCTAAGATATTTCTATGCCATAAAGTTTCTGAATTTTAAGTTGTCAGTTGTTCTTCAGGCTAACCAAATAAATGTTGTATCATTTGAATTAGAAACTTTTCCAAAATTCAATGTAACAAGTTCTGCTACTGTTTGAATTAGTGAATCCTATGAATTTCAGGCTTACAAAAAAGGCAGGGGAGAATCTGCAAGAATTGCCTGGCATTGAATTCTGTTATTAATTTAGATTTCAGAGGTTCCTGCCATGATAAAACAAGCATTTTCACCTTATGACAGTAGTAATATGGCTATTCCAGCAACCACTGTTTTGAAAGCAGCTGTTGCCATCTGTTGCAATGACACTTTCTGTGAGAGGAGTGACCAAAGAGTATGTTAGCTATCTGGACAACCCTCAAATGATCCATCTCTGGTAACTGCTGTTACAAATCCATGCATATCTTAAATATGTTATCAAGGGAAGAAGGGACTATATTTTTTTACTGGAAGATTCATATTTAACTGTTCTGCTTAATTCTCTGTTATTTTCATTATAAAAGTACATTGTTCTCCCTCACATTAGTCCTAATATTCAAACTGTTCTATCAGGATTTCACCGACTATGAATGCCTGAATACAGTAATCAGTCTTAAATGGGTTACACAGCTTTACAACTACAGTATTCTTATTTTTTTTAAAAAAGGCTATCAAGTAAATCTTGCATACTATTCAGAGAAATTTATGTTAGCTAAAAAAAAAAAAAAAAAGACTATCAGGCACAATCAAGGCAGAACATGTCCCTTGTGTGAGCTACTACTAGCAAGCTGCACAAAAGGAGTGAAGAGCTGAGGAGTGTAATGTGTGCAGTTGGTTTGGTTTGTCATCTTCAGATGAAGTCACCTTTCTATTTAAAGGGTGCCTCTTTCTAAAGCATGTTCCTGTTGTGGAGAGCTTCATAAAGGCTGCACCTGGAAGACAACTTTGCATGTATCAGCTTTATCAACTAAGATATGTTCAAAAAACATACCGAAATATAGGAATAGTCTCATAAATAAAATGTGATGATTTAAATACATTTCTCAAAATATTTTAATCCTGGAGTTTAGTTTTTAAGAAAGAAAGTTGGACAGTAAACCCAAAATGGATTATTGATCCTGTAGTCAATCACAATATGAGCTCACTATGATTGTAAGAAAATTAAGAGTATAAAGAAGGAGGAACTGAGAGCTCCATTTGGCAGACCTGTCAGTCAGAAACAGGGAAGACATTGAAACAGAGAGAACACAGGAAAAAAACAAAGAGTGGATCTGAAGTAGGAACAAGGGTTGGGAGGACCAAAATCTTTGTACTGTTGTCCTCCCAAAAAAAGGAGAAAGTCAGGAAGACTAGGAAGAGACATGAAAACTCATGCTCTGAAAGGAAATAGCTGACCTAATAGTGTTTCTCTTCTTCTTTCACTGCCCAGCAGAGAGACCTAGATGAGGTAGGGGACAGTGAGCAGTGCTGATCCTGGAAGGGGCAGTACCTTGGGCCTTTGAGCCAATTTCTCCACAGGTATAAACTCACGTAGTTTATCTGATCCCACAACTTCACTGACATGAAATTCACTGAGTGGTCAACCCTACAGCAATAAGAAAAGGGGTAAATAGGCTCAAGCCCCATATATGTTCAAAGTGCTTTGCATACACTAACTGAATCAACAGGTTCAGTTTTGGAATTATTGTGGGTAACTGTTTACTTAGTTTTAGACATTTCTATTAAAAAATTCAGAAAAGGTTTTATTAGTAACTTCTCTGAAAGTGCACATCCATGCTCTTTGGTAACGTAAAGATCAAGTTCTGTTCAAGGGAAGCTTAAAATTTTGCTCAAGGAAGAATGCTTTGAAAGTCAATTTCTTAAACTAATTTCTCCACTCATTTATCTGGTTGTTATATAGCTATTTAAAATGCATTATCCAGAAATGTATGTGGAAAGTAAAATAATTAAAAATACAGAGAGTGAATACAGCCATGATAAACATTCACACACAATGCAATAAAAACATTCACTCCAAAAAAATGCAAACAAATCACAAATCTTAATTCATGTCACAAATGAAAACGCATAATTTAACAACTATTTTTGTGTTGTTGATGCTAGCGAATCCAAAGAGTTAGTAAATCCTGAGAGACTTCCAAGACTTTTGTTATAACACCTGTGTTGATTTAACAAAAAGAAAATCTTAATCTCAGACAACAGACATGCATCACACAGTCATGACAGAGTGAGAAAAACAGTATAATATTTTCAAGTTGAAAACACAAGCCCATAACAGTTAGCTGGAAAAAAAAAACCACTTTCTATTTTAATAAATTGAAGTTTAAGGGCAACTGTTGTGAAACATTGAAATTTTATCCATATGAGATTACTCATTTACTATTCAAAGATTCTTAAAATTCAAAGTGGTTTTAATGATTAAACTCTGGCACAAATTTGGCTTTGTTTTAATTAGGTAGTGTTACAAAAATTACTCCATTTTCCTCATCTGAAAAACGGACAATAATTCTTGATTTGATCTACTTTTAGGTTTAAAAAGCAGCCTTGCTCATACAGCTATACATTATTATAACTATAGAAACTATAGAACTGAATATGAGTTTTACTAACTAACTAGATATCATAGCAAAATAGCTAGTTCCTGCTAAAACATGAATACATTCTTAGCAACATTGCACCAGTTATATGGCCTTCAAAAACAATATTACTTTTAAACCATAACTACAGCAATTACCCCAGATTCTTCCTTCTTCCCTCACAGGTACCTAAAACGTTTACCTTTACCCTCTGGAGAGAACTCAAAGTTGTTAAATCTTCTTAAATTGATGTAAAGAATTCCAGAGCCCCTCCCAGGCTACGATTGTTTTTGCTATTAAATTCTGTGGATTTGAGGCTTACATCTGCTATGATTCACTGGTCAAGAATGCAGGAATGTTACTGAGAAGTTGCAGTTATCAAGACAAAATTGCAACATAACAAGGAGAAGATGGTAATGCTGTGCCTAACACAACACTTCTGAAATAAAAATAGACCAAAACCAACAAGGGATCATTCATTCCGTTTCACTGCTCTGATCCAGAATATTGCTCTCAGCATCATATTCAGCCATATACTCCAGTGCTTTCCAGAATCTGAGCCTAAATCTCTTAGTATTCACAAGTATATAGAGAGCCATAATTGACTCAACTGATTTAGAAATAAAACATAATCACTCAGACTAGAAGTTACATGTTAGAGGTGACCAAAAAAAAAAAAATCTGCTAAAAAAAAGTGGCAAAGATAGTACAGAGAAAGGCAGAGGTAACAAGAAAAAAAAAAAAAGGACAAAGAATCTTGTTTGATGTAAGTCAGTATTTTTTAGCTAAATTGGATGGCACTCAGAAGCACATAATCTCAGTGACTTGGTTAGACAAAATCACTTTCTATATAAGGTTTTTAGAGCCAGATGAATATATCAAAGAATGTGTAAAATGCAATTTGTTTTGAGTGTTTGCCCTCCTTCTATGTTGGTTCTTCCCAAAAAGTTAAATAACTGAATATGCTTAAAGGAATGCTTCTGGGAAAAGTGAACTCTTAAGGAAATATTGAACAAAAGCAGTAAAAGGAGTTTTGCATTCCACAATATTCACACCATCAACTTCCTTCTGAAGACTAATACTGTTTGCACACATCCTCTGAATAATTTCTGGTGTATTATTTGGTATCTGTTTACTTGGCAGTATTTCTCTTTACTTATTACATCAAATAATTAACATCCTATTCTAAATTTCAAATATTTAATAATTGCAATAAATTTCTCATGAGTAGCCTACACTAAGAATCATTCAAAACCTCAAAATTATTCAGCAATTAATTTTTACTGGGAATCTTAGTATGGATAATGACTTCTGCAATGAGGGAGATACCCATTCATATTGTGACCCTTAACTCTTAACCAATCGTTACTCAGTGGGTGGACTCTGAATTTAGGAAGTGGAAAAAAGACATGGCATTTTAAACTCGGATTTATTAACCATTTAAACAATGTATTGAGGTTTACAAGTAGATTCTCGATCACTTGAAGTCTTTAAACAAAGGCTAGATGGCAAAAATGTATGGCTGTTGTTCAGTTAAACAAGAACTATATACAGCGTCAAGTCAGAGATTTGTGTTACTCAAGAAGCCTATAGAATGATTTTGCAAGAATAAACATACTAAATAGAAGACCCTCAAAGTATACAAATGGAAGTCATATAAGCACCAAAGGAGGAGAAAAAGGTCTTTCTTAGGCATGCAGGATATATCCAACACTGAAAACTGGGAAATATCATAGACCTTAACATGGCCAGTAAAGACCTGGTTCTTCACACAAATCTTATTCAGATTTGCTGCTCTTGGGAGAGTTTGCACAGAAGTGAAGCAAAATATGGCAAGGATCATTAATTACTCTTTTATAATTTTTTAAATAAATGTATAAATGCTGTTCCTCACTTCTACACTAAATCAAGATGTTCAGTAAAAACAGTCAGTTGAATTAAATCCATCTTGCATGTTTTGTGGATGTTTAAAAGAAATAGCTAGCACAAGAAATCAGTGGTCTTTGTTCTCCTCATATTAGCACTGTCAGCTGAGTACCTCCCCAGGTAGTTTATCTGAAAAAATTTTACATCTTTGGGCAATCCCAGACATAGATACAGGTCAGGCGATGAGTGGATTGAGAGCGGCCCTGTGGAGAAGGACTTGGTGGATGAAAAACTAAGTATGAGCTGGCAATGTGTGCTTGCAGCCCAGAAAGCCAACCATATTCTGGGCTGCATCAAATGCAAGTCAAGGGAGGTGATTCTCCCCCTCTACTCTGCTCTCATAAGACCCCACCTGCAGCACTGTGTCCAGCTCTGGGGCCCCCAGTATAAGAAAGACACAGACCTGCTCGAGTGGGTCCAGAGGAGGCCACAAAGATCGTCAGGGTGCAGGAGCACCTCCCTTATGAGAACAGGCTGAAAGAGTTGGGGTTTTTCAGCCTGGAGAAGAGAAGGCTCCAGGGAGACCTTATAGTGGCCTTCCAGGGCTTAAAGGGGGCTACAGGAGAGATGGGGAGGGACTCTTTATCTGGGAGTGTAGTGATGATTACAAGGCATAATGGTTTTAAACCGAGAGAGGGTAGATTTAGATTAGATATAAGGAAGAAAATCTTTACAGTGAGGGTGGTGAGACACTGGCACAGGTTGCCCAGAGAGATTGTGGCTGCCCCCTCCCTGGCAGTGTTCAAGGCCAGGTTGGATGGGGCTTTGAGCAACCTGGGCTAGTGGAAGGTGTTGGAACTAGATGTTCTTCAAGGTCCCTTCCAACCCAAACCATTCTATCATTCTAAAATCAGCAAAACCAAGATAATGTGTTCATAATATCATCCTTTTATCATTCAAAATCAAAAGAAATTGCAAGCAGCTTTCATAGTACGAGGAACAACCATCTTTTCCCTGATAAGCTGTAATGCAAGTGCTAAGAACCATTTATAAAATATAAAGGTTTACTTTTTCTCCTGTGAATGACTTTTATCCAGGAAAGTTTTAAATACCCTTCAGTTGTCACATAGAAATATGGAAGGGTGAAAGATTGTACAACCACAACATGGTAACTCTGTGTTTGTCAGAAGGTATTTGCATTCCGTCTGTTACAAATTAACTGGTTTATGTTCTTTTCTGTATTGTTTTAGTTTGTGTAATGCTAAGGATAAAACAGAAAACATGTAATGGACTCAAATATGTGTGAAATCACATATTTGAAAATGTGCATTCAGCATTATATATCCAAATAGATGATAATTAAATGGTCTTTTGCATATGCTAAACAGTAAAAACAATAAATTGAAAATACGTTTAAATGGAATGTGCTGCTTGGATTCATAACTTAGACGCTAGACGTTTTACAACCAAAAATAACCCCTAAACCCCAACCCGACTAACTCCATCAAAATTATGAGAACATGTATCTTCTGGGAGTTGAAATGTTAGGACAACAAAGGTAATTCCCTAATAAGGCAAAGAGATAAGCAGAAAAGAACTTCCTACTTATTCTGAAATGACAGAATGAATGCACTGTCTTTTTTGGTGTATGTAAATAATATGCAACAATAAACCAATTTTTAAGTCATTCACCTAATTTTTCTATCATATTCTAAGAAACAGGTGCATAATTTAGTCATTTCAGTCATTTAATAATCTGTCATTTCAGATACACAATACAGAAGTCAGCAACAAACCTTCATTATCATGGATAAGATCTGCAAATTCAGGATATTTAGGCATTATTTTATCACACTCCAAATATGGCATCCCTACAATTCTTATTAGAAATATAGATATAAATATAAAACGAGCACTCTCATATTTTTCAATAGACAGTAGCAAAGACAGCATAGATATTACTAGCATAGATGGAACACATCACAGTAAAGATCTAACAAACATCTCAATCTGTACACATCTCCTTTGCAGAATATAGAAAAATGGTGGATTTGGTGAAGGCTCAGAGTAATTTTTTTAAAAATAATCACAACAAGTTCCATTGCTGCTGTCTGTCTTCTATTCATTAATCCCAAGAACATAACAAACATGAATTAAGCTATATTTTGAGGAAATGTGTATGGCAGACAAGTGACTTGCTCAAGATCTTCATGTGAGAGCCAAGAAGAGAACATAGTCCATAACCTTCTGCCTTACTCACAAGAATGGTTTACATACCCTGCCTTCTCCTGACTGCCTCCTTTCCGCTGGCCCCAGTTTTCCTTTGGTTCTCTCCAAATACATCCTTCTCCTATATTCTACTTTGTGAAATGTAATCTTTGGAAAGGTGTGCAAACTAATCTCTCTTACTTGGTATTTATCAATTCAGTGTTGTTATCGATCTGTACTAACCCTAATCAATAGTGTAACTGAAACCAGTTAGCACCAAATCTCTATTAGACCTTCTATCATCAGAAAAAAAGAAAAAGGAACCATAAAAGCAATGTTATTAGAAATCTGACAGAAAAAAAAGTAATTACAAAGTTATTTAAAAACCCTTCAAAGTTACCCTAATTTAAATGGTTGCATATATATACATATATATATATATATATATATGTATGTATAGTCATTGGACATGCCAGTACTCAGTACTTCTGTATTTGCTAAAACTATCAGAAAAGCAAGTATCTATTTCAAAAACATTATTGCCATTATTGGTTTCTAATTTTCTTTATAACATGTGGTAGGGTTACTTATTTCTTTCATATTCTTTTCCTTTCATTCAATTCAGAGAGGGAAATTTATGTGGTATTTCTAAGACATGTAATAATTTTATCTTTCTCCTGCTCACTTTTTTTTTTTTTTTTTTTTTTTTTTTGTTTCAGTGTAGCACATACAAAGTTGTGTCTCCAGAAATCTAAATAATGTGGAAGTGGCTAAGACAACATCATGATATACAATGACCATCCAAGATACTATGAATAAAGGTTGTTCCTTAATCACTTTTCTAAGGAATCTGCAGATGCATGTTTATATGCATGTTTAACCCAAATCTGTCTTTTCAGAACAACCAAAGTATTTTGTTTCTTCTTGAACTGCTTTTGTTAGCCAAGGAATAAACTGAAGATTGGAAATAGAAAAAAGTATGACTGGAAATAGAAAAAAAATGAAATAGATGAGACTACATACTTAAAAGTACAGTGTATCAAACAAATGTTGAACTAAACACCTAAGAGGGACATCCAGATTAAGCACCATATCTGTATGCTGGTCGTGAAACAGGATCTTAATTTTTTAAGAGTGAAATAGTACTTATGATGTTGCTAACTTCTGTGCTATAGAGACCTTTTTAAAAATGGTTTTCAAAACTGAACAGTGAGAAAAACATGGTCCTGGGGCTTCTAGGCAAGGCAACAGTGGTGTTCCTGGTGTGTTTTGGTTGTGTGAAACAAGCATGCTTAAAAGAAAACTGATTATGCCTCGTGATTCTGTCCCATTTGATACCAGTCGGTAGTATTTTACTAGAATGCAATACCTTGAGTGTGTCTAACAGCATATATTACAGAATGATAATAGCAGTATCAAGGGGATTATTTTCCCCACCCCTACAGATGTAGGGATCCTGTCCATTCTTCAGCTGAGATTCAGGCCATTTTTCAGGGTCTGACCAGGTTAGCTAATACCTAGCTCCCAATTACTCTTCTTTCCTTTATTGCTTCTGATGGCTATTGTGTTTGAGCAGATCATCAAAAAAATTGCTTTCAACTTCAGTGGTAGTGAATTGGCTAATCCTTGACAAGCCTAACACATGGCTTTGGAGTCTTAAATGCCTGTGCCTCTGCCCCACACCTGCTTATTATCAGACTCCCATAAGGATAAGTGGACACTTTACCTTTCTGTAAAGATCAACTCAAAACTCTTTGTTAATGCCTTAAAAGATCTTCCCAATCTAATGTTACACAATGAAAGAAAAACTAACTTTAATATAGTAGCCTGATAGTCACTGTGTAGCCATATTATGGTAAACCAATCATTTTTGGGCAGTTTCATTTTTACAGCAAAAACCTCTTTGTCACCAAATTAGCAAATAAGTGGACATTTACTATCTGTACCGAATGCCCTATTAATTACTGCCTTTGTTTCAGGGCCTTTAAAAATATCTTCCCCGAACTACTACTCCTATCTCCTCTGTCTCAATAAAACTTTATTCCTTCCCTTCTTGTCTCTAGTCCTTACACGCCTGTATTTTGTTTGCCTTCTTTCACTCTGGAATAATAAAGTAAAATTAACAAGATAGAGTCAGCAGATGCACAAGAAATCATCATGTCTCTGACACAGCTTTCAATCCTAATTAAATTGAGCTATCTTAAAGATAATCTATTCAGTTTCTGTGAGGGTTCATTCATTACATGTCTGCTGATGGAAGCACTTATAACAGATCTTTGTAGGAGGAATTAGTTACTGTCAATCTAGAAGCTCATTAGCGTTGATACAGGACTTTCCCCATTTTTTTTTTTTTAAATTAACAGGACATTCTTTAAGCCATATTAATTTTGGCTACAGTCATTCCCAAACCCAGAGATACGATTTTATAACAGTACTGGAGAACCACCTACTGGAAAGAATGCTTCTTGCAGTTCAACCCATGATTCCTTAATGCTTACTGTACCTTTTTTCAACTCCCATACCCAACGAGAAACGTCAAATGTCTCTGAGGAGCTGGTACTGTTTTACTTATTCGGAAAACTTTATTTAAAAAAAAAAAAGAAAAAAAAAAGAAAAAAACAAGTTTGCAGCCAATTCCTGAAGAGGGACAGGAGAAAAATCATCTCACAAATGTCAAGCAGGAATAGGAGTAATGATGCTGTAAGTTCCTATGAGAGACATACTACCAATGGCTGACATTTTGTGGTAAGAAAATATGCAGTTACTGACATACAGAGGACTACAGTAAAGACCTTGTTACTAGAACATGCTGAAATCTATTTAATTTATAGTTTTTCCTTAAAAGTGTATTATATTTTTACGTACTTTTTTTTTAATTTTTTTTTTATTCCCGTGCGGAAAACAACGGGAATGAGGGAGCTGTATTTTAAGAATAAATCACAACAACAAAAATAATGATAGTCATTGCATCAGGGCACTATTTTCTCTTAAATTCTGCCTCCACCTGCTGGGCAGTGGGAGATATGCCACTGTAACAATATAAAATGCCTTGCCAACAGCAACACTGCCAATATCGTGCTGAATATCCAGACATGGTACCTGAAGCTAGTATAAAAGGGCATTACTTGAAAGAATAATTTTAAAAAGCTGATAATAACTCCTTTATTAGCTGCAGAATGGCAATAATATATATTCAATACATAGAGAGCTTCCATGAAGTTGTTGCAGATCCTTTTTAAAGCAATTTTAGTTATGGATATAGTCATGCAGCCCATGGTAGAAATGGGATAAAAGTGCTACAATAACAGGCAACCCTATGCTCACCTCTTTCATGCACTTTGTATTGTCCAGAACTATTTCTTTGATACAGGGGCATCTGCTGGAGAGAAACTGCATTTTTACTGAAACGTTTTCATTTCGGTTTCCCATTAATGTAGTTCCTTTTCTAAATTACAGATTGATTAATGTGTCATTTATTTTTTGGTGGAGTAAAATACATTGGTAAAAGTACTGATGTGGGAGAGATGCGGGGTTAACTACATTTACCAGTACTACCAGTAGAACGTTTCTCACCCAGGATGAAATTGTGAGGCCTATGAAAATATTAAGTGCATCTGCTTTAGAAATTGAGTGTAATGAAAATGCTGAAAACGGTAATTCATTTTTCCCATTCTGACAATGAGGAACAATCCCCTCAAATGAAAGCAATATAAATTATGTCAGCTTTACTGAAACAGAAATCAAAAATAATGATTATATGATGCAAGTCCAGCCCCCCTTGTGGACTAACAAGAACTTCTGCTAAATAACAAGGTTATCTGCCTGGAACAGCTGGGTGATCAGAGCATAACAGTAAAGCACACCACAAGTATCAGTCACAACTATTTTTAAAATGCTAAATCCTCTTCCCCCCCCCTTTTTTTTTTTTCCCCAAAGAAAAGTTTAAAGAACCTAGATATCTAAACGCCAAGCCCTAAATCAAGTAGCAAAACACGAATAATGGCATTGCAGAGAAAGAAGGAAAAAAGGTAGGGCAGACTACAACGATTTCCCTTCACGGCTGTGTTTTCAGCTGTGCCTTCTGACAGGCGACCAAAAGCAGACAAAAACAGATTCTGCAAGTCGATAATCCCTGCCTACGCTCGGGGCTTTGACGTGATTTCAGTGGTCTGCCAGCCAGGTTAAATCATTTACGGGGTTTGTCAGCGCTTTCGTGTTTGATTTTAAGAGCCGAAGGAGCAGGCCAGCGGCGGGGACGCGCTGCCCGTCACGGGGCGGGGCGCGGCGCTGGCGGGAAAGCCCCCGGTC
>NW_020799098.1:32345069-32590561 GCF_003259725.1 Athene cunicularia
GGGCGCCGGGAAGGGCGGAGGTGCGCGACTCGGCCGGGGCCTGCGGGCCGGGGGTGCCGGGCGTTCCGCCGTGGGCCGGGTGTTCGAGCTTCCAGGTCCCTTTCGCGCGTTGCTCGTGTGGGGGCTGCCCGGTGCGACAGGGGAGGACTTGCTCCGCTGAGTGTTTCTGTTTGATGGTACTGTATGATTGGCAGTACTCGGCAGGTTTTGAATGAGTTGATGCTAAACTGATGCTAAACTAATGCTCAGTGAGGGGCGCGTGGCTTAAAATGCTAAATTTCAAGACGTTCGATCCTATTGTCAGTCTTTATAGCGCTATGATTTTTTTTTTACTACTTTGTTTTCTATTTTTAATTTTCAAAAGCTATGTGCAGAATTAAGTGCTCTTCAGAGCCGTTGCAGTTCACATAAATGCTACAGGAAAAATTGTCAAAAACAACTCTGCTGTAGAAAAAAAAGTATTTAAAACTATGTATTTAGTTCGTTAGCATGTTTGGTAGCGATACTTTGAGCAATTTGTATATTATGACTACAGCATTACATGTTTTGACTAATCGTACATCTGAAGTTACTATTTTTGTAGAAAATATACTTGACGGTCTTTTTTTTTTTTTTTTCCAAGTACCTTAGTAGATGTTGTAAGGCAGTACACACATGCTTAAATAGATTCTGTAATGTGCAATAATCTGAGATTGGTAATGGGTTGCTGGATGTAGAAATAGCATAATGGGAGGACACCAGATCTTTATAAAAGGACTTTTTCTGGAAATAGCTGGTAAAACGAAAAGTAAGGAAAAAATACAAATTAGTGAAGTATGTGTGTGGAGGTGAAAATCACAGCTTCCTAGGGGATAAGTTTTTCTTTAAGAAGAAACTTGGCTGAACCTCTTTGTATTTTTTAACTAAATCAAAGGCATAAAATATCAGTATAGCTCTGTGATCTTAAAATCACTTGAATATAACTTGGAAATCTGAAGACTGTAATGTTTAGAAACTTGCTGTCTGTGAAGGACACAGTTCTCTTAGAACACTTAAAAATTTTCTTGCTGGAAATAATCAGGATAGTATTATTTTTGAGCTGTAATTATTAGAGTGCACTGGTGTCTGCCTAGTGTCCTTGTTTGAGAATGTTATCCAGAGTATTACATGTGTGACAGTGAATTTACTTCAGAGGTAATCAGAGACTCCTACAGCAAAGATAGTTGAAGATAGCTTTTGTGAAAGTTCTAAATCAAATGTGAATAGTTATTTCTATTACATAAAGATGAATATTGCTACTTCTTGATTTTACAGCATAAGGTAGGGAAAAACTACTTTTGACATGGTTTTAGTAGAATTGTATAACACGAAGAAAAGCAAGTGCTTTACTGAATTGAACTGTAAATACAGATGGCCTCTAATCTTGTCAAGATGAACTTGTTATGCTTAGTGGTGTGGGCAGGATAGAGTACCACTTGAAGTGTTGAGTCTTGCACATCTGCAAAGTTGAACAGTTTATCTGTAACTGAAGAAAGTTCTTAGAAAATGTAGCTGTTTTTAAAATAAGCTAAGCTGGTAACTGTGTTAGCTTTGGATGCTTGTCAAATATACCTTGCGTTGGCAGGAGAGCTTCTCTGAACTTTTCACAGGATGCTTGTGCTTCTGCATGAAAGCAATGAAGATGTGAAAAGGCCTTGTGTTCTTGTTTTCTAAACAAATCTCACAGTTCACCTGGGTGAAAGTAGCGCAGAAGGTGTGGTTTCACAGTTGATGTGTCTGGGTTTCGCTTCTCCTCATGACATAGTTTTTATTTGCCTTCCTCGAGCCTGCAGATCTTATATACTCATAAGGTTAGCCAGACCAGAGAGCTTATCCAGTTGAGATCTCATCTGTCTTTTATTTCAGGTTTGTTTGTGGGCTACCTGGCTTATAGATGGTACTCTGATTGCACAGCCTAGTGGATATGTCTGTTGGGATGAAGAATGGAGTGTGAATGAATGTGCAAGGACAGCAGGGCACAGATCTGTCAGTTCCAAGAGTAACAGGCACTTAATTATACCTGTGTTAGGATTTTGATTGTGAGATGCAGAAGGTGAATTGTTCCTAACTGTGTTAGTGTGACTTAGGTTGGTATACTGCCAAGTGGAGATGCAGTATGATATAATGAGCATTTCCTTAATGGTATCGTAACAGGCTGTGTTTGCATTAAAATATTGCTTTGTGCCAGTGCACCTACTGAGAGGGCTGTACTGTGTGATTTTGACTGAATACTATACTTAAGCACAATAGGTGTACTAGTACAGCATTTAAACTTAGTTCAGGGTTAATTTTTTTTTCTGGAACTGATTTAAAAAAAACCCAACTTCTTAGATACTTCTTAATCTTGAGTTTTAGGCTATTTCTTCACCCATGTTGTGTGAAATCTTGGTATGAAAATTAATAGTAGATAGGTTGCAGTAAAACATTTAGAAATAGTCCTTTTTGATTCTTTTCCATTAAAGATAAAGCTAGGATCATATCTTAGCAGTTAAAACTAGCTGGAAAAAATAATTCTCTGCAAGACTGTTTTACCTCTACGTATGTAACAGAACTTCATAGTTGTTCACAAGCAAAAGTTTGCAGCTTTGTGCAGTGAAACTATGCCAGCAGCACTTAGGCTGCACAGGTTTTATTGCAGCCTGAGAGTATATGCAGTTATTTATTCTTCACCTTTTCAAACAGGCTAATCTAATTTTACTGCTATAAAGGAATACTTCATTTCTCCACTTAGAGATTTAACTTTTTTTATTACTACTGTCAAAACTAGGAGTGAAAATGAAAACTTTTGACATAGAGATTGCTTTATAATTCTCGGAATGACACTATTAGAGAGCAGAAAACTCTAAGAAACCCAAATCATTTGTTTTTTTTTTCCTAGAAACTACAACCTATGTAGCATGGCATTCAATGCATAAATAACTAAACCCGTAGTAAAGAAAGTAAAAATATTTTTATTGGTATCTATTTTCTGTGTATTGTATCAAGTATTCCCTTCAGTGCTCTGTTGTCAACATATTAATATTGAAATAAAGGTGAAAGTTTGTCCTACTGCATATCCAGAGTCACTTACTGTATTGAATAGACATCACCCTGGACCTGAAAGTGCAGGCTTTATGAATCACAAAGCAGCCTTTCCAAGAACTGTATAGTGTGTTTTGAAGTGAGGAAAATTGAGAGCCTAAGAAAAAGAAAAATTCCTTTTAAGAGCAGGGATTAAAAAAACCTCCAGATTCAACTGTTTAATTTCTAATGCTAGTATCTGTGTTCTCACAGTTACATTTTTAGTAACACGATTTAGTGAACAGGGGGTTTAGTTTCCTAGAACAGCCTTGTGTTTGCATTTTATAAAGAATATGTAGTTGTCATCTCAGATTATGAATCTTTAAAATACTTTACATAAACTGATTTCAGTACAACACATTTCTTTCAGCTGTTTCTTTCAGATTCTTTTTATTGATTGCTTGTCATGGCAACAGGAGGTGGTCCCTTTGAAGAAGGCATGAATGATCAGGATTTACCTAGCTGGAGCAATGAGAGCCTTGATGACCGGCTGAACAACACGGTATAATTGATCTTACTTTTCAGTTGCCATTTTATGCTGTACGTTAAAATTACCAGGAATATTCTGTTAGTGGCAGGTAACAACACAAAGCCCAAAGCCTTGTCAGTACAGCTTTACAGGTAAGTATCTGTAAAACCAATGAAAATAATTGAGGTAAATGTAAGCAAGCAACAAGGTTTGGTAATTCAGAGGTTTGGAAGTCTGTAGATGTATTTATGGGAAGTGTTTTGGGTAAATAAAGTAGCTAGACACAAAAGCATTGCAGGTGTCATGAAAGTGAAAACTCTTAATTTTAAAAGTTCTAATCTGCTGAAGAGTCTTCAGGAAAGAAGAAAAATGCAATTTTAGATTCATTTGAAATAATTTAATGCAGTGTAGGATGAAATAGGTTTAAAACTTCCTGAGAAGCTATTTTTTAATTTATGCAGTGGAGAAAATTGTAACGTGACATTTGCTCAAGGAAACTTAAGTGTATATTTTAATAGTGGTTTTTATTTTTACGTCTAAAATGGAAGTAAACTCTCTTTTACTGAATTGAAACAGTTGTTTTTTATCTATGTGGATAACAATTCTGAATTTTTTTCTTCCTTCTTTTCCTTAAGGACTGGAGAAGTCAACAAAAGAAAGCAAATAGATCTTCAGAAAAAAACAAGAAAAAACTTGGTGGGGAAGCTGAAACAAGGCTTACTAATGATATATCTCCAGAATCCTCACCTGGAATGGGACGACAGAAAACCAGAACTCCTCATAGTTTTCCTCATGCTCGATACATGACCCAGATGTCTGTTCCAGAGCAGGCTGAACTAGAAAGGCTTAAACAAAGAATAAACTTCAGTGATCTGGATCAGGTTTGTGTGAATACTAGCTCCCATTCTAAATGTAACTACCAAATTTATTCAGCTATGTTTTAATAATTTGACAGATGAATAAAGCAAGCTTTCATAAGTGATTAAAGTAAAAAAGCTTATAGGCGCTATGAGAGCCAAATCAAAATTCCGATTTTGAACTCAAGAAAATTATGGAAAGTTCAGAACTGTGGCTTTTTTCCCTTTCTTCCTCTCAATCATGAACAAATTCCTGTGTCCTCAGATCAGTATTTCTTATTCATCATACTTGTCTGCCACTCAAAAATATCTTTAATCTTATTTTGAAAGTCTGTTCTTGAAGTGCCAGTTTGCAATTCTGAACATGGTGG
Source organism: Athene cunicularia (assembly GCF_003259725.1). Lineage (NCBI taxonomy): Eukaryota > Metazoa > Chordata > Aves > Strigiformes > Strigidae > Athene > Athene cunicularia. The sequence goes on from NW_020799098.1 coordinate 32,349,845, forward strand.
ATTAAGCAGAAGAGTGGTGTTAAAAACTCCCCCTCAATAGAGTGTAGAGCAATTTATGGCATGAATTCCTGAGCCATAACTGCTTCTTTGGGAATATGGCACATTCATCCTTTCCTTGTCCAAAACAATGAAGAGCACGAGACTTTAATTCTCTGGTAACAAGGCATAAATTTGTTCTAACAGTTTCAGAATAGAAGCTTGTTAATCTTTGCCAAAGTTTATTAACTTGTTTGGGTTGTGAAGATTCTTTCAAATGTGATTCATTGCTTTGACTTAGAATATAAAGTTTGCGCATAACTTCCTCCCCAGATGTATGTTATGGCAACAAGTTGTTATTCATAAGGTCCTAAAGAAAAGCTGAAGTTATGAGGTATCGTGTTCTGCAAGTGAATATGTTGCTTTTCTGTTACTGTTATTCTCTGAAACGTACCTGGAAAAGTAGGATACCTTTCACTATAATAAAGGTGAAGGCCACAGCTGGGGTGAGGAACTAAGCTTTGAGGAGTTGCAGAACCCTTTTGCTTCTCAGCTGTTCTGGGAGCGTGAGCTTGCTTTCTGAAAACTCTATGGCAAATATCGCCCGCACTGTCTTTAGCTAGCTTTTGGCTAATCAGTGACTAAAGTAACCTTAAAATCAGCCTGATCATACTGCCAAACTGATAATCCAAGCAGTGAAACTAATCAGCGTTGAGAATATTTTCTTCCTCCAGTATAAAGCAATTGTTCTCTTGTTTCTTTATAGAGAAGCATTGGAAGTGATTCTCAAGGCAGGGCAACGGCTGCTAACAACAAACGTCAACTTACTGAAAACAAAAAACCGTTCAACTTCCTGTCACTGCAGATAAATACTAACAAAAGCAAAGATCCTGCCTCAGGTTCCCAAAAAAAGGAAAGTGGGGTATCGGTGCAATGTAAAGAGTTGTTTGGAGCTGCTGTAAGCAAGGATTTCTTGCAAAATTGTCAAGTCTCTGCTCAAGAAGATGGAAGGGGAGAAGCAGCTATGGATAGCAGCCAGGTATTTACATAGCCCATAAAGTCTACAGAATATTGACTCCTAAGAAGGGTTTCAATTACCTTGTTACTTTTCAGGGTATCTTCCTATATTTTCCAGAAGGTATGTGTTAAATATTTATTGGAAATACTTATCTTCCCCCTGTTCTAAAAGCGGACTTGAGGAAAATGTGGAAACAAACTTATTCATGTGTTGTTCTTTAGAAGTCTGCTTGTTGGTAACAGAAGCAGTATTTTCATCTTAGAGGCTGGTTCTCTTCCATACAGTTCCAGAAAATACTCTCACACTTTAATGTTTTCATATGTTAATGAGCTCAATTCTGTTTTAGCCTATGTCACAAGAAGCCCCCTTGCAACTTCATGCATCCATAAATCTATCATTACAAAAGCATTTCACTTTTAACCACTTGCAGAAGTGTGCTTATAAGATTGAAAGTACTAGTATGTCACCCCTTTAATTACTACTTTGCTGTTGCTATCACCATGTCTTGTGCATTAAATACATTAAAGCTGTAGCTGAATGCATTCAGTAATTTCAGTGTCTTTACAGATTGTGAGCAGACTAGTTCAAATTCGCGACTATATTGCTAAGGCCAGCTCCATGCGGGATGATCTTGTAGAGAAAAATGAAAGATCGGCCAATGTTGAGCGTTTATCACACCTTATAGATCACCTTAAAGAGCAGGAGAAATCCTATCTGAAATTTTTGCAAAAGATGCTTGTAAGTTTGAGAACATAATATATTTGTTTCTGCACTGTAAGTGTTTTAGGAGTTGACCTTTGATGTTTTGATGGTGCTCCTGGGGGTGTTGGCTTTGATATGTAGTACCTTCCATAATTCATTTTTACCTGCCCCCTTATATAGCTTTTGATTTATACTAATGAAATATTTCAGGCTAGAGAAAATGAGGAGGATGATGTTCGGACTATAGATTCAGCTGTGGGATCTGGTTCTGTAGGTGAGAGCACATCGCTAAACATTGATGTGCAGTCTGAGGCTTCAGATACCACGGTAAGCTGCCTTTTAGTAATTAAGGTGCTAGAAATGAACAGGGGTTTTTGGTTTTGTTGTGATTGTTATGATAGTGTCATAATCTACAGTCCAATTAAAAAAAAAATAAATCCCGGATACTCTGTTCAGAAGGTATTCATGCATGTGCGGATTTTTTTTTTCATGTAGGGAAAAAACTAATGATTCTGTCACAACAAAAATGTATCTTTATTTTTTAAAAAAATCTTTAGTCTTTACAGTAGAATGAAGGGTTAAATATTTGCTTTGGCAGAGTATGCACTGGATTGATGTAGGAAAGAATGATTTACTATAAAATTTTTGATTTATAACTTTGTTTCTGTTAATGGGGAAAACTTGCTGGTGTTGGGTGAGAAGAGGTTTAGTAATGAGTGGGCCATTCCACTTGCTAGTGGCGTGATAGAAAACTGACCTAACACAGAAGTTTCTCTCCTTTTTTGGAGACATGAGCACCTTTTAGAAAATGTGTTCTGTAATTAGTTTGGAGATACACAGACAATCTTTCTTTCTATTTATAAAAGCTTTTATATTAACATGGTAAATGGTTCTTGTAGTAAATACAAAAGCATTTTAATAATAACTTATGTTTTACATCTTCCAATACTAATATACTGAGGACAGTGTAGCACCTAAGAGCTAATACTCTTTCGGCTAGTTAGTGCACTGAAAGCTCTCCAGATGAGGGGAATTGATGTTCGTGGAAGTAAAACAGCAGTCAAAACATAAAGAAGTTTTTGTCATTATTTTTAGGTTTGTAAGAACTCTTTCTATCCCTCTAAAAAAAAATAAATTATAAACACAGAAGACATACTTTCAACACCCCCCCCAAAAAATTGGAAACTAGTAAGAGACTAGTACATTTTTTTTAAAAAGTATGTGCGTAAACTTGCATTTTTCTTCATCTTTGCAGAATGGGTTTTACTTTTATTGTTTGGCTTGTCATTTTGCATCTAATTTCTCTTTACATGCAGCTTGAATATATGACATGTAGAATGAATTTCCAGTCTTAAAAGGTTGATTTCTGTATGGAGCTATATTGGTTTTCATTATTTGACAAGATAGAAGTGGGTAACTTAAAAGTGCACGCTAAGTTGAAGCACATGTTTAAAATCTAACCTACTAAACTATTTAATGAAGGAGGTATCTTTTAGTTTGAGCATTTGGCCCCACATTGAGGACAAACTAAGGGAATTCAGCTTCACAAGAACAGGTTACAGTAAGCTCTAAAGGGAAAAGTGACAGAGCTGCTCTGAAAGGCAGGGGAATCTGGCCTTGTAGGATTAATAGTCAAGAACATGGATTGCTTTCAAAGGTACACTTCAAAATATTACTTTAGCCTCCAATAGGGTTTATACATGCTGACTTTTTTTCCTCTTGTTAAATGCTTCAGATGCATTTGTTACTCACAGTGAATGTTTGGCCTGCTTATCCATAACCAGCTATCTTTTCATTGAAAGAATCTTTTTTGCCTAGAGTCTTTTTTTCCCATTAGATAGAAATGTTTGACAGCTTTCTCTTCTGAAGTGTCAATACAGATAAGTATTAAATGTAACTGTACAGCAGGAGTTCTGATTTTACATAGATTAACCTTCCAGTTTTGCTGTTCTCTTCTTGGAAAAAGATACCGTAAATGTGACTTCCAGGCACTTGTCTTGTTAACACCAATAGTCTGCCAATGCAAATTGAAACTAATACCACATAGAGAAAACAAATTAGGGAAGGTAGCCCTAACTTGTTCCACAAATATTTTTGTATAGCTGTAAATACTTGGTTGAAAGGAGGAAGACTTAAGGGGCTTGGAGTTTAAAACTTCTGTTGTTATCTGTTACCAGTTCTTCTATGGCTTTGTCTCTTACTCTGATTTTTTTGTTAAAGGTTTGATTTTTTTTTTTTTGCCATAAAATAAAAGGCTTGAATGTTTTCAAGCTTATTAGTCTGAATATAGCTTAAAAAAAATTGTGATTTTGATGAACTCAAGCAAATCTGATGCTTCAGGTAAAGCTGTATAGGTGAGGAAGACAGAGACATCCCCTTATTCCCTTGCTTCCATTTGTTCCTTTTTGTGTTGATTTTATTGCATACTCTGTTTTGACTTGGATCTTTATATATATGGTGAAAGTTTAACATGAATGATCAGTGCCAGTTGCAGTGCATGTTTTAGTGACACTTTAAGAAGTTTAGAATTCTGGATGTGTTCTTCTTTGTCTGCTGGAATATTGAGCATTCCCTGGTATCCAGAACTAGTTAATAAGGTGCCTGCTTCTATTTTGACATTTAGTGCAGAATTTTTGTACTGAAAGAATTTTGTACTTGAAGAACTCAGCACTATGTGGACAGATGATGCTTTTAATTTAGAAATGTTCTTTTTAAATATTTGTAAACTCCTAATGAAAAGGAGGCAAATTTTTCCATGGTTTCATCTGCATAGTGAAATAATCCAACTTCAAACAGGGTCAGGATTTTAACGGTGGATATCTCATTAATTTGCTGACAATCCTTGAATAAAAGTTTTGAGACAAATCTTCAGCTTTTAGTAAGGATAAGATTTAATAAATTTTATCTGCTTAACATGCTTTCATTTCTTCAGATCTATTTCCATGTGTTGGAATATATGGTATAGAGGGACTTCTGTACATTTTTTTGTTTTAAATTGGTTTACCTAAATCTGCTCTATTCTATTATCTGTGGCATAAATACAGCATACAAAACTAAACCCACTATAGGTTAGAGGAGAAAAAAATGTCTAAAACACTGATGAAAATCTAGATGTTGTAGGCCAGTAAATCAATCTAGATCTTGTATTATACAGTCCATGTTACTATGCCTTATTTTGCTTAGCTTTACCAGTCTCAAGGTCTTCTATGACTAAAGAGACAGAGGGATGCTTAGGTTAGTTTTTGGAACATTAGAGCAGCTGAGTGGATTTCTAAAGAAAACATAACCCCCAGAGGTGTTAAGCATGTCTTGGTGGTACAGGCTCTCCCTATGGGATGTCTAAAATTTTTAGGCTGAAAAGGACTACCGGAAAGGTGAAGCTGTTTCATTTTCACCTTTTTACACTAACCAGGCTGTTAGATTTATTAAAGTCCTGCTTGTTTAAAGACTTATGTCACTAGTAATCAAAAAAACAGATGTATTGTCATGATTATGGTAATGTTCTTCCATATCTTGCAGGCCAGAGATCCTCAACAGGAAGCTAAAGAAGAGTTGGAGAACTTGAAGAAGCAGCATGATTTATTGAAAAGGATGCTACAACAGCAGGAGCAATTGAAGGCTCTTCAGGGAAGACAGGCAGCTCTTCTTGCTTTGCAGCATAAAGCAGAGCAAGCAATTGCTGTCATGGATGATTCTGGTATGTGGTATGATGGTGTCTTTGCCATGTTAGCATGCTGATTGAATGATTAAAGCTGGACTTGTGGAATACACACTAAAAGGTCTTTTTTTACTGCAGTGCTTCTATTTCTGAAAAGAGTTGGCATTGTAACATTGTAAAATGTGTGTTTTTCAGTTGATTGTGTGAGTTAATTTACTGTGGTTTACTTATAAAATCCTAAAAGTGTGTATTTTTCTCCTAAGAATTGGTCTATGACCTCAGATTAGGAGTCTGCCTCTCATCTCCATCTTTGTACCAGGCCTTTGAAGGAAAGAATCAGACTGGGGGATATAGAGTGTGCTCTCCCTTTCTTCATGCTTCTGGTTACAGGCAGTTAGTAGTTTGAGTTTTTATTTGCTTCTTCATAGGATTTTGGTTTTAGTGGCTGGTTGCTTGGCTGTTTAATAGCCATTGGTAAACTAATGATTTATCCGGTAAAAGAATGGAGGAAGTTGCTAAAGCAGTTACATAAGTAAATACGAAACTAGAACTCTGTGAGATTCCATGGCATGTTAACTGGGGACGTGGTTCTGATAACAGAGCACCATCATTATGTTATAATGTTCACTTTAAAAGCATTCTACTAATTCTTATATTCCCAGTTCTTCAAAAAAAAATCTTTGGGACAGAGACTTCCCTCTGATATCTGCTTAAAGCTTGTTAGCAGAGTTGTTTTCTCAGGAGTTCAGCCTTAAAAGGGAGATAGTTGTCCTTCATTGGTGTACTCTTGGCATGTGAATTATCTTCTGTTGGAAGCTTGTCCTGCACCCCATGCTTCCCTAAATCCTGTTCAGTTTTCTTTAGAAATAGGGTACAGTTATGTGTGTATTTATAGGGAATTACATGTTTGCACTGACACATTCAGCAATGTAAGCATTGGTTTCTACATTTTACAAAAGGTCTCTTTTTAAGGTTCTTTGTTCTGATGAGCTCCTCTTTGTGCTTTTTCTCCTGTCCTTGCTTTGATAGACTATAAGAAAGAAGTGGAACTAGTTAAGAAAACTGTAGATTTTAGTGTAGGAAGAGAAGCAGAGCAGTTGGTGAGTAAAGAGCTTTTAGAAAGCTACCACAGGAGCAAGAGAAGCAGTCATCTTCGGAAGGTGTTTCCTTGTTTCTTAAATGGTTTTCAGTAATTATTTTTCTCCCATCTGCTCTGTGGCAGTAGACCTGTGATGGAATCTACTTTCTCCTCTTCCCTCAGATATAGAAAACTCCATCTTGCTGAGGAGTGGGTAGGTGAAGTGGGTAGAAAATAGGATTACTTATGATAAATTAGAACTTTTTTTTAGTTCTTTGGTGGTGTTTTTGTTTCTTACTTTCACTTGTGTCACAACGGTTTTACTGCTGTTTGTTGACTTCTGTAAAGATGTGGTACATGAAGGAATTGTAGAATAGGAAATGTAAAGATTCAACATAAGGCAAAAAAATTGGTTTTAAACTTGAAAAATAGTAAAACTTTATTATGGAGGTAAGAAAGTCGTGGTCTATGGGGAAAATGAGTAATACTTGTGCTTGATTTTTCATTATGACATGTTGATTCATGTTTAGGGTAACAGTTACTTGGATCTCTCAGTTGATAGTACTGCCTGAATCTGAGCTTTCAGGGAGGGGGAAAAAGGCTGTTGTCTTAATGTATTCCTCTCACAAAGCTTTTTGAAGGACAAACCCCTGTTGGCAGTTGTAAAGATTACAATTTATACCAAGATGAAATCTTGGTGTCCTTAATTTATTGCTTTAAGAAAATGACATGCAGTGTTCTTAGTTTGGCTATACTAAGTAATAACAATTTTGTTTCTAACAAGCAAAATGTTTCCATCAACCCTAGGCAGCTTGGTGGTTTTCATTTTGCTCCGACCTTTTTAGCAAAACACCAAACAGACATACAAAGTCCTTTTGTGTGGTTCTTCACAAAGGACCTCTGAGTTGGCTTGTTAGTATTTCTGTAATGGAAGTAATCTTTCAAGAATAGAGTGGGTGAGAAGGACACAACATTAAAGAGGTGCAGTATACTGATGTTCTTGAGAAACCAAACGTTTTCATCAAATAGCCTTTATTTCATCATTGTGGAAAATAATTTAGATTTTCTCCTCCTTCTGCATGCCCAGTTGTAACAGAGACTACAGGTAGTGTTTCAGGAGTAAGCCTTACATCAGAACTGAATGAAGAATTGAATGACTTAATTCAGCGCTTTCACAACCAACTTCATGATTCTCAGGTCAGTCCTTGGATTGCACTGTATAAGTCTTGCCATTGTCTGTGTTTCTTACTATTTTCAACAGTGCAGTTAAATGTTTGTCTGCTTATTTGCATGCAGTTGCTAGTGGAGTAATGAGGTTTTCCAAACTTGAAAGCTCAGCATCTTCTGTTCTTAAGAGTTATTAGCTGACTGGTCTGTGCTTTCCGTCTCAGTTTCCTATGAACATCCAAAGAAGTATTTTCTGTATCACAATATAATTATATATTAAATATATAATTAGAATATCATGAAAGTGTTTTTGGTATCAGTTTTGCTTTATAATGTTGTTTGTTGTGGTGTTGAGCCTAGCAAGCCTGTAAGAAGGCTTCTTGTTTCTTACTGTTTATTTGGCTTTTTTCATAGTATTCTGAATAAAATGAAATTACTCTTTGTAGACACAGTCTGTACCAGACAATAGAAGGCAAGCAGAAAGTCTTTCACTTACCAGAGAGGTTTCACAGAGCAGGAACTCTTCAATGTCTGAGCACCTGTCAGATGAGAAGGCGCAGCTTTTTAACAAGATGCGAATGTTGCAGGGTAAAAAGCAAAAAATGGACAAACTGTTAGGTGAACTTCATACGCTTCGTGACCAACATCTAAATAACTCCTCCTGTAAGTAAATAGAGACAGAATTGTATCTTTTCAGAAGTTCAACTTTTTTAACATGCATATTTGTAACATGATCTTTCCTGTTGCAACTGGTTAATGAAATGCAGGTAATAAAGCTGTGCTGGAGCAATATTATGCAATTAATGCTGTGTAAGTTTCTGGCTTAATGGAGAGCTCTGAGTAATTATGAGTGTTTTTGCTAGTAGCAATTTGGTTTATAACATTGAAATTGTCTGATGTGAGAATGTGACGGGATACTTTTTTTCTTCAAGGCTTGACTGACACATGTGACTTGTGGAGTGTACCATATGAACTTGAACTTTAGGTATTTTTATCACAGTAAACCAGTATTTATGTTCATGTCACTTCAGATATTAGTAGTTCTGTGGTGTTACAAGGTTTGCTTGTCTGCTGCCAAAAGATTTTTCTTATACAGTAGTCATAGGGACTTTGATCATAGGCCATACCAGATGGCCATACCATTAACTGTCTGAATGAACTGGAGTTTCGTCCTGTTCCTTAGCCAGCTTTTTCTTTTCCTTAAAGTATTTATGTGGGCCTACTTGCTGCTCTCACTTTCTATTTCTAGAAATACTTTTGTACTGGTGAATTATACTGGTTTGTCCTATAGCTGGAAACTTCTGAGGGGTGATCACAGTGTATTCTGATCAACATGAAGAAGTGAGGCAGTTGAAGCATGGTCCTGGTGAAGGGCAGACTGATATATTAGTTACACTAGTATACCTCCATTTTTTTACATGTACTTAAAAGCATATAATATGAACATATTTGGATGTGATTTTATGAAGCTGGAAGAAGCAAGTGTCAAATGTCTCATTGGCGAAAGAGCTTAGCAGAAGAAAAAAAATTGATAACATTTCAACATGATAAAAAGAAAAATACTAAATTTCAAATAAAGCCATTCAGCTGTAAATAAACCCTTAAAAGAACTGTTTGGGCAGATTCACAGCATGAAAGCTTCCACTTCTGAAGTTTGATAAAGCTAAAAGTAACCTACTGAAGTATTGTTTACAATAGCTACTTACTACACTCTGCTTAATTTCATTGCATACCGTGTAACAAGACAAAAGCATTTGTTGTTATAAGAAAATAAGTTATTAACTGCTGGTTTGTATGTTGATAATAATTTCTGTAGTTACTTAACTGTATTAAAATGTGGGTTCCTTTTTGCAAGCTGTGCTTATGAGCTATATTTCTTTTCTGTAGTTTTTCCTACTTCAGGTTCTCCTCAAAGGAGTATTGATCAAAGAAGTACAACTTCAGCTGCTTCTGGTCCTGCAGGCATAGTAACTGTTGTCAATGGTGAATCAAATAGCCTGGCATCTGCTCCCTATCCTCCTGATTGCCTGGTTTCTCAGAATGAGAGTGAAGAGGATGACAATCTAAATCCAACAGAAAAGCTTCAGTAAAAGTTCTTTATTTTTTTTTTCATAATGTGCTTTAGTGATTTTGAGTGTTACCCTTAAGTTCTGTGTTAGGAAACAATTTCCTGTTTTAATTTACTTCATTTAGTATATAGACCATTTAGTAAATGATCCAAGACAGTTAAATGCATTCAGAGCTTCAAGCAGAAGATTCTTACAGCTAGGAAAATGGCAGTAAACTTTAAGAGCTATAAACTATATAGGTACTTTTTACCTCTACATAGATATGTTTAATATGACAAAACACAGCATCTTCTTTTTTTTCTCAGGAAGCTAAATGAAGTTCGTAAGAGACTGAATGAGTTACGTGAGTTAGTTCACTACTATGAACAAACATCTGATATGATGACAGATGCTGTGAATGAAAACACTAAGGAAGAGGAGGAAACAGAAGAATCAGAAAGTGATTCTGAATGTGAAGATCCACAGCCTGTTACAAATATTAGGTTCTCATCTTTTTTGTCATTATAAATCTTTGTAGCTAAGTTGTTGCAGTTTTCCTGACGCAATATATTATTTCAGTCAAACAGAAGTAACTTAATTCTGGGATTACAGTAACTTTCTCAAGTTTTTCATTTGAAGCCGCTTTCTTAAACAGATAACAATCTTGTCCTTGGTAACTTACGTAGATTTTGGACATCTAGAAAATCACTATAAGAGACTTCAAATTCTCTAATTCCTTTGGGTTTAAGCACTGAATTATGTGTATGGAATTGCACTAGAAGTTTAACAGGCCTAGACTAGGGAATTGGAATGAAAACAAACTTCAGTTTAGGGAGGCATTTACAGCTGTAGCCTAACAGGGCAATGGTGTGCATCAAGGATCTTCACTGTGCAGAAATGAATACTGATTTAGCTGTGAATCATAAAGTTTTTATAATATAAACATATACCTTGAAAGCATTTCATATTGTAGATCTGGCAGGGGATAATGCATAGCTGTTTCTGATTGCTTAAAAAAAATAAAAAGCTTTTGGAGAGATGGCCATTGAGAAATTTCAAATGTCTGGACTGATTTTATATGGCATTGAATTTTTTTTAAGGGTCAGGACACATTCCTATAAAAGCCACTTAATAAAATGGCTGAAGTAAAATTCCATCAATATCAGTTCTTTTAAAAGTTAACATGAGTAATGTATTTTACCCTAGAAACCCTCAAGGAATCAGTAGTTGGAGTGAAATAAATAGCAACTCAAATGTACAATGTGGAACTAATAACAGAGATGGAAGACATCTTAATACAGACTGTGAAATAAATAACCGATCTGCTGCTAATATAAGGACTCTCAAAATGTCTTCTACTCTAGGTATGTTCTAAAAATCTAGTAATAATTTTAAGTCTTAGTGCAGATGATTTTGATTGCCATACCAAATTTGGGAGAAAATTGTTTGAGTAAAATGTTCAAGAGTCTAATGATTAAGCAGATTTTTTTTTTTTTTTCTAATGTCTAGTAGTTACAGTGGCCTTTAGAAGCTCAGTAATGTGTCATTGGTACTGTTTTGTTTCCTCTCCCTATTTCCAGACTGTCATAATAGGGAGGATGACAAAGACACTGACGTACCCCAAGGTGAAGATGATGAAGTGGAAGAAGATAGAGTTAGTGAAGATTCCATATCTAGTCACAGAAGCAGCCTGGGTGATGCTGCTGGAGATGCTGAGTTTGAGCAGAAGATCAATAGACTTATAGCTGCAAAACAGAAACTTAGACAGTTACAAAACCTTGCTGCTATGGTTCAGGTATTTTATAAATACAAATGTGTGCAAAAAGTAGCATTCATTATTTCATGTAGTGTATAACATAGGTGAAAAACACTCTACTTAGCATAATATTTAAAATGCTAATTTTTAGGCTCGGAGAAAAAAACGTTTGATTTTTTTCATTGTTGGAATTCTCTTGCACGTTGCTAACTTAACAGAAGAATGGCTTTAATACTTAACCTTAGCACTGTTTTACAAAATATTAACCAAGAAGTCTCATATTTTTTTAAGCAATAGTGATCTACATTTTGAAGTATATAATGAATATTCATTAGTTTTAGGTTTTGAATCCTAGGTTTTGCAACACTTCAATCATTGAGGAAAAACTACTTGGTTTTGAATGAAATCTTTACATGTTGCAACATGTTCAAGTTGGGTATTTTGGTTTGGGGGTGATGTTTTCTGGCATTTTTGGGAATCTTGACGGCCAGCTATGAGTTGAAAGGTTTTTTTCATTCAGAATATCTCATACTAACTTAGTGATATTTATTTAAAACATGTTTTCATATATGTAATGTCCCTACAGAATGCACACATTTGAGTACCATCTGATGTAGTGTCTGCAAACTGAATACACATAGGCGTATCAGAAATGTAAAGTCTCTGTGTGAGAACTCTGAAATCAATCTCAATTAGAACATACGTTTTGCAATAGCAGCAGTATAAGCACTATCTTGTTACTTGGAAGAGTATACTGCTATCAAAAATTTATTAGCATCAAGATCAATCTTGTTTTTTTATCATCACTGTAGAGATGTTAACAGAATTAGAGATGATACAGCAGCTTCCTTAAGAAGTAACCTAATTAATGGCATGTCTTCAATCTTTCCTTTGAATTTACAAGGCTTGTATCTGTATGTACTCAGTAATGGTACTGTAGGTCTGCGTAGCTGTGTTGTACATGGTCACTCATCATGACCTCTCTTGTTAAGCAGGTTCTGTGTTAAGAATGATCATGTTGGAAAACAAAAGAAGCAGTGGCTACAGCTTTAGTATTTTTTATTTAAATTGAGGACTGAAAATACAATAATTATGAAAACAAGTGGAATAGAGAACCATGTAGAAAGAGTTTCTAAATACTTTAGATTTAAATTTCAAGAGTAGTTCTGTTTTTATTTTAAGCTGTTGATAGTAATATTTAACTTCATGGCTACAGTAATTAAGCAGTCTTGTTCACCTCAGTCTCCTATTCCTCTTTTCACCTCCCCCTTTGTTTCTTGACATGCCTGTGTGTTTCTATCCACTCAGGCATAAAAGAGAAATCAACTGGTTTGTGCTTTCATCGTGAGACAAGTTAACTTGTATTTATAGTGCAAGTTAAATTCGCTCATTGATTTATCTGAGTCATGATGCCATGAAGATGATGACTTCATAGACTGAACTAAAGATAAAGCCATTCAGACTTTTTAGTTTTGGAGAATTAGTTTGACAAACTAAACTTGTTACATTTTGTGTATCATCTTGAAAATAGTCTAAATGCCTTTTGTGACATCCTTCTAGGGTGATGATCCAGAACCTCAAGCAGCAATTGCAAATGCATCTAATATTGGTGACTTGTTTTTGGGTGAGATGGAAGAGGCAAAGCAACAGCCAAATAATGTCCGAGCTAGTACCAACAAGTTACAAAAAGATGTAGGACTAAATGAAAAAGCAAGGTATGCCTTTATCAAGGGATAGTAGAATCATGCTTTAGGCAACTTCATGCCAAGTAATATGTGGATAACTTACTTGCACAGAGAGAAGTTTTATGAAGCTAAACTTCAGCAGCAGCAACAGGAGCTTAAGCAGTTACAAGAAGAAAGAAGAAAACTGATTGAAATTCAAGAAAAAATTCAAGTGTTACAGAAAGCTTGTCCTGACCTTCAAGTAGGTACAATGTATTTCTTTGCTTTCTTAAGCTGTTGAGCAATGAAGCATAAGATACCTTTTACACCATTTTTTCACTGTAAAAATTGGAAAGAATTTAAATTTGTATACTGTAAGCAGCTGGACTTCTAAGCCTAGAGAAGAGCTCTGGTTATCTCATTCCACTCTAGGATCTTGCACAGTGATTTCTGTATCAAGCTTGAATTTCACAGTAGTTTGACCTCAAAAGCCTTGATATAAAGTCTTCAAAGACAGAGAACTTTCTTATTTTTAACCTGAAATGTGTCTGTCCATACTTGCTAGTCACTGCACCTTCATTCCAAGTAGTCATTTGCAGGATCTGGTATTTTGAAACAATATTGTGTCTTACAACTATGGTCAACACCTTGTTGTATTCAAACTTAACTGCACAGTGCTGTACTGTGTCATACTCTTTGAAGATGAACTTTTTTCAGTGAAGTGAGCAGTAAATTATAAATATTTTGCATCTACAGCATTATGTAATATTATATTATGTAAAAATAAATTTTGTTGTTTCCTGGCTAAGTTCGGAGAAAAGTATTTAGCCTTGATTTTGAAATCCCTTTTCGCTGAATACTAATTCTTCTACCTCATAAAGCCTGAACTGTGCTGTATTTTAACAGAAGGTAAGTTTTAGAAAGCTACCCTACTCTGTTTTGCTGTTTTGCTTTCAGTTGTCAGCTGGCCTGGGTAACTGCCCAGCAAATAGGCATTCTTCACCAGCAACCTCAACTCCGGCGATGAATGAGTGTAATGCAGCTGGCAAGCCTTTACTTGAGTTTGATGAATCTGTAGCAGTAGGCAATGAGGTATTTCATACTTGATATTCTGTGACTTTAAAAAGGTTTGTTAATGAAAAATGTTCTAGGTAACATGGACACATTTTTAAGTACTTGGCATGGGAAGTGAAGTAGTAGCCATTTTAACAAAGTGTTTCATTTCTGGAAAGAAGTTAATACTGACCTGCACTGGCAAGCGATCTTTCCCCAAGTATGGCAGTTGTTGCCAAAAATTAACGTGGAAGTTGAATGAGTTTTGTGTTTGTACTGTGAACATGGGATAGTGTATACCACAGGCAAGACATCCATGAAGAAAATGATAGCACTGTTTGAAATGTAGTTTACCTTCTATGTGTGTTCCTTCCTCTTTTCCCCTAAAGTTCATGTTTTGAATAATGATCTGAATATTACATAGTCTTTCTGAAAATTATGCTAACATTTGTAGGGTTAGAGGGAAATGTGGTGAAAAGTGCTTCCTGGCTAGATCAGATGTCAGAAACAAATATCTGAAAAATAACTTTTTAAAAGATGTTTTTTGTAAGTTGCATCAGCATTGCTGTAAATTCTCCTTTAACAGTTTAGGTGAGGCTGATTTGGGCAATGCCTGTACTGTTGTCATTAAAAGTCAAATTTTCCTTCTCTAAGAAGAGAATTTCAGAACTTTGACATCTTCTAAATAAGCGTTATAGGACAACTTGTTTCTTTTCACTAAATAAAAGATATGAATTATTCCTGCTGAAAAGAAACTGTCTCTACAGTGAATATGCTGATGCAATTGCTAACAGTTTACAAACAAGTTGGCTTATTAACTGTCGAAGTACATATGGATTTCTGTTGGAAAACATTTTAGCTCTGCTACCACCAACTCATTTGTTTTGCTTTCAGGCTTGAGTACATTGTCACTTGCCTGTCTCTCAAGTCTGTTTTCTAGACTAATTGTTTATGAAGTTGGGTTTGTATGTTACTCTATTAGGTTGTGCTGTTTATGTGTTCGTAAAAGTATCTTGCCAGTTATGTGTTCAGTGTATCTAGTTTAATGTAGGTAAAGACCTCTTTCTATCTATACCTTTCCCTTTATGTGCTCTTCTTTGTAAATCATAGCTTTCTTAGGTCTTGTTCAACAATACACTGCAACTTAAAGCTTCGGCAGGTTGCAGAAAATCCTTTTGTTGTATTCTGTGCTTGTCACAATTTTCAGATTTCTTCAGAGGGTAATATTCTGTCATGCTACTTAAAGATCTAACTAACAATGCATAAATTATGTGATAGAAACAGTGTTGAGTGAAACTTGCGCTTTTTTTCTTAATTATGTCTGTAAAGTTTCTTTACTTTATTAGATGTTGCAGTATTTGAGATAAATAGTAAATACAGAATATATTTTGCAGCTTTCTCTGTTGTGGTTTCAGTTAGTGTAATACCAAGGTCTGAACAAAAAGGTATCAGTGTAGTATCAAATACTGACATTTTAATGTGCTTTAGTATTTGTTTATATTCTGATATTCCATTTGTAAACAGTTATGGTCTGAGATGAGAAGACATGAGCTTTTAAGAGAAGAGTTGCGACAGAGAAGAAAGCAACTTGAAGCTTTAATGGCTGAACATCAGAGGAGGAGAGAGCTCACAGAAACGGTATCTACTGTTGCTGCGTCTGTTAAAAGTGAAGGATCAGAAGTCCAGCATACTCCACAGCAGAGTAGGACTGAAAAGTAAGAACATGAGTCACTCTGTGGTAGTCAGTGGGTGCTTCTGTGTTTTAGTTAGATGTCAGTCTTGGGGCAGTTTCCTGTTCTAATCTGAGCACTGAATGAGATGATGGGGCAGTAAATTGATTTGTTGACTGCTAAAGCGACTGTTGACTGTTAGTTGGTAACTTGTCAGTTTTATGGGTCTTCCCAGCATATTTAGTCTCCCCTGCTCCCTAAATGTTGAAAATCACCTAAGTTATCTCTACACCATTTTTAACAATAATAAAGTAATAATTTTCCAGAACGGTAAGTAATTCTAACTAACTGTGCCAGTATCAGAAGAATACTAGTTTCATTTTCCATTGGTGAGATGTTTAAACTAATTTTGGTGCAGCTTGATTAATTGAAGATAGACCTATAATTGTCAACAGATTTTTTTTTTTAATGATTTATCATAAACTAAAGAAGAAAGTACTCCTCCCTTCCCAAACATCATTTTAATTTTTTTTTTCTCCAATGTTCACTAGGACAATGGCTACATGGGGAGGTTCTACCCAGTGTGCACTAGAGGAAGAGAATGGAGATGAAGATGGTTGTCTCTCTGATGGAGTCGGTCAGGCAGAAGAAGAGGAGGAAGATGCGTCAAGTTTGAATGACAGTTTCTCTATTTATCCCAATAACAACATACCAGAAAATGCATATTTTGTTAAAGAAAACAAAGATAGGTTAGTGGCATTACTTGTTGATACAATGCTTGTCAGAGTATATTTGGAAGGGGTGGAAGAAGCATTGCATTACTTACAAGGCATCCTTTTACAGCATAGTGAAATATCTTTCTGCTTGCTAGGGAGCTGTGTGTAGTGGCACTTCCTTGTCTGACACTCTGTACCTGCAGTGTGTATAACTGACTATGTCTTCTGGTTTTGGTTGTACTAAATGTCTGCCACTGAGCTCTGCAGTTGTGTTGTAGTAGCTCCTTATGTTACCATGGCTTTGTAATCAGCTTAAAAGATAACCTGTATGAAATTTTTGCCATATTGATTGGTCTCTTCAGAAAAAATACTTCAGACAATTAAACTAACAAATTTTTTGCTTTCAAATTGTTGGCTTTTTCAGCTTTGAAAACTATTTCTTAAGAGATACTTTAATAAAAATTTTTTTTAAACTCTTGCTTACCTAATTGATTTCCCTAATAAGCTTTACGTGACGTATGCCACGTTAAAAGTAATGTATATCTCTTCAGTTGACTTTCTCTATTTTGATACCAAAATAATTTCAGTAGATAGTGGCCTTCTCGTCAGGAGCTGGACCTCTTAATTCTTAGTGTATTGTGTTGGTGGTCTGTGTTTTCGTCTGAGTACATATTATGTATCAGTAATGGACGATACTAAAAACAAGATCTGGAAACATCCTTAGCAATTCTTTTTTGACAGTGGTGGTCGGTGTGGCTGTTAACTTTCCATTTGTTTAGGATAATGTTGGATTGACAAAATTGCATGGGTGATTAGGTGGCACACTGAAATGGCATGTGCCAGATGAGTTGTTAATGTACAGCTGAAATGTAATTTGAGTAGTGGAAGTATCCTTAGAACAAATTGTTTGAAATGTCAGCTTTTGTCCTCATTGTTCCTTTCTCCCCACTCAGGTGGAAAAATTGCCGTCCTCTTTCAGCAGATGGGAATTATCGTCCATTGTCTAAGGCCAGGCAACAGCAAAACATAAGCATGCGACGTCAGGAAAATCTTCGGTGGATGTCTGAACTTTCATATGTGGAAGAGAAGGAGCAATGGCAAGAGCAGATCAATCAGTTGAAGAAACAGCATGAATTTAGTGTTAGCGTTTGTCAAACTTTGATGCAGGATCAGCAGGTAGATACAAAGTGCAATTATTTTGCTGTTCTCTGTGTTTTTTTCCCTCTAAAACTTTACAGCAGTGACTTCTGGTTTTGGTAATTTGGTGACTGTCATGTATTTTCTTTCCACAGACCCTCTCTTGTCTTCTACAGACTTTGCTTACAGGCCCTTACAATATGATGCCCAGTAATGTTACATCTTCACAAGTGCATCTAATTATGCATCAGTTAAACCAGTGTTACACTCAACTGACTTGGCAGCAGAATAACATCCAAAGGTTTGTATTGGTGTTTGACTGTGGACCTTGAAATGCCTTCAGTAACAGAGAACATGGTAATGTAAATAAAAGATTACAGATAATAGTTAAATATGAGGCTGCTGAACTTCTGAGTTGATTACAAGCTTTTGAAATTGTAAACAGCATTTTTGGTTGATTTTTACACCATTGCTTTAACACCTTTGGTTCTTCTTGAGTAATCTCAAGTGAAGAGAACTGAAAGATGTCATCTCTTCCAAAAATCTGATGCGATAGCTTTATTTTACAGAATCATAGAATCTCAGGTTGGAAGGGACTTCAAGAATCATGTGGTCCAACCTTTCTTGGTAAAAGTGCAGTCTAGACAAGATGGCCCAGCACCCTGTCCAGCTGAACCTTAAAAGTGTCCAGTGTGGGGGAATCCACCACTTCGCAAGGGAGATTATTCCAATGGCTGATTGCTCTCATTGTGAGAGTAACTTGTACCCATTACCCTTCGACTTTTCCATGTGACTCCTTGTAAAGAGGGAGTCTCCATCTTCTCTGCAGCCACCCTTTAAATACTGTAACATGGTGAAAAAGTCTCCCCTAAGCTTTTTCGTTTTTTTGGTGTAGACTTGCTTTCCTTGAATATGTTTTTATGTCTCTAGTCTTCGTTAGACTACCTGGCAAGATTGTGGATTCTGATGGTTATGGAAAGATGAGGCAAAGACTTTTCATCCTTTCTCAGTCAGTCAGAATTTATGCTGACTTATGCTCCATTTGGTTGTACTACTGCTACCTTCTGAACAATGTTACTTTTCAAAAAAAGATGCAATAGTAATTTCAATTCCCCACATAAATGTTCAGGCTCTTTGTCTCTGTATTTGGTATGTGGTATATAGTTACTGGCCTCAATACAACATTTTACAGTAGGTTTAACGCTGCTTTCTGCATGTACTTTGTGTCTTATTTAAGTTTCTTTATCAGCCTGCCTTTTTTTTAGCATCTAGTCAATTTTTTGTTGAACCTCTAGAAAAATGACTAGTAGTACAGAGTGGTTGGTTTTAAAACTGTTCCTATCTGTTGCTCAGGAATAAATATGAGGGTTTTTTTTTTCCCTAGCTCAATGGAGCAGTTCTTTATGTACATTACATGGGGAAAGTGAAATAATAGTAATTTCAAATTACTTGAGTATAAAGTTACAGCTTTCCCTTAGTGTTCTTGTTTTCCCTCAAGTGTTTATTTTTCCTTATTTTCAAGGTTGAAACAAATGTTAAACGATCTTATGCGCCAGCAAGAACAACAGTGTCAAGAGAAACCATCAAGAAAGGAGAGAGGCAGTAGTGCACCACCACCTCCATCTCCTGTTTTCTGTCCATTCAGCTTTCCTCCACAACCTGTGAACCTGTTTAATGTACCAGGATTTACTAATTTTTCTTCCTTTGCTCCAGGTGAGTATTCCTACAGGTGTAGTAATTTCAAGAATTTCTGTTCCTTCATTTAATTGAAATCTTAATGTGAACTTACGGAAACTCTGGGACTTTTTTTTTTTATATTGAAATGGTATTAAACAGTACTTGTGTGAATCTGTATTATCCTAGCAGAAGTTTGTTAATGTTTATTTCTGAACAGTTGTATATTTTGACTTAAATATGAAAAGCAAGGCTTTCTCAATAAGAAGTTGGTTATAGTTAAGAACAGCCACTTCATAAAGTTAACACTTTAAATGTTCTTCATCCAGCATGTGGGAAACAACCTCTGAAGCTTTTACATACCTTCAGCAAGCCTTTAATAGTGTTCTCAGTCAACCCTCTAATGTTAAGTTGGCATTTTGTAATTATTTCTCTCTTAGAAGTTCCAGCACTTTTTTTTTGTTTGTTTTAAATGCCTGTAAAAGGAGTGTGTTACTAATTTTTGTTCTTATAGAGTAACTGTTGACTTAGATACAATGTTCCTAATCTGATTACCTAGCCTACTTTTAGGGTTGAATTTGAAATGGAAAAAAATACAGGTCATTTACTGTATCAGTAAAAGTTGCTAAAGCTGTCTTAATATTTTTCAGGAAACCAGGAAATAGGCATAGACCTAGATAGCAGCTTTCAGATTCTAAAGTCTGTTTTCTGTTTAAGAATATATTTTCCATAAATTATATGGAACCTGCATGGAAGAATAGTTAGTTCAATTTGCCATTGCTGTAAAGATTCTGAAGTTAAAATAAGTATTATGAATTTGGCTGCTTTAACTCCTAAGAATACTTGTACTGTTGGAATTTTTTGTCAGTTTGACAGTAGTTGAAGTATTGATAAAGTCTTCATGCAGACAGAGCTCTGCCTTTTTTGGAACTGATGTCACTTGTACCTTCACTTGTAGGAGCTCTTTACTGGGGTTCTTAAGTCTCTCCACTGATGGGATTGTAGGGGCATGTGTAGTATCCAATAATGTTTGAAACCTGCATTAAGATAAATTCTGATTATTGTGGTGCTTTCAGGATGAAAATCTTTTTCCCCTTTTTATTTTTGCTTCATAATTTTATGTTGTCATACAATATGTCTCGAATTTGACTCCTAACACACAGATAAATGAGGTAGCATCTTCTGACTCTCCTGTTCTCTTTGTAGGTATCAACTATAATCCAGTGTTCCCTTCTGGGTTTGGAGACTTTTCCCACAATATTTCCCCACAGAGCAGTGAGCAGCAAGAGCAACAGCATCCTATAGATCATATTGCTTCTGGGAAAACTGAGTATATGGCATTCCCCAAACCCTTTGAAAGCAGTTCTTCTAACGGAGTAGAAAAACAAAGGTATTTCATATCACACTGCAACTCTCCTTTAATAATTTTTCTCCCTTCTCTGTTTTCTGAGGCTTGTGTGAATTCATCACTGTTTCAGGAAATTTACTGTAATAGAATTACAAGATGAGCTTTACTTGTAGTTTCTCAGTTAAATTTTTTTACTACTTTTAAAACTTTTTTTTCTCTATATTAACTAATGTATCATTTCATTAACATTTTAACATCAAATATAGTGGTGGAGTGGTTTTGTTATACTTTTTGTAAGTGGAAGAAGATTTCATTTCCATGCTTTCTGAGACAGCTGTTTGAATAACTAGAGGATATTATTTCAGTGAATGCTTATTTTTTGTGCTACAGTAGACTACTGAATGCTGTTGCAAGAATTGTTTTGTTTTGTAGTACAATTTCAACACAGCAATAGCTGTATAAGTGTATTCTGGTTGAATCCATGGTAAATGAGTGGGTTTTTTCAGATGTCTTCCATTTTCCACTTGGAAGGATTCTCACTATTTTTTTTAATATTCAGTTGGTGTCTAAGTAACCAGGGCAGATACCTTGCATTACAGATAATGCTATTTACCTGGTAATACATGCTGTTTATGTCTGAGAGACTATATGATGATATGCTGTGGTGTGTGTTTCTTTCTGACAGAAGGAGTCATAGACAACCTGAAGAAGAAATGGAGGAAAGATCAGCTTGGCTTAATGATAGCCAGGAAGTGAAAAAAGATGATCAGTCTCAGCTGAAAGCAGGTTTTGCAGTTTCACTACAAAACATGGCTTCCGGTCATAAAAGTCAGTCTGATATGAGCAGGAGAAGAGAGTTTGAAGAGTCTTTGGAGAGTTTTAGTAGCATGCCTGATCCAGTAGACCCAACTACTGTGACAAAGACATTTAAATCTAGAAAAGCATCAGCGCAAGCAAGCTTGGCATCAAAAGATAAAACACCCAAATCAAAGAATAAGAGGAAGAGTTCTTCTCAGCTAAAAAGCAGAATTAAAAATACTGGTAGGTTGTGAAGTAATTGTAGATACCATGGCAAATTCAATTTGGATTCTACTCATAACATTCCAGGGAATTTGCTCTCTATAAGTAGTACCTGTAATAATCAAAATAAGTTATTGAAATATTAACTCATTCTATGTAACTGCACAAGGTTTTTTAGTAGTTCAGTAAATAAAAAATGTAACTGATGAGGACATCAGGTTTGAATGAACAGTGGATGCAGATAAGCGAAGATATGGAGTAAGCCACCAGGAGAATCTTCCTCCTCATTTTCTCCATGTTCAGAGTGGATGGCTTGCTGAAAGGTGTGCGTCAGTAAAACACTGACTGGGAAGAGAGACAGTACTTAGTATGTATAAAATACTGTTGCAATCACTGAAGATTTAGTGCTACTTTATGGCTTCAGTGTACAGAGGAAAATTCTTAGCTAGGATACATCATTGGTGTTTTGCATCTTTGAGATTGCTCTTGAACAAATTTTTAAAAGTAATAAAACATTTTGTAAGCTATTTTTTTTTATTTCTCTCTTTTCCCTCCTATTAGGTTATGAAAGTGCAAGTGCTTCTAGTGTGTGTGAACCCTGCAAGACCAATAAAAGCAGGCACTCTGAAGAGGTTGTTCATGCAAAGGTGTTCAGCAAAAGGAATCGGGAACAATTGGAAAAAATAATCAAATACAGTAGATCTACAGAAATGTCTTCAGGTATTCTTCTCTAAATATCAATAATTATTTTGTAAACTCCTCTGAGTAAAGGACCTGCTTACTTAGTGTGTTATTTAAAAGCAGTGTATTATGATAAGAAGACAATACTCTATATTTGGCATGTGGATTTTGCTTTTTGATTTCTAAAGATGCTGTAAACATAAAAAACCTGGGTATTGATTAATTTGGGGTGTTTTCTGTAGATTTGGTACTTAATTAAAATAAATTAGAAACAAACCTGTTACTGTAAAACAAACAAAAACCTAGCCAACTAGAAACCTCACCCATTTGTTGGTGGTTTTTGTGCAATTCCTTTCTACAACAGATGAAACCGTTTAGCATTTAAACTGCATCCTGTACTGCATACATGTTTTATTTCTGTTCATGCTTAAAAGGAGCTTTATCAAATACCATACAAATTCAATCTTACAACATCACATAAACCCTTACATTTTTGCCATCTGCACTGCTTTTCTTGCATCTAGATTATGAAAATACTCTCTTCTGTGTCTTTTTAGGTTCTGCCAGTATCTTTGTTTTGTTTGAAAGATGCAGGAGTTACAGTCATTGTAGCATGATGTACAGCTTTGTCAGTGTAGCTATGTCCACACTAAGAGCTGCTTATTGGTATATGTAATAAAGTTTTATGAGTCAAGTTTTCACAATAAGCAGCTTTGATGTGGTTTGGATGACTAAGCAGTCTTCCTCCTGCTGTTTTGTATAGACCCTGTCTTTATTTCTGGTGCACATTTTTGTGTTTATCACTGTCTATCCCCACTTTCCTACAGCACATGCTAGGAGAATTCTGCAGCAGTCTAACAGAAATGCATGCATTGAAGCGCCAGGTAATGCATTCACTGCTTAGCTTCAACAGTGTCTTGTTACTTTTTTTTTCCTCTCAGCTTTGGTCCTATAACTCAGACTGTTTAGCAGATGTTCAGAGTTAGTACTATTGAAGCACCTTCTCTGTAAATAAGGCAAGAGAAGTTACTTGTAATTTGTGTGAAATGCAACAATACAAACTACTTGTGAATTATAGAATGTGCTTATCATTATGTTGGCTAGTTACAAATTACGAATAGAAAGTACACAGGTAGATACTACAACAAGAAACTAATTTCAGTAGGCGATTTTAGTACGTTTACAAGATATACATTTTATTGATGGGGGAGGGAAGCTATTTCTGGTGGCTTATTAAAGATTGAAAAAGCTTGCCTCTGCTTAAAAGTACTGGTAAATTCTTTGCAGATAATCACATTGCTTAGTAACATTTGCTGTATTGCTAATAACTTCATTAACTTGAATACTAACAAATATGCATCTGTTAAACTAAGCTGAGTTTTCCAAATATAACTTTTTTTCCATTCAGCACTTGCCAAAATATGTATGTAATAATCTAACTGTTGTGATGCAAGGGTAATCCTTAATTTTCAAAGGAATGGGAGCTTTATTGGGGAACACATTGTCTTCTCATACATATGTAACAGGTCTTAAGGGTAAGAGGTTTTATGTGAGCTTCAGAATTTATTTTAGACATGTATGAGAATGTAGGTTTTATGCTTGTGTAGGAAGGGGTGGCTTTCTTGAATTCAGTCTAGAGCTTTCTTAATGTTGTTGCTTGTGTTGCAAAAATGTAGACTACTTGTATTCTATGAACTTGAGAGCTTTGACTATCTTGTTTGAAATATCAAAACTCCATTTTCTGTGTTGAAACCTGTTGTGAAAGCAACATTGTGGTATGTGCAATATTCGCTTAAAGAATACTTTCTAAAGGTATTGTTCAGAATTATAAATTATTTTTTATGAATGCTTTATATTTTATTTCATATATAAAGGATTGCATAAAGTATTATTTCAGAATGTTTAAATCTTTGCCCTTCAGGAAATGAGTAAGCTTTAAGAAAGCAGCTATATAATGGAATCTACAATGACTGAGATATAATTTGTGTACCTGTAACTTGTATACGTAACAGGCAGTTGTCTTTCAACTGGATGCATGTCAAGGACTTAATGAGTTTGTTTTTTTTCTATAGAAACTGGTAGTGATCTTTCTATGTTTGAAGCTTTGCGAGACACAATTTATTCTGAAGTGGCAACTCTTATTTCTCAAAATGAGTCTCGTCCCCACTTTCTTATTGAACTTTTTCATGAGCTTCAGCTGCTAAATACAGATTACCTGAGGCAAAGGGCTCTGTATGCTTTACAGGTATGCACAAAACTTTTCATCTTGTGTATGAATCAAATCATAGATCTCTTTTTATAGTATAAATTTATTATCTTACCCAGGATATAGTGACCAGACATTTATCTGAGAACAATGAAAAAGGAAAGTGCACAAAATCACTGAATACTGCAACATGGATAGCATCAAATTCTGAACTCACTCCCAGTGAAAGCCTTGCTTCTACAGATGATGTAAGTTTTCAAGTTCAGAAGCTAGTTTACTGTAAATATCTTTTCAGTTTGCATGCATGCCTCTGTACTGAAATATTCATACTAGTGTTTGAATTTTCCTAAAATTAATATCAACTTAGAATTTTGTAAGCAAGAATGCAAAAGGATCTTAATGAAAAAATGATTAAATAGGGTAGGATTCTTGATGCTGGAAACGACTGATGGGTTGGGAGGAATAGAACGTGGAGAGGGGCATAAATTGGAAACTGATTTAAAAAGAGCAAAAATGCTCTTGCAAATAATGTCAGGACAAGTACTGATCACAAGATTCCCCCCAAAAAAAGTTTAGTTTTTTTGTGTTTAGGGAATTGCTGATGTCTCTGTACACTTTCTTATGTAGTTTTTAGTTGAAGTATTTGAAACAAACATCCACCTGATTAATTTATATTCTGAAAGTAAGGTTATTCCTCAGTCAGGCAGCCTGATGACAAGTCTTTATACCACAGCATGTGACTAAAAGTAATTGCTGGCTTGTTGACAGATCTGTGAGAGGATGGTGCATTTCTGATTTGTATTCAGTTGTTTGGTGTTTCTTAGGAAACTTTTGTCAAGAACTTTTCTACAGAAGCATGTCAAGATTGTGAACAAAATGATGCAGACAATGGGAGTACTATGTCTACATCTTCAAATTTTGAACCCTTTGCCACCGATGACCTTGGTAAGAATGATGTGATTTACAATGTTGTGTTACTTCCTCCCTCCTAAAATGCCTGCAATTGTGTATATGCTCAAATAGTATGCTGTGGTTTGATTTTTAGTGTGTAGTCACGTTCTATAAAACAACACTTAAATCAACCACTTCTGAAACACTTCAAGTTGATCAGTTTATGTAACAAAATACTATAACTCAACTAGTTACATGTAGATTTCAAAACTTGTGGCTTTGAATTAATTTTATCATTGTTTACTTGTGTATCAGTTTTTTAATTTAGATTAAAAGGTGTTTTTATTCTAAATATAGGCAACACAGTGATTCACTTAGATCAAGCTTTGGCTAGGATGAGGGAATATGAGCGTATGAAAATTGAAGCTGAAAGTACCCTTGACTCTGAGGTCTGCTCTAGTCATTTTCAGGGTGCTTCTGCTGCTAAATTAGAAGGTATGCACATATATACATACTTTGCTTAGTTTTAGAAAATAATTTTTTTCTAACTATCAAGAATCATTTAATTGGCTGAGTTGCTTTCCTCTTCATTTATATTGAAAATTTAGAAAAGTTTCAAAGGATCTTTACATACTTAAGTAAATATGATTTATTTTTTTAAAAAGGAAAACATATAGTTTTGAAATTGCTATTTCTTTAATAGTAACGTTGAATACTTAAATGTGCTTTTTATTTTTTTTAAATGAGGTCCAAGTACCAATGAATGTCTTCCTGTGCCACAGTCAAGCGAAGTTTCTGCTGTTCCATGTCCTCGTATAGATACTCAGCAGCTTGACCGGCAGATTAAGGCAATTATGAAAGAGGTCATTCCTTTTCTAAAGGTAAGAACTCTTTGCAATAATGTGTGAATTAGATTAGGAAAAGGACCTGCATCATGGCATACAAGAACATTATTTAAAATAGGTAACTTCCATCTTAGCAACAGCTGCCAATAAATATGTATTAAGTTGCAGACCTTGCTGAGGATGAAGTAAGAATTTAGTACTCCAAGAGACAGATTCTGTGGAGTTTTTAGTAGGAGAAAGAAATGGTAAGGTTTCTAGATTGCATAGGGCTGGTGGACTTGATGTCAGGAATAGAGATTTCTTTGTTTGGAGCTGACCAAATCAAAAATAGAAGTGTTTGAGAATCTCTTTACTAAAAGTACAGAAATACAACTGAGATAATTAAAACTGTTACATACAATGTAACAGGATTTTCTGAAGAGCAGCTCTGAGTTCTTGATTTTTAACATTATTTTGTCCAGTTACAGTTCTCTTTAAAGTTGTTGAGAGCTTGTGAAGAGCTTGTGGCTAGTAGGTCAAGTCTTCACCTCTACTCTGCTCTTGTGAGACCCCACCTGCAGCACTGTGTTCAGCTCTGGGGCCCCCAACATAAGAAGGATGTGGACCTGCTTGAGTGGGTCCAGAGGAGGCCACAAAGATGATCAGGGGGCTGGAGCACCTCCCTTGTGAGGACGGGCTGAGAGAGTTGTGGTTGTTCAGCCTGGAGAAGAGAAGGCTCCAGGGAGACCTTATAGTGGCCTTCCAGGACTACAGGAGAGATGGGGAGGGGCTCTATCAGGGAGTGTAGTGAGTGATAGGACAATGGATAATGGTATTAAACTGAAAGATGATAGATTTAGATTAGATACAAGGAAGAAATTCTTTACTGTGAGGGTGGTGAGACACTGGCACAGGTTTCCCAGAGAAGCTGTGGTCCCCCCTCCCTGGCAGTGTTCAAGGACAGGCTAGACGAGGCTTTGAGCAACCTGGTCTAGTGGAAGGTGTCCCTGACAATGGCAGGGGGGTTGAAACTAGGTGGTCTTTAAGGTCCTTTCCAATTCAAACCACTCTGTGATTCTGTGAATACATAACAGAAATGTAATTCTTGAAAGAAGGAGAAACAGTCATAGTTCACTCTTTGCAAGGTTAAAGAAAAAAGTTCCCTTTTATAGTATGTTTAGTATACAAGCTTAAGTTTGCTTAATAGGGTACTTGGTTGATACTAAGTTTAAAAACTGTATATTGTTGACATGTCACAGTCTCAGTGCCTGAAGATTTCTGTTTTGTTTGCAATTTTAAGGAAGCTTACTGTAGGTATCTTCACATACACTTTAATAAACTTGAGCACACAACCACAATATATGAAGATTTCACCAAACATGAAAGATGGCATGTACTGTATTGGAGAAGCAAGATAAAGCTTTGTTATCGTGGCAAATCAGTCATTAGTGAAGTATGGTATCTGCTATAACTGTGGTGGAGTTAGTTTGTTTTGCAAGGTGGGTTAGGACCTGTTCATGGAGTGCTGTTCCTTCAGTGGACAAGTGGTTTTTTTATAAATTAATTTCAGTATTAAGGTGGTTGGGTAATTTTTTTTAATGGTAATTAAAACTAATTCTGTGATACTTGTCTAGGAACACATGGATGAAGTATGTTCTTCTCAATTACTGACATCAGTAAGACGTATGGTCTTGACTCTTACACAACAAAATGATGAAAGTAAAGAATTTGTGAAGTTCTTTCATAAGCAGCTTGGCAGTATACTTCAGGTTAGTAGATTTTCAGTGGTGTTTTGCAATACTATTGCAACTTGGATAATGCGAAACAGATAAACCAGCTTCCCTGAAGTTATATTTTACAACTTCAGTAGCATAGCTTGCTGCTCCCTTTCAGCTTTGATACAGCAATGAGATATTACCTTGTATCCTGAAGTTAAAGCTTTACCATGCACTGAACTTCTTTTCCATAACTGCCAGATAGGGGTGTGTCCCCTGCCTGTGGCTGTCTTTATGGAGAGCTCTGGTGGTGCTCTTTGTGGACATTTTGTGTGAATTTCTGAAAATAGGCTGCTCTTCTTTTCTTTCTTCTGTTTTTAATCAGTAACTTGATGTTTTGTGACTACAGATTCTATGTAAAATCTGTTTAAGACCCAATTCCATCTTTTTTTAAAAAGAGCTATTATATACCTTACTAATTTTGAATTATTAGTACTCTGACAAATACATAGAATTTGTAGTTTGAAAGCCTGTTTCAAGAACTGAAGAATTATTTCTCTTCGCAGGATTCACTGGCAAAATTTGCTGGTAGAAAATTAAAAGATTGTGGGGAGGATCTTCTTGTGGAGATCTCCGAAGTGTTATTTAATGAATTAGCCTTTTTTAAACTTATGCAAGACTTGGACAACAACAGTATTTCCGTAAAGCAGAGATGTAAAAGAAAAATAGAAACTACTGAAGTGATCCAGTCTTATGCTAAAGAGGTTTGTTTTATTATATTTTTGAAAAACATAGCTTTTCTGAGTTTCCTAAATATCTGTATTTCCTAAACTACTTTGATAACCTTAGTTCATACATTGTATTTTTATTCTTTTTTACAAATTAGTGCTGTGTAGTTACAATATTGCTTGTGTAGAAGCATGGACTAGTTTCCCTCATTAAGGGAGATGTTCTGTATTATAAATCAGTGTCTGTTACAGATAATAACTGTGTAGACTTTGTTAGTAATTCAGAGGAAATGTGTTTTAACGGTTAAATGTGCACATAGGAGGGAATAGTCAAGTTTTGAAATAGTATTACTGTTTGGGGCCATTGAGGAGTAGTTGTGGTTTAACCCCAGTAGGCATCTCAGCACCACACAGCCATTTGCTCACTCCCTGCCTCAGTGCGATGAGGGAGAGAATTTTAAAGGGTAAAAGTGAGGGAACCTGTGGCTTCAGATAAAGACAGTTTAATACGTAAAGCAAAAGCTGTGTGTGCAAGCAAAGGAAAACAGGGAGTTCGTTCACTACTTCCTGTTGGCAGGGAAATGTTTAGCCATCTCCAGGAAAGCAGGGCCTCCATCATGTGTAATGGCTACCTGGGAAGACAGTGCCATAACTCTGAATGTTCCCCCCTTCCATCTTCCTCTCCCAGCTTTATATGCTGAGCATGATGTCATGTGGTATGGAATGTCCCTGTGCTCAGTTGGGGTCAGCTATCCCAGCTGTGTCCCCTCTCAACCTCTTGTGCACCCCCAGCCCACTGGCTGGTGGGTGGTGTGAGGAGCAGAAAAGGCCTTGACTCTGTGTGAGCACTGCTCAACAATAACAAAAACATCTCTGTATTATCAACCTTGTTTTCAGCACAGATCTAAAACATAACCATGTACAAGCTACTAGGAAAAAATGTAACTCTATCCCAGCTAATTATTTTGACATATGGGGGGGTTCCCAGTTGATCTCTCCTGTTAGGCCTATATCTTTCCTTGCAGGTGCTTACTTAGGCACCATCTTTGCCTAACTTGAGTAAGTCCTGTGAAGTCATCAAATAGTTGACTTTTCGACATATGTGGAAAGTATCACTTTCTAAACTCGAAGTATAAAATATATATAAATTTCTAAGAAATATATGAGACTGTAGTATATATTCTGCTCTAACAAAGCAAGTTTGGGTTGAGTTTTGCACCATTTACATTATTGAAGATTCTAGTTTTTAGGAACATAGCTTTTTTAGTTATATGAACTGTTAACAAACAACTTTTTTATATATATATAAAAATAAACAAACATTAAAACATCATGTTCATATATTTAAATGAGTCGGGTATCTACCTCAGTGTTTCTTCTTGTATAGTATAGGTATGACTTCAGTGTCCTTTCAGCTTTCTTTCAAAAACACATACACCAAAGAAAACCCTTAACTCATTCTTACTTTAAAATCTCAATGAAAGATATCTTGTGGATCTGTTAAAAACTACTTATAGGACTTTATTGTTTATAAGCATATATATTTCAAGATAGTTCCATTTAGATATACCAGTCACGTGGCTAGTATGACAGAGGCTGCGGTGTGTCTTGTAAAGAGGCCAAAGAAACACTTTGAATCTGGAAGGGTTTGGGCATGACTTGGTATTTTATCTGAAGTTGCTTATTGAGCCTTTGTTAAATAAAGTATTGGTTTATACACTGGTATGAGAATGCATGGAGCCACCTTAGATCTGGCATTTCTGTTTCTCTTCTGGAAGACAGAATTAGGGTTAAGGTCAATGTTTGCATTGTTGCTGTGGCAGCAGTTCAGATTCAACAGAGCAAGAGATGAGCCAGAACTGGTAGGTCCTGGTTGGTTACTTTGTACAGACCTGCACTATCATCTCTATATGGCCTTGTCACAGCTTTCAACTCTGGAATCCTGATGCAGACACATCTGATCTTGCTCAATTTTGTGGCTGTCTTGAGTCCAGTAATCTAACTGGTTTTACATTTCATGCTGAAAAATAGTGCTCTGTCTTAACCAGAGCTGTTATATGTTAATTTATACGTTAAATATGATTCAACCACAGATTGGATAATTAGCCCATATAAACATAAGTGTTTAAACAAAAAGGGCTATCACGGGGGTTTTTTTAATGTTTTGCAACTCTAAAATTTTGAGGACATCTGTGTAAAGATGTCTCATAGTGTAGAAGTCCCTGTGGCTTACTGCCATTTTGAGGTAGCAGTTCTTGGTAAGACTGGCATTTCAGCCAGGCTTTCTTGAAGCTATAGTTTGGTTCAGTATTTAAAAGTTACTTCAGTTTAGAATTGAAGACAGTTTGTGTTTCTTCTAGGCAAAAAAAGGTCTCCAGGTGGGTGTTTGTTCATCTGCTGAAGATGTCGATGAGGACAAAGTATGTTTATGCTTCTCAACTGTCTTTATTCCTCAGATAATTTCACAGATCACTTAGTCTTACTATTTTCTGTCATAGAAATCCAGTATTTGTAAGCAGCCCATTTCCTAGTGTTTAGAAGTTTATTCAACATCATGGGTTTATCTGTTTTCTGTTACTTTCAGTGATTTATTGTATCAACCTAACTAAATTATAATTTCCCTTTTTTTAATTTGGGTTGATGATCTGGTTAATGACTACCAAAAAAATCTGGCTTCATCAATAAATCTTTATTATATACATTCAGTAAACACGACTTGGATATAATTTCCTTGGTTGCTCTTGCTGTTATTCCTGTTTCTGCTGCAGAGCCATTACCAGTGTAAAGCCTGTTTGCATTTCATATAAAACATTATCTTGTTACCTTTCAAGAAGTGCATTCAGATCAACAAAGGTAGTATTAAAGATGCCTGTCTACTTACTGTCAGTGATCTTCATGTAGAATGAGCTTTGCTTTAAGGACTGACAATTTGCAAGTTTAAAAACACCAGAGTTTATGTTGAATGCTATGCTGTTGAAATGGAATAATTTGTGATACTTAGGAGCTTTAGGTAGGATTTTGCTTTTCCTCTTAGTATTCATTTTCTGTATTTTAAAGAAAAAAGACCTGTTCTGAAGGTATTTATTGTGGGATTTGGTCTGGGGCTGTTGCCTGTATTCTCAGCTCAGAGCACTGAGAATGTAGTCATTCATTGAAGAGTTCAATAAGAAGGACAGCTTAATTATTTTCAGTGATTAACTTTTTTTTTTTAATGGTATGGAGTAAGTTGTTTTTCTTTTCATCTTAAGGAGAAGGCAGATGTTCTGAGTCTTGGTACTTGAAGTCCTCAGAGTCAAAAGTTTGTGTGTATGCTAAGTATTAAATGTTAGCACCCAAAATGTCTCCCTTTTCTCTTTGTTTTGAAAACCACTAAAATCATTGTGTTTGAGGAGAGGGGTTGTATATGGAGTTTTCTATTTTCTGTTGGAATGTTCAGCTTTTTTCAGCCAAGGGCAAGATATAGGTAATGTATTAAGTAGAATGTTAAATGCTTTCCTAAATGGACATAGGCATATGCGTCGGTATGTATGGGCACAGAGTCAGTGCTTATTTCTGGGGATTAGAGCTTCTGTCACCCTGCTTTGGAAGTAGCAGTGGGAAGCTGTATGTCACTTGTTACATTTGCTATAGTATAGAAAAGTCCTGTCAAGCTTCGAAGCCGAACTGGGACTTGGGGCTCACCTTGAATGAGAGAATTCTGCTCAGTCTATATTTAGTAAATCAGCAGAGAAACTGCTGAGTAGCTATTGCTAAAGAAATGAGAAGCTGCAGTTAGGAATAGTCCTAACTTTACATCATTTAAGAGAAGTGGGGAAGTTGCTAGAAGGTAATAATACAGGTGTATCTGTCTTTGATAATGATAAACCTAATTAAAAAAAAAAAAAAGCAAGCTGGCATGCTGATCAGTGTGAATAATGAAATAATCAGTTATGATGTCCTTGATAGCTATGTTTAAACAGTGCATGATGCTCTGTTTCAGGAGTAGCTTTTCAGTATTCATTTCAAGGCCTTAATGAGTACTTGTCCATTAATTTTGAGTCTGTAGATTTTCTTATTTTTGAGAAACAAGGGTGACTTCTTGATGCAGAAATCGTAACAATCTTTAAACAAACATGATGCTGCACACTATTCCTTGTTCTCCTAGGACAAGGATGAGACAGAAACTGTTAAACAAGTGCAGGACTCAGAAATGTATAATGGCAGTGGAGTTCCCGAAAGTCTTAGGTCTGATGTGTCTGATCAAGAGGAAGATGAGGAAAGTGAAAGCGGTCCAGTGGCAATAAGTAAGTGATTTTTATATAGTTCATTATTCAGTGCTCTCACTGTAGTTTTGACCAACTAATTTTACAGCAGGATTTCCATGAAGTTCTGCTGTGTAACACCTTCTCTCACAGATTCTCCAGTGAAAGTTTCCCAGTACTGTGTTTACTAGTACTGTGTCAAGGGTTAAACATTCCAATGAGAGGAACCTTTTCTCTTTGTAATCAGTAGATCTGTAAAAACATGTTAGACTCAGATTCATTGTCTTGGCTAAACTTGAAGTTCCTCAACTTTTAACCTGAATTATGTGAAAGCTGCTGAAATTTTATGCAGTTTTGCATTTAAAGGACTTTTTAAATATACTTCTTCTTAAGCTTGCATAGTTTTTAATAATTTTTTCCTGTTTGTTGTCTTACACCAAATACTTATGGCTTGATTTCCCTTGTATTTACATTCTTCACACTGACTTGTTCAATAACTTAAACACCACTGTGCTGGTGTAAAATATCTATTTATAATATAGTTTATGTAGAGTATGTGGATCTTTGAAAGTTAAGTCATCACTGTATCTTAACTTCAAAGAATGATTTGAAGTAAGAATTGTAACTGATCATTGCAATAAATTCCCAAAAGGGATTTTGATTTTGCAGCCTGACTTTTTTTTACTCTGTCAAGCTCTGTCAGTATGTAAATCTAATATGAAGGTGGTTTTACATGGATTTTGCCTTCAGGTTTATCAAAAGCAGAAACCCAGGCTCTGACTAACTATGGCAGTGGAGAAGATGAGAATGAAGATGAAGAAATAGAATTTGAGGAAGGACCTGTTGATGTGCAGACATCACTACAAGCCAGCAGTGAAACAACAACTGAAAATGAACAGGTATCACCAAAGTTGTAAATGCAGAACAAACCTAAGTCAGTACACAGCTTTTGAGTACATGTTTCTATGTACCTTAGTTTTCCTTGTTGCACTGTTTTCATACTAATGAAAGTAGAAGAGTGATACAAAAAAATGGCAGGAAGGCAATAGCTACTACATACAAAATGTAGCATTCCCCACCTGAATGTATTCTTGGTATAACTGCTGTCAAAATGGATGGATGGATGGATGGATGGACAGACACAGACAAAACTCATGTTTAAATCTGCTATCAAAGAGAGAAAATGTTAAGCTGCAGCAGAAAAGATAAACTTTCAAAAGAAGTAACATTTTAAACCATTAATTGGTTATTCCTCTCTGTTTGCTGACATCAAATTTCAATTGAGCTTTCCTTTGCAGAAACCATTGCCTCTTTTTCTAGAGCAGTGGTGAAATGGCTGCTATTGTCATTTCACTGTCATTTCAATGTTAAAAACATTTTGATGTTGTGGTGGTTTTGCCACCACCCAGGTGCTCAGCAAAGCTTCTCTATCACTCCTCCTCCTCAACTGGGCAGGGGAGAGAATATAATGAAAGGCTTGTGGGTTGAGATAAGGACAGGGAGATCATTCATCAATTAGTCATGGGCAAAACAGACTCAACTTTGAAGATGAACTTAGTTTATTGCAAACCAAATCAGAGTAGGATAATGAAAAATAAAACAAATCTTAAAACACCTTTCCACCACCCCTTCCTTCTTCCTGGACTCAACTTCACTCCCACATTCTCTCCCTTCTCCCCCTGAGCAGCACAAGAGGATGGGGAATGGGGCTTATATTCAGTTCATCACATGTCTGCTGCTCCCTCCACCTCAGGGCACAGTTGCCTCACTATGGTCTGCACTGTGGACTGCAGGGGAATCTCTGCTCTAGCACCTGAAGCACCTCTTCCCCCTCTGTCTTCAGTGACCTTGGTGTCTGCAGAGGTGTTTCTCTCACATACTCTCACTTCTCTCCTGGCTTCAGTTGCACAGTGGGGTTTTTTTCCCCCTTCTTAAATGTATTACCACAGAGGTGCTACCAGTGATGGGCTTGACCTTTGCCAGTGGTAAGTCCATCCTGGAGCCAGCTGGCATTGGCTCTGGCATAGAGGAAGCTTCTTTCTAGTAGCTTCTCACAGAAGCCACCCATGTAGCCCCTGCGGTACCAAAACCTTGCCACACAAACTGAATACAGTTGTCAATTCTTTGACCTGAAACTTTGATTTACTCAACAGCTGTTAACATTAGGTGAGGATGTAACTAAAACATTTTACTTTAAAGGCTAAAATGACAGATCTTTTCAGTGAAAGCAAAGAGTTTATTTGAGAACTACTATAATTAAAAGAAAAATTACATGTTCAGATAAAACACACATATCAGTGTTTAATAGTTTCTTAAAGTGTTGTTGACTAGCTGATGAGTAAAGTAGAAGTTGCTGTCTATTTCAAACTATTGAGAAGGCAAAAACATGGAGCAAGTGGTACAGTATGTTTCTAGTTAGCAAGGAAGAGTATATTAGCCAATAAGTTGTGAAGCTGATGAGTAGAATTTGTTTTAACTTGTTTGCACCTTCCCCAATAGACTTCAAACCAAGAATTGAGTAAGACTAAGAGCAGCGAGATTTTGTCATCAGAACAAGAATCTGCTAATGTTAAAGGTGAGCCCTGTATGCACTTCTATATGAATTTGCATACTGTGTGAATTGCCTTGGACAGTGCCTGTGATATATGTAATTAAGACGAAGATGATCAAATTTGCAAGAGTTTACTGGGCTGTTTTTTTTAATGCAACCATATCAGTTGACTAGATATATCTATATTGATACAGACCTTTAAAAAAGGAAACCTGGAATCATCTTAGGTAGATATGGTTTTAATGCTTGACAATAGCATGAATTTCAGTTGTTTGTTGCAGCCCTTGGCACACAACTATAGCGGAGTTAATTTGTCTGTTACAGTATTTTGACGTTTTGGTTTGTCTAGTACTTGCTTTTTCTGCTAGTACCATTTACTAGCAATTGAAATCACTTTATATTTTAAGGATTTATATCTGGGAGTAATGCTGTGTTGTAACTGATTATGAACCGAGAGATCACAGACAGGAACACTACTGGGTGGTATGAATGTTACTTCTAATCTAACTGTTGTTACCACCTTCTTTTCCTGTGTTTTTTGTTGCAAATACTGGGATTGTTAATGGTCCTATTTTGTAGATTAAAGGCGGTATTTGAGTAGATACTGTGTTGCACAAGAATGTGGTGAAATAATAAGGAACTTGGTGTTCTGTATTGTATCTCCTTATACCTAGAATGAATATTTTACAGGAGGTCATATAGTTCTGGAAGTTGGGGGATTTTTTTAAACCAAAACACAACTGTATCAAGTCAGAAATTTTTAAGTCACATACTGTCTTGTGATAGTTGCTGATACTTACACGTGAGAGTACAAATAACTGATGTTTTATTTTAGTCAGTTTTGTGTTAATCTGAGAGACTGTAGTTCACTTTAATTATTTGTAACTTTGGGTCATAACAAGTAAAAAAATCATCTGGGAATCTTGCTTGCTCAGAATCTTTTATTATCTCTACCTAGTTAAAATGTAGTTTTGTGGTTTTAGGTGAACAAGATGTAGCTACAATTTTGCCTCATTACCTCAACGTCATGGAGAATGCACCACCTTTAACAGTCAATACACCAGATACGAAAACAGAAGAATTAAGCTCATCTTTACCAGTAAATGAAACTCAAACACTAGATACAACCTGTGAGGGAAACAAATCTGCTGCAAGTTCTGAAAGTTCCATGGCTGGCAGCCCAGACACAGAGTCACCTGTGTTAGTGAATGAATATGTATGTATATTTCAGTTAAGATACATCCAAGAGAAATGAGAAGCTTTTTTCTATTTCAGTGTTATTTCTATTTTCCAGTCTTATTCAGTTTTCATCTGCAGATTTGATACAGGCATTGTTTTTTGATGTACTTTATAAGAATAGTCAAAAATCTAGTTTTGGAGTGAAAATAAAACAAAGTAGCACTGTTCTTCTAAACATCACTTTTTATTAACAGGAAGCGGGTTCTGGAAATGTAAGTCAAAAATCTGATGAAGATGACTTTGTGAAAGTTGAAGACTTGCCCCTTAAGCTTGCGGTATATTCAGAGGTATTTTGCTGTTGTTTGTGGAGTGGCTGTTTAGAAGTGCACACCTTAAATCTATTAATTATTTAGACAGCAGTAAGAATTAAACAGAGTTTTGAGTTTCACTTTCTGTTACAAAGGCAGATTTAATGAAGAAAATGGCAACAGAGGCCCAAACCAACAGTTTGTCTGATGAATTACTGGATGGAGGTGGAGCTCAAGATCAAGAATTAGTAGGAGATGCCCAAAGTTTGAAAGAACCTGGTAAAGATTATTTTTTAAATCCTCTATACCTATTGGGAAAACACTCTGGAATGGTCTAGAATTGAAACATCTTTTTATCACTGATAGAAGTAAGCAGTTATCATGGTGCTGAAAGAATATCTTTTTTGTTCTCATGCATTTGAAAATTACATATTGATACTGAAGGGATCTTGCTTTCCATGTCCCTCCTATATGCTTCTGATAGATACACTGGCTACTAAAGTCAAAAATTAACATATGTAAAATGCATGTTATAATGTAATGATTTTGAAGCTTATTAAAATGGAATAGTATTTTTGTTGCACAAGCTTGGTTTTAATAATACTGTGCATTCTAATTGCTGTTATCTGATCTAATAATGATCAATATAATTTGCTGACGCTGGTCAGTGGTTTTGTATTAAAGTTCAAGAGACTTTTCAGAACAGTAAAGTATTTATTCAGGGGAAATAAATTTATTTTTCATATGAAGCATATAATGAGGTAAAAATCAGTGTGTATGACAGCAATAAAAATTTGTCACTTCATGAAACAGTATTTATGCAACTACAAAAACTTAATGGTAATGCAGGTCAAAAAACTTTTTAAACGTTCATGTTGTGACACAAGTTATGGTATTAGAGGCTTCTGTTCTCTTGTTAGGCTTGTTTCTCCAGTGGAGGGTATAGTAACAGCATATATAAATGCATAAACTGGGTGTTCTGATGGTGGTAGTTTTCTGCTAGTATAGCTAGCTATAATTGTTCAAACCATGTAAGCTGACAAAAATGCTTTTCTTAATGCAGCTTGCAGTGACAGCATAGGATTTTCAAAAATCGGGTGTGAAAGAAGGTGCATCTTTCATTTAATTCTCTGCCCGTCACCATTCTGCTTGTCACAGCTATGCTAGCAGAAGTCTTGTGACAGTTTTGTCAGTACTGATGCTTCACCTGGTGTGGGAACAGTCTAGCTAGGAACGCCATGGCATACACAGTTTGTAGCTAGCAATTAAGTCATGACTCAAAATGCATGTGGGGAAAAAAAGGTGAGGATGAAACTTTTCATCAAGGTGCTTCAGTGGATACTTACAAGGAGTTGAAATGGGGTCAAGATCTGTGTTTGATGTCTTGTAGCTGTTAAACAATAATGAGTATACTCTTTATTTTACAGAAACTTTTGGAGCTCAAAGTGCATGAGAGTAACCTGAGGATACCTGCATTTATAAAATCCATGTATACAAATGCATATGGAAGATCAGCACTAATTTCCCAGAATTCTGGAAGTGTATAAAAATGTAAAATTTTTGACACACTGCCTCTTAGGATAGGTATGCTAACTTCTGCCTGTGGCAGTTTGAACAGCTATAACTGAATTCTCTTCTGTTCAGTTTTGCTGCACCGTTCTTTTTCTGTCTTAATCTTTTTTTATTTTTTATTGTGACCTGTTTAGTAATTTTTAAATTGTTCAAAATGGTAGTTTCAAATAAAGTTTGGATTTGTCTGTAAATTTATTTCAAAAAAATGTTCCTCTGGCTTACAAAATGGTATGGACTCTGGAAGTTAACTGACATTGTGTTGGCCTGCTTGTAAGCAGTTTATAACTCCTTCAGAGAAACAATGCTGATTTTCCTGGGACAAACTCTTGTCTCACTAGGTTTCTCCATCTTCAAGTATGAGGTGTAGACAGAGTACATACCTATATGTTGCCTTTAGAGCCTAGAGTATAGCTAGTCTGTAAAAAAAGTTCCTGTTCAGGGCTTGTGGAATTAATTTCTATCAGCACATTTATCTGAGGTGAAGTAAATATCCTGGGTTTGTAGTTAACTGCAGAAAAAATACTACTTTTCTGCATTT
Source organism: Athene cunicularia (assembly GCF_003259725.1). NCBI lineage: Eukaryota > Metazoa > Chordata > Aves > Strigiformes > Strigidae > Athene > Athene cunicularia. Next base: position 32,388,964 of record NW_020799098.1, read on the forward strand.
TCTGTTCTGTACTTTCAAGGTGCAAAGGGGTAAACCTGTGAAAATTTTTGTATCCTTTTAAAGCATTACATGTGAAGTGCTGCACTTGAAAGCCTGTAGAATTTGTTCCTAAAGTATTTAACTTTGTGAAGAGTTTTTATGTAAGAGGAAAAAAAACCTTTTAAATTACAATTAACATTTGAAACCAATTAAAGTCAGCACCTAATGATGGCTGATGGCAAAAGCAGAATTAGGATTGTAGAAGCGTAATTTGGAAAACTTGAGCCAGACCAAAACTTTTCTTCACTTCAGAGTTATACTAATAACAGTAAGTTTTAAAATTGTTAGAAATTGCTTATTCAGCATACATGCTATATCCAGTTTACCTTAAAACAGATGGCTTTTCTCAAGGTAATTAAAAAGCATTGGTTATCTTTAATTCAGGATTGTCTTCCTTTTGAGGTTAGTGTAATAAATAACATGCTGTGGGAGACAGTGAAGCCTAAATACTCCTGAAGTTTGAATAAAATGTGATTTTTCTGTGGGTTTTTTTTTTGGTTTTGAGTGTCTCTAGGTTTTATAAGTTAATTTTAAAATGGCAGATTACTATCCCATGCCTCTCATCTCCAAAGATAAAACTACATCAAAAGGTTTGAAGACAGTTTAGTTACTGTGCAGGCTTTAAACTCATGGTGATACTGTATGCAGAAAAAAACAAGTTAGAGGACAAAGGATATACTTTGTGACAAAGGCAAAACTGTGAAAATGAAATAAAGAATCATTGTGTAGATTGAAAAGGACATTTTCATAAAGTAGAACAAGATCATCTGTGTATAGCTGAGACCAGTCTAGTTTATATGCTAAATCATTAAACTCTCAAGCTCCAGCAATAGCACACCACTCCTCAGTTCTTGGCCTGGAACAGTATGTACAAACAAGGCACTGGACTGGTATTTCTTTGGTCATACTTGCTCTCTGCCCTTTCTTCACAGACTGGTTGAGGTTTGTGGGGACCTCTGGAGGTCACAACCTCCAACTCCAATGCTCAAGCCAGGCTACTTAGAGCCAGTTACCTAGGTCTGTGTCTAGGTGGCTTTTGAGTATCTCCAAGGCAGGAGACTCTACAGCCTTTCTGGGCAACCTGTGCTGGTGCTCTGTCACCTTCACAGTAGTGTTTCCTAGCTTTCACCACACTACACAGGTGTAGTTCAGGTCAAGTAGAATGTGTTTCCCCAGTGGCAGTATAGGAGATCCTGCTTAAAAAGATTACAAGAGCATCTGTGAATGAGATACAAGCAGCAGTGTCTTCTGCTTGATGCATTGCTTGCTTCCTTACCCATCTAGACCAAAATAAATGTTATATTTACTGTTCAGTATCCATTGCACACTGCATTGCTCTAGGGACAGTTCTGTGGAGCAATGAAATCAAAGACTTCAGAAAATTGTTTTTAAGATGAAAGTTAAGAGGCCAGAGCTGGTCCTCTTCTGTAGGTAACACAATTTAGTAACAGTTCTTCCCTTGAAGGGAGATCACTATAGCACATTTGTTACTGTTGTGCAGTGACTGACCTAACCAGACAATGGAACGCACTGGTATGGAGTAAAACCAAATCATGTTGGACTTTGACTCATTCTCACTCCTGGAAGTATTTGCTACTTCTGGGAAGAAGGCAAAATAACTGATTTTTTTTTTTTTTCACAATAGATTGAAACACTGCTTTTGAAACTTTAATCAGATCCCAATGTATCCCAAAATGATTCTTGCTCCAAAACTAATTACAGCATTCACAAAGTCTAAAGATTAAAACAACAGAAAACCCATAATAACTTTGGGTTGCTTTTGCTGCAATGCTAGTGTTTTGAACTGTAGTTACCTACTACAGAATTGCTGTCTGCATGACAGCAGGGAGTTCAAACAAAAATTAACCCTTCAGTGATAAACTTTGAAGAACATATGTTAACCTATTAGACTTATTTCACAAAAGCCTTCACCCTTTATATACAAGTTTGTATATGCATACAGTATTTACTCAAAAACAGACTGGAATATTTCTTGCCCCACTTTTATATAAGCTTCTCTCTCTTCATTTGTCATGAGAGACACAAGCTCTGGATTTTCACTAACTTCACCATATGAATAAGGCTGACCAGCTACTGTTAAAATAGGACCTTGTGTTTCCTGTTCCTCCTTTTGGTTAAAGGTGCTGCCAGCTAGTTTCATTCCTGCTTTTCCAGAGTGCTTAGCATCTTCTTCAGACTCACTGGTATCACTGCCTGATTCAGGTAGCTTGCTTTTGACAAGAGAAGCTTGATCTGTGCTAGACAATGACTTAGATTCGTGGATCAGAAGAGTCTTGATGATGTCGTTATCAGTGTTGGTTCCTTTACCACTTTCTTCAGAAGCATTTACTCCTAATACACAATACTAAGCATTAGAGGTATCAATAGTTTAGAGTTACCACAGGCATCCTACAGAAATTATTCTTTTCTACTCTGGGTCTTTTTTACCCACACTAGAGTTTTCTGTAAGTGCAGGCATTTCCAAGACCTTTCCACTTTAAAAATTACCACTAATGGTGCATGGTTAGAGCCAAAAATTTCAGGACCTGGTACCTGACCTCTGGCTTTAGGAATACTACCTAAATCTGTCTAAAGACTAGTTTTGAGAAACTAAGATCTGATAGCCAGTAGTGCAGAATTGAAACTATTCTGTATTCTAAACCAAGCTCAATAGTTTTTCAATAGGAAAGCTGTATTTAAGTGCACTAAGGATGCTGAATTCAAGTATCTGCCAGTGCTTAAAACTTACCAACACTGCTGTTGATGGCTGTTGCTCCTTCCACCGTGCTCTGTGACATCCAGATAGGTTGCTTTTTAGTTGCTTTCTCTCTTGTTTTCTGCTTGGTCTGAGAGTCTTGCATATCAATAACTAAGTTTTGGGTGTATATGTTGCCAAAGGAGCTATTTCTGTTGGCCCATTTTTCAGGTCGGCTGCATGATTCCAGCACACTTGAACCCATCTTCTGATCAAAGCTGAAAGAAATATCACACATTTTGGACAGGTTAAATTCAGTCAAGAACCCCCCAGTTCTCATTCAAAAAAAGACAACAAAAACCTATGTTTTGTCAGCAGACTGGCTTTAACAAGTGCTCTATATTAAAACAATTTGCTTTCCCTGTTACTTCATCTCAGAGGCAGGTGGTTCTGAAACCACTGATTTTTGCACAGGTTCTTCAGTAGCACATCTCTGGATGAAGCACACTGAGAAGTGTTGCTTTCTTAGCTGAAGGAGAAATCAAAAATTATTTAAAACAGCAAAAAACAAAACTATAAATGCAAAACTAATTTAGATGTTATAGGCTTCTTCATTAAGCAGCTGGCAGTACTGAACAAAGCAGAATGGAGTAAAAGGTAGGCTGCAATTCAGTATTTGAAAGATTTTACAACTGGAAAGTTGTGGGGTGTGTATGGATCAGAAGTTCTAGGGTTATGTTTATACCTTCCAGATAATTCTGGTATTTCTGTTGGCTCAGGCTCCAGCAAGTCATATGGCAGGACAGTATCTTCAGTCTCACGCAGTAGCACAAAGATAGGTTCCATCTGCTCATTGAATTTTGCTAGCAAGGTTCGAGCATCACGCTTAGGAAGCACTGAGGCATCTTCCTCTACTTCAGTGTTGCAGTAAGTGCAGCGGAAAGTCTCTGCAACATCATCCAAACTGGAAATTCTTATGTTCATAGGACACAAAAGGTCAGCAGTACCTTGTTAAGAAATCTGCAGCCTGGACAATTACCAAAATATTCTGACTTTATCCGTTTGTTCACATTAACTATAGGAACTCCAGTTATAAAAATCAAGCTCTTTTTTTTGAGAAGGACTGATATTCACATGCTTGCTATGCAAGAGAGAAATGTCTATAGTGGGGGGAAAAAAGATGGAGTATCATATCATACCATAAGGTTTATTGTTTTCTTCTCTGATCTCATCTCTTAGTTCATGATGTAAGGAAAAAGACATTTGCAAGCTTAAATACCATCTTATTGTAGTTGTTTGGAGTTCTAAAGTTCAAAAAGACTCATTTAAAACAAGAACATATGCTAAAAATCTATATTCATGTCCTAAAAAAAAATAAATTAAAGCATATTCTGTTAAAATCTATCACCAGCCTCGATGTTTGCATTTCAGTAACTTGACAAAGGCCCTGCATTTAGAACAAAGGGATGATTTTGCTAACAGACAGAACACTAATATCACCTTTGACATTTCCAATTAGTCATAATCAAGTTCATTCTCCCTGGCTCTGGATGTTAACACAGTTTCTGCGCTTAGAGTAATGTTTTACAATATGATGTCATTTTAACTAATTTTGAAAGAGTACTCTCTGTTTAGTTACTTTGATTTTTAGAGAAGAGAAACACGCAAGCTCTGATGCCACTTTCTGTGAACATGTCATGTTGCCCTGGGAGGAGCCTACCCTTCCCCGTTTCTGGCACGGGACTGACAGAAGGCCTCTCTACTGCTGGGCTGCAATGCACTTATTACAGCAAGTGGCTGAAAACAGTTTTATCCATCTTGTCCAACTCTTCCATTATAAGAATTGAACACACAGATGGATTAACACATTCAAAACGGAGTCAAGCAAGTACTGTATTCTCATGTCCGTATGAGGGACTCACAAGAATTGGATGAGTAATCTTAAACCAGGTTAACGGTTTAGATTCTTGTTCATTGCAAAGCTGTGGTCTGACGTCATATTCCCAAGCCCAGCTCATATATTCAAGGTTAGAACAGGCCAAGCAAGAGGAAAGACAGCTTTTTCTCTTACTCAACTCAAAGCTTCTCCTGTCCCAGGCCCTTGTCCACCAGCAAACAGGAAATATACCTTCACAAACATGCTTTTAATGCAAAATTCACACAGGAGCCAATTTTGTACTATCACAGTTATTTTTTTAAGATAAGAGCAAACAAATAATCTAGGCAACATACCTGTAAATACATCAAAGAGCTGATTGACTTCCAGGTCTGTGTAAGTGCTGGAGCAAGATGGACATTTAAAAGAGGACCTGGTAGTTGCATCCCGCTCATCTGCTTCTATTTTCCAGCGCACGTGATCCAGTTTGTATTTTATCACATTCACCAGAACCTTGTAATTGATGTAATAGTAATTGTGCTTTGTGCTCTTCCCATTAGGTCCCGTTTCAACTCGCATACGCATCTTCACAAGCTTGTCTGCCTTGAGTGTGTTAAGGATAGCACGCAGTTGCTTACGCTCATACTTGAGCAACTGTAACAAGTCATCCTCTTTCACGCAGGGGTAGCGGATCAGTATATCAAGGGCCAGGGAGTACTCTACTCCATAGAAACCACGCACTATATATTTGGCCAGGCGCTTTAGGACTGCTGGGACCTCTCTGACAACGTTTTGTTCTTCCATCAGGAGCTGAACTGCTGTCAGAAAAACAAGTGCTATACAACAAACAGAAGGGAGGTGAGCTGTAGTGAACTTTTCTTAGTGCTCACAGGCAGGTAAAAAGCACATCACTTGCTGTGCTGCACTTCTGCAACAGTGTTCACTGAATAGATTTATGTCAAATCCTTAACTTGCACCTGGGGATCGGAAGGTATCAATAGATATCAAAGATTACCTAATCTTGAAGTATGATGATTACACCTGAAATATTCAGGTCTTCCTGTGTAAAATCCCACAGAAGATATCTAGGAATATGGGTTACATAAAGTTCATACAATCCTCTTTACAGAAGACAGGACAGTTATCTTGCATGTCTAGGTCTGCCCAAGATACCTGTTTTCATTCACAGTCAGCCAGTGTTCTGAAGTGAACATTGTACATGCTCAAAAGTAAAGCTCAGGACACAAGCTAGGCAAGAAATCTTTAGCTCAGCTTATAACAATACATGAAATAGATGAGACTGTATCTCCCTTTGTGGCAGAGCCACAAGAGGTGTTTGAGCACCTTTTGGCATGCTCTCTGTGATTTTTCTGCTGGCTGCCGTGGTGAAATAAAGGCCTAGCAAGCAGGGGCACAGGCTACTCCACCTTGTCTGGCACTGCCCTCACTCAGGGCGCTTGGGGCTGTTTCCTGCTTGTTCCACCACACTAAATCACCAGGGAACATTTGTAGCAGAACATTTTCCTCCTTACTGTTCTCCCCCCTAGAAATAGGGCTTTTGGCACTAAACAATTCTTAATCCCATTAACTAGAATGTAAATAATTTTCATCAGTCCAACTATCCTTTCTTATTTGTAAGGAGAAGAAAAAATTGAGCTGTTTCAAGAAAAGCCACATCCCAATTCCCTTCTTTGGGGCTTGTTAAACCCTGCAGTAGAGGTTGATACTGCAGCCTCTAGCCAGATTGTTTTGCAGAGAATAATGCAACATGCAGCCAAATAGAGCTGGCATAGCCACTGGATCAGAAGGTGAGTGGGTAGTGGAATGGCATGGTGTGGCATTGCCAGCACTGGCACCCACTGCTGGGGGGCACCTTGCTCAAGCCCAGGTAATTGCATATTGCTACACAGAGATTTCAGGTGACCATCAGAAATCCTAGTTAAATGAACAAAACCTATTTGCAGTAGCCTAGTAGTTGAGACATAATAAAATTTGCATCTCACAGAGGAAGCACCACCTTTTGCATAACCTAAGCCAAATGTCAACATGCGGGTCTGAGGCTGAAAACCCTGAAGGCAGTAGCATCAGACTGACCAAAATTTCCCACAGGGAGAGTGAGGGAACACTGGAATAGGCTGTCCAGGGAGGAGGTTGCATCTCTGTACTTCAGCTGGACAAAAGCCTTGACATTGCTTCAAGACTGGTTGTGCCATGAGCAAGGTTTGGAGCAGATGGCCTTAAGAGGTGCTGTCTAACCCAATTCCTCTGTTTTGTTCCAACAGTTAAATTTAACCATAGTAAGGAGAGAAGCTTTGGGAATGTCAGTCAATTCCTTGACAATCCTCAGACTGTAATAAGAGCACTTCTATGCTTTTTCACAGAAGCTTTGAAGAAACTTTTTTTTTTTTTTCATTATTATTATAGCTTTAGACTTTCACTTCTCCTTTGCCCTCATCCTCCAAAGAGGCATAACTACAGGGCACCTGACTGTCACATGTTAGCAGTGCAGCTTAGCTCATCACATGACCAAACAATATACCCTTCTGCAGGCAGGAAAGCACAGGACCTTGAACTTGGGTTCAACCGAGTCTCCCAGAAGCTAAACTCAGTTCTTGCTGCCAGTCCAGGCCTAGCAGAGGTAGGACACACTGTCTATGTATGTGCATGCAGATGTGTCTGTGGTGGGACAAGGACATACTCTAGTCAAGATTCAGGAACTCCATCTACTGAAAAGAGAATGGAAGTTTAATAAAGTCTTTTTGACTGCAATCCCATCTCCACCTCTTTCCTTGATGGATGAACTACCTCAAGTTGAAAAAGGAAAAGCATAAGCAAACCTACTGGATAACAAGTTAGTGAGCACAGTGGCCATCCTTGAGCCACTTGACCATGTTCATGCCCCAGCTGCACTCAGCAGGCAATTTTCCTTTCCCCATCCACAGCAAGGACTCTTCGCTCTTAGAGCTGAGTAGGCTTTCCTTTGAAATTGGTATAAGGGTATGCAGAGGGGATGATCTATATACTGAGAATAGCCAAGAAGCTGCAGACAGTAGAGAAGACACCAGTGTGCGGGACAGGTTAGATTTACTGCTCTTGACACAGGACTATGGGCTGGATCCCCACATCTACTCTCCAGTGTTTTAACCCCGGGGGCACTTGGGCATACAACAGAAGATTCCTGGAGCACAGACAAACATCAGACCTCCTCCACAGAAAAAGATTCTAACTTATGCTAAAGTCTCCTCTTTATTGCCTCACAAATTTGGAATTTATGTGCAATGGCTTATACTCGGCAGGCAGGAAGGATGGATGTCCTCAGCCAGCTCCAAAGATCAGGAGTATGGCTTTGAGTCTCCTCAGGCTCTAGAGAGCACTGAGCCTTGTCCTTCTACAGTGTGGGCAAACAGCCCACAGGGCAGAGGCACTGCAGCCTCCAATACCAGCCCAAATGAAAACAGCTGTGATATGTTTCTGTAACTCAGTCCAGCCCCACTGAGGTTCCAGTCACATGCATTAGTCTGAGCTAGAATCTCAGAAAGGGCCAAGGTGCCCTCTGTGTGGATTAGATTTATATGAACACCATTTGGATTGTGACACTACCAAAACAAGAACAAAACCACTTCTGCATCTAGTCCTTGGCTAATGGGAGCAGAACCCTGACACTTAAAGGACTTGTATTAGGACCAGATCTCATGATTTTTATTTTTTTTTTTTTACCCTAAATCAAATACAGAATGAAATAATTTCAAAGGGAGTGTGATAAGTAGATAACATCATTAAGGAAGAAGTAGGACCTGAACTGTAAGACTGAGGTTTGCTGATGTATCAATTCTCAGGATGACTCCTTATCCCAGCCTCGCATCACATACTTGCATCGCTAAAGCAAGCAGTACTCTGAAGTGCTAGGAAGTCTGGACCATGCTGCAGTGCTTCTAAGCACTTTGATGTTAAAAGCTCTTCAGGTCCAGACTCTTACAGACATGTAAACTATTCAGAGAAAGAAAAAAAATAACCACCCACAAAAACCCCACCACACCCACACAACAGAACCATCCCATATATAAACACATAGTGTAAATATCAATATCTCCTGGGAGACAAGCGAGAAGCATTTTCAAGAACAAACCCATAGAACCCACTTCCATTTGCAGTGGAAATTTAGGTACACAAGCCTTTAGTTCAATGTAAAATGAAATGGCTTTCTTCTGCAAGAATGACTGAATTTGTGATGAATAAACAACATCCATGGAAAATACAAACCCTGCAAGAAGTGTTCTGTTAAGCTACAAAAGAACCAAAACTGTATATATTTTAAAGTGAAAACTACATAAAATCAAAATGGGGGGGAAGCTTTCTCTACAGTGCTTTTGTATATTTTAGGTTGTATTTCTTCAGTCCATTTTGAAAAACCTCTTCGTCTCATGATTGCCAAATCTGAAGTCTTGCAGTTCAGGAAAACTGCTGATTTTTAAAAGCTGTTGTGTAGTTTTCAGTTCACAGGCAAAAGTTCTCCTTTAAGAGAGAGACCACCCTTATCAAGAAAAAGAGGAGGAAGAGGAACAGCTGCCTGCAGAGAGAGAAGAGCTTTAAACAGGAGTTTGCTCTGAAGCTCGGTTAGTCTGTATTATGAGACAGGTGTTTTGCTACACCTGTAGATTTCTCTTTTTTTTCCAGCTGATGGCACGTATGGACAAGATACCTTACAACAAGTCACAGCCTAGCTTATACCTTTAGCTGCTTTTGAAGTACTTATTTTTATTAAGATTATTCAGTAACTTAAATGCCTGAGAGGCCTTTTTGCTTATAGTTAATACAGAGCCATTATAATCTTCATCAAAGAGAGAGGAATGCAAGGCCTTGGTTTCCCTATAAAGCAGGAACTACCTTTAAGATCCTCTTTTTCTTCAGAAAACCTCCACAGAGTTGCTTGTTGTGCTGGCAGGCAACTATCAAAAGCAGAATTTCAAGTTAACAGATGTCATACAGAGCAAGTTCTACAAGCTTTCTCTGAAGCCACTTGCTTAATTAACATTATACTTGAGCTGCTTAAGAAGGCAAACTACCCATCTCACACTTCAAAAAGCGCTAAACCAGAACAATTTATTAAAATAGTCTTTTGTAAGTCTTCATCTAACTCATATAAGGAAGTTAAAAACTGTATCATTACCTCACTTGCACAGGCAGAAAACTTCAGGCTGCTATTTATAAAAGAATCACTCCTTTCCTAAGAGCTCAAAGTAACTGCAAAACAAACTTAAGTATTTCCCAGCCTTTTCCTAGACCTATCAGTGATAAGCCCTAATTACCACCCAGCTGGAGCAAGAGAGTCGCCAAATCACATTTCATTAGCAACTGAATGAATTCAGCCTTATATATGTTGCATCATCGAAAAGTTGTAAATCTTATTGCTCAATGAAATCCACCTACAACAGGTAAGGACTGAAAATGTTAAGTGACTGAAATCTTTGATTAGTGTTTTCATTAGCGTGACCTTAGAAGACTAAAAGTAACATAATAATTAACTCTTTTGTTGTTGTTGTTGCAAGTCAACTATTTAGTATGGGTAATTTACATAACTTGTTTTTAGAGATTTTAATAACCAAACTAATTTGGAAAATTAAATATTTGGGGGAAAAAAGTGGAATTTATGTTTACCATTTTTTGCATTTTTACTTATTAATCTTTTTAAGTAGTGTATGAGTTCAAAATGAAACAAAAAGCAGTTTTTTACTGTATTTCTCCAGAAGATGAAGTTAGGTATTTCTTTTAAGGGTTAGACACCTGTGGATAAAGCTAATGTTGAAATAAGGTTGCCAGGCACTGTACAGTTTAGGATTAAAATGCTGAATTCACTTAGGATTGCAGTCATTGTATTCCATCTTAAATCTATTTGTCTTTCATATGTTTTTTTTATGTATGTAGAGTGGAGGCTAGCGTTTGTACATGCTGCAGCATGTATTGTGTTTTTGTTGGTGCTGTTTGTTGCTGGAACTCTGACTCTATACCTGGCACATGGGAGAGCCCTAAAGGTGCAGGTGCTTGTCTGAATAGGTAGTGCCTCTGAGAAATAGTCAATTCCAGAAAAGAAACTTCATGTTTTAGCATCTATAGCAAGAATTTAGATTTGAAAATACTTTAAAGGTTTGAGGCTGCAGTTTAGAAACTGCAGGAACAGATGACTAAAAAAAAATTCCTCAAGATAAGCTCTACTCTATAGCAATCTGGATTGGTTTCATGCCTCATGCTAGGACAACCCCTGCTACTAGTCTTTTTTTTTATTCCATTATGGATGCCCACAGCTGAGAAATGTAATTGTCATAACCTTCAATTGCAATTTAAAATGTTCACACAGGTAAAATTAAGCAGCTATAGCTCATTCTATGTAGTGATTCTTGAGCATGCTCTTTTATTGTCATGTTACACTAGGAAATGCAAAGGAGCAAGACTACTTGCTGGTACCTGTTGAGTTTAGTCTGTGGGAAATGTTTACAACAAAAATACCTGTGGGTTTCCTCGCTGACTGTTTTGAACAGGGAAAGTGTTGTGAAACCTTAGTGCTGTGGCAGTCCTCAGCCTGTGTGTGGAGGTGTAGAACCAGATCACAAGAAAACATGGAACAGCTTTCTAAATTAAGGAGAATGATGGTCTGGCTGGTAACACTACTTTCAGAAACAGGAAATCACAATCACCTCTGCAAGCAATGGCTGACACCACAGGGGTTGTTTGGCAAGGACAGTTAACCTCCATGTAGCAGAGGTAGATCTCGGTGTAGCAAAGGTGCTGCTTAGCCAGGCGTCTGCCTGTTTGGTGCTGGGAGGCAATTCTGTATGGGCTCATGCTGTGCTGTCTTTGTCCTGCACACTCAGAGCAGGAGTGAAAACTGAAGGAAAAAAAAAGTATGGTCTGAACAGGTATTTCTGACTGCAGGAAGCCCTGGCACCGAGGGCCGTGGGAAGCAGGATTTGTGCCGGTATGTTGTTGCGATGTTGTGTAACAGAGACATTATTGAAAGTGGGAGCTTGAAATGGGGATAGGCGAAGTTGTCTGGCTTCATTTCAAATCCATTTGGGTGGCTGGGATGTTTATCTCAAATGGTATGAGCATGCACTGCACTTGCAGGCTACTTCATGAAAAGGAGTCAGGTAATCAAGTGGAAGAAATAAATACAGAGTCTGATCAGAGGTTGAAGGAGAAAATTAGTGGGTTGCTGCTTCAGGGGGCAAACGTATAATCAAGATCCTTGCAGAGCAAATGCAGTATGTTTTACCTGTTGGCAGAGCAGAGGTTGGTACTGATGGCCTGGTGGGAGGTTGTGATGTGTACCTTGAGTAAATGGGCGATATTACCAGTTGCGTTATTGTCCTCTCCAGGCTGAACAGCTGCTCTTCTGCCTTTCCCTGGGCAGGCATGTGCTACGTTCTTCTGTATCTTATATTCTCCACACTGATACCCAGCCCTCAGTTCAAAAACTAAAATCTCTAGCTGTCTAGCTCACACATTCAAGCACTGCAAAATAAGAAAACACCAGGACTATAGCAAGTGCCCATATGTAAGCTGCTGACCTGTACACACAGGGCTCTTAATCACACAATCACTTTTTTTTTTTCTTTTCCCCCCCTCTATGCTGGCCCTTTCACAAAATCTCTGCCTCAGCCAACATGTGGGGTGTTAATGTTCAGCACTCAGTGTGTGGTTCTAAACACAGTGTATTTTGTGAACCGTCCAAACCTTGCATTGAGATGGTTCATTTTCTTATCAGTTTTTCTATGGTGCTCTCCCTGAATTGCTTAATTCCATGATCCTTGAAGTCATGCTGGTATCAAACTAAATCAACTTTGTCTGAAGGCTTTAGACCACTTTTTGGATTAGTTTGTTGTAATCTTCCTGATATCTAGAAGGATGGAGGATATCATGCCTGTGTTATAAGGGCCCAAAGAGTTGTGGTGAACAGAGTTAAATCCATTTGGCGGCCGGTCACAAGTGGTGTCCCCCAGGGCTCGGTTTTGGGGCCACTCCTGTTTAACATCTTTATTGCTGATCTAGACGAGGGGATCGAGTGCACCCTCAGTCAGTTTGCAGATGACACCCAGTTGGGTGGGAGTGTTGATCTGCTCGAGGGCAGGGAGGCTCTGCAGAGAGACCTGGACAGGCTGGAGCCATGGGCTGAGGCCAACTGGAGGAGTTTCAATGAGGCCAAATGCCGGGGGCTGCCCTTGGGCCACAACAACCCCCAGCAGCGCTACAGGCTTGGGGAGGAGTGGCTGGAGAGCTGCCAGTCAGAGAGGGACCTGGGGGTGCTGATTGACAGCCGGCTGAACAGGAGCCAGCAGTGTGCCCAGGGGGCCAAGAAGGCCAATGGCATCCTGGCTTGTGTCAGCAATAGCGTGGCCAGCAGGGACAGGGAAGGGATCTGACCCCTGTACTCGGCACTGGTGAGGCCGCCCCTCGATTCCTGTGTTCAGTTTTGGGCCCCTCACTACAAAAAGGACATTGAATGACTCGAGCGTGTCCAGAGAAGGGCAACGGAGCTGGTGCAGGGTCTGGAGCACAGGTCGTACGGGGAGCGGCTGAGGGAACTGGGGGTGTTTAGTCTGGAGAAGAGGAGGCTGAGGGGAGACCTCATCGCCCTCTACAGCTGCCTGAAAGGAGGTTGCAGAGAGCTGGGGATGAGGCTCTTTAACCAAGTAATAAGTGATAGGACAAGAGGGAATGGCCTCAGGTTGTGCCAGGGAAGGTTTAGACTGGATATTAGGAAGCATTTCTTTACAGAATGGGTTGTTAGGTGTTAGAATGGGCTGCCCAGGGAGGTGTTGGAGTCCCCATCCCTGGAGGTGTTTAAGAGTCGGGCTGACACAGTGCTGAGGGATATGGTGTAGTTGGGAACTGTCAGTGTTAGGTTAATGGTTGGACTGGATGATCTTCAAGGTCTTTTCCAACCTAGATGATTCTGTGATCTCTGAGGTATAGAATTTGAAACCAAGAGTGCTGGATAATTTTGAGAGCCTGAACTGAGATGTAAAAAATTAGTATATATTTTACAGTACTTTATACGATGGCAGCAGAGCTCCCTCTGTCTTGATTGCTGTTGTGATCAGTACTTCCAAAATACAACCATAGGTATCACAGTCCAGGTACTGGCCAAACAACGCAACCTACTGGGTTGCCTGTGCAGCACCTGGCAGAAAAGGGGTGAGAATTCAGCTGCCCCAGTATGTACTTAGACCTCCCTGGTCTGTAACACCATCCTTTCTCTTGCAAGGCATTATCTTATTTACTGTCTTGGAAGCTGGAACAAAGCAGAAACCTTTATTATGCCACCCTCATTCATCACAAGAATGCAGCCTGTCCTGTGCAGTGAGGAAAACAAGGATCTCCGTAAAAGGAATTTTGGGACCATACAAAGAAACTCATTCAAAAAGGAAGGGGAATGAGTGGCTGCTACATTTGTTGGCTTCTGGACGCTTCACAGCCTTAGTATACTTTTAATGTAATTTACACTGCTTTTAAATCTAAAGAACAGCGCTTGAGATAATCTGTATTTTTAATTTCAATGTTCTATTCTTAGAGGATCAGTTTAGATCTACTGTCTCTCAGCATAATTTGAAAAAAATGTGGTAACAGCAGCTGCTGTGGGTGGGGAGGCACATTTTAGTTGGGGTTTCAGATGACAGCCGAGTGCTTAATACAGGGATTAATGGGGTCAGGAGAGGAATATACTGCAGTTGCTGGATCTTCATAGCCTGCAACTCTCAGCTGTCTTCCTGTTCTACTCCTTTTTCCTCTGACATCTCCTGACACTCTGGCTCCTGCTCTTCTCTTCCCTCACCCTTTCCCCCCTGTTTTCCCCTCTCCATCCAGCCACTTCTGCTTCTTTTGACTGCCTGGTTCATGCTGAAAGCATACCTTCTAGAGCTGGACGTGGCTGTCTTAAGAGAACTGTTTCCAGCTCTCAGGGGATGGTGCATGTCCACCTCTTGCAGGAATGCAGATGTAGTATTTTGGGAACTAAGCTTAGGCAAATTATATATAGCTACTCAAAGGTTTAAATACTGGTGTAATTCAGATGGTGGGTATAGCCTCAGAAAAGGCTATGTCTAATCCAAACACCTCCAGGTACCAAAAATAAACTTCCGCTTAAAAACCAAGATGGCACTTCAGCACTTCGCTACAACTCATTGCTTTTATATATATATATATTGTTTTTTTACTACAGACCAAAAAAAAGTGGGTTTTTTTTTGTTTATCTTTCTTAACAAGATGAACCATATGAAGAGGGAAAAGTCCAGGGATGAATATTTTCTACATTAGGTATCCACCTAATAGAGAAAGCGTAGTGAGATTCAAAGAAAGACAAGACTAACAGTGGAAAACATTAAGCAGCCTTATGACTGGAGTTACCTTAAATCCAGAATACCCAACAAAGACAGCCTTACTAGTGAGATTCTGCTATTGCTCATGCATAACCCTTGACCTAGGAGAACACACTTTGCAAAATAAATTAGAGTGAGCGAGATTGTCCTATATACAATTAATATAGTTCAGAGTTGATTCACTGTAGATCAGAAAATGTCCTGAGTACAGTGCTTCTCAGTATGTAAACAGACTAACTCCTTTATAATTATTGTCCTCTCCAAGTAACAGAGTGTAGGAGCAGACTTAGCTACAAAAGCCCTTTAAAATCTTTGATACTGCAAGTTACAATGGTCTGAAAAATGGCAGGCAGACTTAGAGGGAGCAACTGCATGGTCTGCTTGCTTCTTGATCGCAGTATTTGGCCAACTGGCATGTTGTGTTTCCAGACTCTTTTAACAGTCAAAGGCAGCTTCTTATAAAATGCATAAATATCTGGAGTTTTCTTCCCAAGGCAAAGTGTGGTTTCTGCCACTGGCTAGACTGAGCATTACTCTTTCTGCCTCATCTTGTTCTTCTGGTGCAAAGGATGAGAGGTTTTGCTTCTTTGGAGAGCTTGGGTGTGCCCTTCTCACCTCCAAAAGCAGAAGAATCCATCTGATGATCTGTGGCATAAGCAGGTCATTTGCCAGCTGTTGCCACTAAGGTGAAATCTAAGCTTTTGAACTTTTTGTTCACATTTCTTTCTCCTTCCACCTGTAGCTCCACGAGCTGGCTGTGTAGGACAGGTGTTTGTGCTGGGAGGGAGGAGTAGTTTGTTAGTTGTAGTGCCTGCCTAAAGCTCTCCACTGCTCCCGGTCAGCCTACTCTCCATCATGCCTGCTTGCTCCAGCGCAAGGCTTCTACTTACTCTTGCAGATTTACTTTCCTTGCAGAAACTTTCCAGGACATCTGTGGCTGCTGATATGGAGTTTTGTTCCTAAGCAAAGCCTTAACTTGGAACTGACTCTAATGCAAACTCATTTGCATGTGTGTCCCAAAACTACTGCTTGATTTTGATGAAATCAAATGCCATTCCTGGATTGTCCTGTGCTCACTAGCTACCAATGTTTTGCTTTTTGACATACGAGATACCGTTCTTTCTTCCTCTGAAATGGTTTGGGGCTTCACTGCATCTGTTTAAGTTGTAGGAGTGTAAAATTTTCTTGGCAAACTGACATTTTCTGCATTTAAATGTCAGTGCCCAAACAAATGCTTTGTCTTTCCTGTAACCCCTTATTTCAAGTTCAGAATAAACTGGATTAACTCTTTTGTATTTACATTAACAGTAAAAAATCTGCTGGAAGCTAAAGGACTGACTTTTAATAGAACTAGACTATGCAGTAATAATAATAAAGTATGTTAAAGCTAAAAAAAAAAATCAGACCACCCTCTTGGTGTTTGTGAGGTACCTCAACTATGTGCACAGCAAAGGAATATGAAGACACATACCAATTTTCATTCTTTGTCTGTTTAAAAAAAAAAAACAACAACCCAACTAAATTAAATCCCCAAATTGCAAGTGGCTGTACACATTTCTTCAGTGAAACGGTCTTAGCTTCCATGACAATGCTTAGGGCAGCAGCAGCAGGGGGGAGGCAGTAAACTGATGTTAAAAATGGATATCTATTTGTAACAAAAGCAAATTAAACATACTGGGCTTGAGGAAAACCTTCAGAACAAGTGCTTTCAGAGTTGACAGATGAAAATGAAATCCAATAAGCATTCACATTCATTGCTTTTTCTATATGAAGGCAGACACAGTAAGACACAGCTTGTTGGGGTTTTTGTTTTTAAATAGCTTTGTTTATTTTAGACAATGGCAGGCATAGGCATTCAGGCTCTGGACGGACATCCATGGGGTTTAGCTGTGCTTTTGCAATTGTAAAGCAATTTCCAGTGTGGAAACGTGGACTGTCTTGCACAAGGGACATACTGAAAGCTCATTAGTTAATGACTGTAAATAGTCTGCCTTGCTCCACATACGCTAAAGTGGGACAGGACTAATTAAGCAAGTAAACTTATTTTTAAATGACAAAGTAATTTGATTATGGCTGTTATGCAACTAATTCCAAATAAATCTGAACAACCTCCTACCAGATTAAGTTTCAAACTCGGAAGTATATGATGTGCTCTTCATGGTACAGACTATAGCACTTGACTTGGTTTAACCATTTTATACGAATCAAATGTCCCAAAAGCTGCATTTTATGCTATACATGCATTTTTCCCTAATCTAAACCATGCTGTTAGTTGATTTCAGTTTACATAGGTTCAACATTCATGACTGAGATTAAAAATGGATTCTGGTAGTACAATCATGCTAACACGCTTCTGCTTGCATACTTCAGTTTAAAAATATTTAAGACAAAAAAAGGGCTAGTCTAGTTGTATAAGTAGTGGGATGCTGCTTTCTGTGTCCTCTCAATCTGTCAGTGCTTTACAACCCTTTGAATTGCTTTCTGCTATGCTACTACAGGCATTGTTCTAGGCCTAGAATATCAGTGCTTCATTTTCTTCAACCAGAAGCCACATTTCTTTATCAGCGGCTAAAGTGTTTATGGAGGGAGACCTCTAACATGAACAAAGTTTGATGTAAGCTGGTAACCTAGTTACTGAAACAAGGGATGATTAAAGGTTATCATCAAATACTAGGCTGGTGTTCAAGGATCATCTGGTCCAACCTTTCTCGGCAAAAGCATGGTCTAGACAAGATGGCCCAGCACCCTGTCCAGCTGAACCTTGAAAAATGGCTGATTGTTCTCATTGTGAAAAGTTTTCCTTGTGTCCAATCGGAATCTCCCCAGAAGTAATTTGTACCCATTATGCCTCAGCTTTTCCATGTGACTCCTTGTAAAAAGGGAGTCTACATCTTCTTTGTAGTCACCCTTTAAATACTGAGCAGAGTGGGATAATGACTTTATCTCTGCTGGTGATGCTCTTGTTGATGAAGCCCAGCATCCTATTGGCTTTCTGTGCCACAGCAGCAGCTGTTCACTCATGTTCAGCTTGTTGCCCACCGGACCCCCAGGTCCCTTTCCACAGAGCTGTTTCCCAGCCAGGTGGATCCCAGCCTGTGCTGCACTCCTGGATTATGTTTTCCCAGGTGCAGGACCTTACACTTGTCCTTGCTGAACTTCATAAGGCATTAGCCCACTCTTCCAGACTATCCAGGTCTTTCTGCAGGGTGGCTCTGCCTTCTGAAGTGTCCACTTCTCAACTCAGTTTTGTATAATTGGCAATCTTCAACAGGATCCCATCATGCAGATCACTTATGAAGATATTAAACAACATTGGGCCCAATATTGATCCCTGGGAGACTCCACTAGTGACAAGTTGCCAGTTTGAGAAGGAGTTATTTACCACCCCCTCTGGGTGCAGCCTGTCAGCCAGTTCCTCACCCATCACACAGAGCACTTGTCTAGATCATAACACATCAGTTTCTCTAGGAGGGGGCTGTGGGGAACCGTATCAAAAGCCTTAGAGAAATTTTAGTATTTCTTTTAGAAAAGGAAGCAATACTAAATAAAACTTAGCCAGTCATACTTGGATGAAAGTTGACTTTGCATCTCAGATTTATAGGCAATAACTTGTTTCCCCTTCTGTAGACTTCTGTTAAATTTGCAATTATTAAAAAAATATAGTAGCCTTTACTGTTTGGGACACAAAACTGTAGTATCCTCTGTTCTGAACTTCTGCACTACACTAATACTGTTCTGCATGTCCTGGCTATCAAGAATCCCATTGTGAGTGGATGTCATGAACTTGCAGGTTTTAGTTAGAAATACCATGTATAGTTATATTTAGATATCAATACCATCTCTGCAGAAACCAGAGACAGCAAACACTTCCTTTACACCAGTGGCAACTTTAAGTTAATGGCTCTGTGGGAATATGATTCACAACTCTTTCCTAGGATGGTTAAGAAAAGATTACAAGTGAACCACCATATATACCAGCCCCTAAGTTTACTCTCCAGTGTCTTCTCTTTGAGTGTTATAAAACACAAGAGTTGGCACTGGAAACTAGTCCCAGCAATGCAGTCTACGACACAGATAAAACTACTGCCCTCTTCATTATCTGCTTCCTAGTATATTTCTATTTTTAAAGGACCTTTACTAATTTGAATTCCAGCCAATGGTGTGGTCTGACATAGCTTCCCTCTCCCACTTTCCAAAAACTAACCAACAAACCAAAATCCCCCAAACAACCCAACCATTATTGCCTTATGGTAATAGCTTTAACTGTCAGTTTAAGAAAGCTATCAGCTTTTCAGACACTTAAAATCAGTCTGTTTGGAAGTGAATGCCCTTTCTTCCATGTGATATGTAAACATGCATGGTGACTTCCACTGAGGTATGAAATCAGTACACGTGTACTTTAGTCAAAGAAAGCAGTTCTTAAAAAAATATTTACTGTATTAGTGTTTATTTTTTTGAGAGAACAGAAAAATATATATATTAAAAAATGTGTTAACAGGCCAAGAGTGAGCTTCAGCAAAAGATCTATAAATCAGGTAAAAGGCATGTTTTGGCTCAGATCTCATTTTAGATATTTCCCCAAGACCCTGTTTCTGTGACTAGGTATGACACTTGGTAGGTTATTTTATAACAGAGCATCTCAGACATATCCTCATATTGGACCAGAACACTAGCAATTCATCTTAAGTGCTTTGGAAAGAATAACAGAATTGTACTGTCCCAGATTGCCTTCTTACACCCAATTCTTTTTCATGCTTGGTAGGTGCCATTTTAACTCATGTGTGCTTTAGAAGTATTGTAACCTAAAAAACCCCCAACCAATCAACAAAAATCCCCACCAAATCCACAAACCAACAAACCAGACGAAGAATACTGTCATGACTGAAGAGATCTAGAGCTAACTGCTGAACTCATTTGGCAGAAATGGCTGAAATCAAACCAGACATTCATTAGAATACATTTCTCATCAGCAGAACTGCCGATCAGGAAGCAAGAAAGTCCACTGTGAGACAGGGTCCTCCACTGTTAGAAGCTCATTGACATTTCTATATAGCTATTGGATTTCTGAAGAAAGGAGTTAGACTGAGGAATCTTTTTCCAGAAGTATTTTTTCTTGGAGGACTTTCAATTCAGACAAGCAGCTTCCAACACAGGAAAGGTACAGGACTACCAAGGACTACAAGGATCTGGGCATTCCCGCAGGTAAGTCTCTGTATGACCATTATACACAGCCATCAGCGTTGTGCACACAGTCAGCTAACAGACAGGTGGGAGGAAGAAGGAAAAAGAAAAGAAAAAAAGAGAGAAAGCCTCATTACAGCAATTAGTGAAAAACTCTCTGATATTAGCTGAACAGTTCAACTAAAATGAGCATTTCTCTTATTTAGTCAGTAAGATGCAAGCTTATGTACTCAGCCAAGAATGCTGCTTCCACTTAATACAGTGACTAAACTTTATCACTCAAATACTCTTCTCACCCCTATCTTTTTTTTTTTCCTAACACCAAAATCTCAAGTTCAGACTAAAACACCCTCTGTTACAAGAAGCACATGCCTGTAGCATGCCTAAATCATCAGTATATTAACTTATTTCATGCTACTTAAAAAGGCATGTATCACAGGTTAATTCAGGTTAGAAGGGTCCTTAAGATGTCTGTAGTGCAAATGATGCCTCAGACCAGAGCCAGCTATGAGGAAAGGGCTCAGACTACTCGGAGTTTTAAAGCTGTAGGGCCTTTAGAAAACAGCTATCCCAGCAATTACATTTTGCTTTCACAAAGTAATGTGGAATTTGTTTTTGGTTTTACGTGCATGTTTTCACCTAACAAAGCCCTGCATATACCACTGTGACCTTCTCCTCAGGTGTACAGTAATCAGTAGTCTGCCCCCCATTCTACACTTTCTGCAGAAATTGAAGCATTACCTTGTTGAGGACAGGCTTTGTGGAGAGAACATCATAAATTGTTGGTAAGGAGATGTTCTGAAAGAAAATAATAGATTGATGTTATTGGACACAAACCTGTTAGTGTAAATGCTGAGAACTGCTCAATTAGATAAGACAAAGCTTTAAGAGTATGTGATACTCCTACATGTTGAGATCAGAAGAACATGGGTTGCAAAAACTTGAGCAGACCAGATCTCAGTACAGCATGGGACACTCAAGTGTCAGTTTTTGCTGCCTGACAATGTGTGTTTGAATTTCACTGGTGACAAAAACAGCCTAGGAAACACTGAAAATCTCTCTCAAAGTATGTCCAGGTTTATCCCCCTCTGTATACAACTGCAGGAAATGCTTGCAAGAAACCCACCTAGCTAAAGAGAAAGCCTAAGACTAAAGCACATTTGTGTAAAAAGCCAGCTGGTACTTTATTACCCAGAAGCATAAATTGTCACAAAACCGTTAAGACACTTCTGTCATTACAGCAGTGCTTGCTAATGCCCTGAATGCTCCTGGCTGTATCAGGTCAGCACTGTAATGTGGGAGTTTCAAAACAGCAAGGTGAGGTATTCAGAGGATGTTTACCTCTTGCATTGTCTGGTTCAGGCATTTCATTGCAGGTGTTCTACGATTATCCAAGATTAGCGGAGGCTTCCAGCGATCGTAGTTTGTCTCTAACACATACCACGTGCCTTTCTTGATATCAAGGCTGGAAAAGAGGGATATATTTGTGTTATGCTTCTCTTAAGTATTCTGTAAGTAGTAAGTACATATATAGTATGTACTATATACAGCTGGATTTTTTGGGGGCTTGCTGTGGTATTTTTCTATGATGCTAGAGGTGAGTTCTTGCACAACAGGAGTCACAAGAAACATAGGGGACAATTATTGGTGGAACCTGTCCTCTTCTGGAAGGCTGAGTCAGATGTCAGGTCAAGCATACTCACTCCCAGATATCCAGAGTAGCTGTCCTGGAACGAGTTATCACACACCCTTCTCCAGAATTTTTTCCACCCAGTATAAAGTAAGCTGGAGCCAACAGTCTTGTTTTTGCCAGTTTCTCTTTTGCATCCTGGTAACTGCAGATAACAAAGTAGTGTTGGACTATTAAATGCTATAAATGGTTCAAGTACTGGAGTTTCACAGACCTAGGAAAAGTTTGGGTAGTTACTTCCCCTTTTATGCACATATGAGGAGACTGTATCACAATGAAGAAACACATTTAAGCAAAGCTCCTCCACTCTGTACTTCAAGAATGGTTGTTGAGAGGTGCTCTTTGCACTTTTTCTGCATTTAAAACAGGTATAAAATGATGATATGCTGTGTCATATTCCACTAAATTTATTTACTCCATGAGAGCTTTGTTTCTGTTTACTTCCTATAATATACTACTACCTGTTGGATGTGTTTTGATACAGAAAGTTGCTATGAACCTATAGGTATCTGAGTACATTAGGAAAAAAAAAATAATCTGAGAACAATCTGAGGGGTTCTAAGGGATCATGTGTCATGCCTCCTTCCCCCACAGTGCACCAGCAAAATCAGAACTATTTAACGTTAAGGCTTCTAGGAAGATTCTCTATCATTAGATACTAAGTGTACATCTACGTTACTCACACCAGCTGAAAGCAAAGCTGATTAAAGCTGTAGAATATTGAGAGGGCGGGGGATCTGAATACCTTGTAGCATTCTCTAATACCGTTCTTGTAAGAAAGCCCATCCACATACCATCTCTTCTACCAAGAAACCATTCGAAGATTCCTGCAAAATATCACTGGTTACAATAATTTGTTTTCAGAAGGTTCACTCGCACTATTCTAACTCTCACAGCCTTTAAAATGAACTGTGTTTTGTCTTACTCATCTGCAATCTTTTCACCATTTGTGTGCCTGTTTATTAAGGTAACTGGTACTCCCAAAGTCTGGAAAACTTATCCAGAAATAATGAAAGAAATGAGCATTACTCACCAACATAACCACCATCAAGACTGAAACGCTCATTCATTGTCAGGGTGAACAAGTCCTGAAAAGCATGAAACAAGCCAACATTTATCCATCGCCAGCCCATTAATACCGGTAATAAACAAGAGGCAACACTGCAATTTATATGCCAATGGAGCTTCTTTGAGCATCATTGAATTACCAGTTTTCCTTCCCCTGCTGTATGTAACCTTCTTCTCAGACCTCTGTATACTATTGTAGTCCAAAGGCAGACTTTTAAGTCCCAGTGCTAAGTACCCCCTGATATGTTATTGCTGTTCACATGGGCATGCAGCTGTACACAATTCAACCCACACTACTTGCAACATGCAGTTCAAACTCAAATCCCAGTCTTCAACTAGTGTTTCCTTTGGAGGAAAGTGGAGTTCAGCTATACTGGATTATTTTCAGCATTGGACTCTTCCCAATTTATTTGACCAGAAGACAAAAATAAATAGATACAATGCAGGGATTTATGTCAGAAGGGCTCTACTTTGAAAAGGGCCACCTGTAATAGAGAATAAAGGCAGAGCATGTAGAAAAGGAGTTGTGGTAAACTGGAGACCTTGGTAGAGTTCTGTAATGCTGTTTTTTAAGATGCAGATTGACCCCAGATTTCAGGTGACTAGTTTAAAAAAAAATAAAATCTTGCAATGGACTCATTTTCCAGGAAGGATTGGAGAAGGAATCAAAACAGCACAAGTATTCCATTTCACCTCTGGGATCACAGCAACATCTATTTTCTAGCAAGAAACTCCAATCACTTGAGCACTTTGTATTCGCTCCTGTTTGTATTCAGAGTTCAACATTGTTTTTAAGAATTGTCCAAACATAAATATTTCATTTGGGCAATTTCCTTTTACAAGGAAGAGTGCAGCATTGTTTTATTCTACCTTTCTTACTGTGTACCACAACAATTAAGAGGTCACTTATTAAAAAACATCCCAAGGCAGAGGTTGAAAGCAGGAAAATTTATATCTTAAAGGAAAGTCTGAAGGATTATTAACAAATTGACAAAGCCCTCTCCCCATACTTACTGGTTTGACTCCAGATACCATGCCTATGTATCCTGCAAAATTTGTAGACTTGAATACTGTTTTGTTGTTTCTCTGGAAGTCCAAGCTTACTACTAGAGGCTTCAGTTCCCGAGTTATAGTCCAGGAATTATTTTTAACATCCCACCTGCAGGAGACGGTACAGCATTTGAAACTTCCCTCCCTCCATAGCTTTTAAAACTTCTCTTCACAGCACACAGAATTCCTGTGTATGATGCCTCTCCTCTGATCTTACGCATGTCAGCCAACACCACCGCTCAGTAGTTACCTGAGCAGCACAGTAAGGAACAGCTAGGAAGTCTGAAGACATAGGCTAGTCAGTGAAAAGAAACAAATTTTGTTTGAACCAAGAGTGTATATATATAACTCAGTATTCAACAGCACCACCATTACAGCTGGTTTGTTTTGAACACACATAACTTTGCTCTATTCCTGCTGCCAAAGGAAGGCTGCTACGGGTACTGCCTGTAACACCAAGTCTACTGTACCTGCATGGGTAGTTTTTTCTGCAGCAGAATGAGCCTTAAGTTCTTATTTTTCAAAGGGAGAAAACAAACCACATATTACTGGATTGTTTCTACATGAAGGGAAGTTCCAGTTATAGTTTGTAAAATAAGCCAGAACAGTTTCTAGGCAAAAGGGTGCTAAAGAACACCTAGAAGACCATTAAATTCTCTGAAAACAATCAAGGTTTTGGGAACAGCTTTGAAAGTTGCCTTAATTTTCAGGGAGCATGTTCCCAGTATTTCTAAGTGGAAGAAGTTCAACACAAGCCAAATAAAGGGACAGGGGGAGTCACAGTTGACAACATCTGTGTTTTTGATAGGCAGGTAAGAATTTTAATGAAGATGGACATTTAAATTCCATCTGGGCATTGAGAGTCATCTGGATGAGTGACCTTACAAAATATACTGGGATAATAAAAGCAAACAACTGAACAACCTGATCATGAGAGATGAAATGAGAACTAAAAGAGAATCCATCACTGGGCAGCAAACTACAGAGTTTGTATCCAAATGAATTACAATGTTAGGTCAGTGAAATACAGAGCACTGGCTTCTGAGTAGAAATGATTAATGACAGAAAGTACTAGCAGAGCACAGTACAGTAGCTATGGGAATAATCTGGAAAACAACCAACCACAAAACCAAGCCCAAATCCAATCTATATTTCACTGCATATACTAAAATTCATGCTTCTGTCCCATCATGTAAAGAACAAGATATACCATATCTCAGAGGTAATGTTACAGGGACTGTTCTTTGAGTCAAGACAGTTTTAACTGGAGCCGAGAAAATACCAAGTAACACTGGAACAAAACTGTTTTACAAGGTCATTCCTGACACGCTCAGGGTAGTTTGACCTAAGATCAGCAGAACAATCCTTTTGTTCATTTTAGCCTTTTTTCACAATGTGCAGTGGAGAATTACGTGTTACAGTCTTAATAACAACCAAGTCATCATTTAGACTCAAAGAATGTGGGTAGAAATTTCAAGTTCAGCTTTTTCTTTGGGTTTAAAAAAAATTTAAAAAGGCACAAGTTTAGGTACTTACCCGAGAAAGAGTCCAAAATCCAAGTTTCTGGCATGGTACAGCTTCCCTATGTAACAATAAATAAATAATCAAATAAATTTTCTAAAGAAAGAGACATAAATTTAATCTTAGAAAACCAGGAAACGAGTAAGCAGGAAAAATACATGGGAAGGTAAGCTGGGAAAACACCATTGTCTAGTTCC
The DNA here is from genome assembly GCF_003259725.1 of Athene cunicularia. Lineage (NCBI taxonomy): Eukaryota > Metazoa > Chordata > Aves > Strigiformes > Strigidae > Athene > Athene cunicularia. Next base: position 32,414,651 of record NW_020799098.1, read on the forward strand.
CCTTTTCAATAAGCACAGAAAAATGGTGGGGGTTTTTTGATCAGAGAAGTGTTTTGCCATAACTGAAATCAAGTAATCTTGTAAACTTGCAGTCCATCTCAGCCTCAGATGCTCTTTACATTATCTTAATGCAACGGCAATACCTTGAGCTTCCTCTACAAGTGAGACATTTGTAAGCTCTCTGAGAAACCCTCAGAAATTTCCTAAGCTGGAACAGATGCAGATAAAGACTGCTGAACTGAGTACGTCTCTTTTCTTAAAACAGACTTTCCATTTTCTCTAGCGCCATACATATGCAATATGCATAAAACTAAATACAAAATGGACTCCACTAGAATCCCTCATGGCACTGAGAAAATATCAGGTGTCTGGCTGGTGTTTCCTAGGAAAACAAATGCCACCTATTAAAACTACCGAGACCCAAACACCACAAAAAAACCTCAACAAAACCAACAAAACCAGCTTTAAAAGTCTTTTTTCCTTTTTTTTTAACCTAAGACACCTATGAGCTCTTAATTCCTTTCTCAAGGAATACCATTTCTTATCATTGCTTTTAGTCTCTTCTAATAGACCTTGTCTGCAGTTGAGAAGGACTGTATAATTGAGGTGGACCTTCTCCTACATAAGGGAAAAACGATAACACTATTCTGGGATGCATTACCTGTTTTATCTTCTGCCACTATTGATGTACATACAGTAAAAATTTCATAGAAGATGTTAAAAATAACAATTTCCCCTAGAACAAAAAGAAACAATAGTTTGACAATTTTTCCATGGAATGGTTAGAAAAAAGCATACTACAGAGTTCAACATTACATAATATTTTCTCGTAAGAATTTCTGTTTAAACCTCATTCAAAACTGGTTCAGCAAAATCAAGAGCTTCCTGAAAGGCAGACAGAAGGATCAGAATCTGTTGGCCTTCTGCCTTACCATAGAGAAAGCTGTCAGTCATTGCTTCCTCCTCCTCTGGGAACTTCAAAACAAGCTATAAAATTTGCATTAAAGAAGCAAGCTGCTCTGTGTACCACTATTCCCACACAAGAGCTGCTGACTAACACCAGATGTACTGCTCCTGTACAACGGAAGCAGTGGATTGGCTCCTGTACGGGGGAAGCATATGGACCTTCTCAGTCTCAATTCTGGAAGAATTCAGTGTCTACTTCTCACCTGGAATTGCATTCTTTTGCAGGAGTTGCGGAAGGAAGATAGCAGGATGTGGCAAAGATCACAAAGAAAAGAAAGCACAGCATGAAACTCAGCCCTGCCTCCTTGGTATGTCAGCAGCAGACACAGCTGAATAGGAAACCAATGAGAATCAAGGATTCCCCCAAATTCTGGTGCACAGGAGCTGAGACTTGCTCCAGCACCCAAAACTCAACTCCCAAAGCTCTACAGAGAAGTCCCAGCCTGATTAAAGACTTATGTGATTTACTGCCATTCTCCTCTAAAATACTGTTTTCATTTAGTGTGAGATTCAGTTTATTACTTTATCTACTTTGTTTATTTGTTAAAGTCACAGATGACTATAACTATACTGCAGATTGGTACACCTACTAATCTTACAGAAGCCTGGATTCCTTATTTTCCACTATGTCAATAAAGTGCTCGAAACTATTACCCAAAGGGATCCCAGATGAATTTGCAATCCCTTGGAGTTCTTCATTGAAAGGATAAGGAAGTGTGGCAGTCAGATGAGCCTGAAACAAAAAGTTTTGGACATTGTTTGTGTAAATTAATACTGTTTTTTTACTTATAACAAACCTCTCCCCAATAGGTACATCCTTCCCACAACTGTTAAATTGAGCATTTAATTCCTCTGCAGCGTGTAGAACTTGAGGATGTTTGCAGAGTACTTGGAAGACAAGTACATACTTAGGGAAAGGAAAAACAATTACTTATCAAAATACTGCCAAGTGAACAATGGAGATTAGCACAGTATCTTAACTATCATGAGCAGTAGTACATACAACAGAGTGAAGTAGGACTCTTAGGTGTTAAGAGCTCAACTGGAACTGAGCTTGACGTCAGCGTTTAAGGGAATTCCTAACTTTCACACACTGGCATGACTGTATATACTACCTTCATGTCAACCTCATGCAGGCACACAGCAATACAAATGAAGAGTGGCAGCATGACCTAAGGCTGCTGTAAATAAAGATGGGGGGCAGATTTGACATTTTGCTGTCTCTAGCACTACACTGTTGTCTCCTGTCCTGATTCTATGCCAAAGCCTAATTTAATTAGAACCAAATTATTTTTTAAGATGAGGCCTAGTCAAAGTTGCACCTGTAATGAGACGTTTGCTACAGTTTTCAAAACCTGATTTTACTCTGCTGTTTAAAAGGAGTTGAACATGGCAAAGAGAAGTTCGGTGAAGTGTTTTGCAACTGTGACTAAGTCAGCACCATACATGTCTAGCATGACTAAACCAAACTTGAAAAGATCTCAGAAAAAACTGGAGGAGGAAGAGACACATGGCATTTTAGGTTCAATGGTTTCAGAGGAATTCTGAGTAGTCAAGAAGGGAAAATTTCAGAATAACTCTTCAAAAAAGCATTTTCCTTCTGCAAGTGGAAGAATTATCACTTGTAAAGTTCTTAATTGCCAAATTGAGTAGCATTCTAATTCTGGTAGTCAGAGCATAACAGTAATAAAATAATGAAGCTGAAAATACTTACTATTTTGTTATCCACTATGTCAACAACTTTGCCGCTGGGGAAGAAGGTGTTTGCTATATCTTTAATATTCTGGACCACAGTCTTCAGCTGAAAAGAAGCGCTTTTATTGAATAAAAGATCTTGAGCATAAGAACTGCTAGAATACTAACAGAACTCCTTCACATACTTTTCAAAAAAAACATTTTGCTGAACAAATACATATTTAAAGAAAGTGCTAAATGTGGTGTTCTTGGTGAGAAAAAACACACCCAACTCCCTGCTAAGGAGTTACTCTTCAAGCTTTATTCAAATAACTTTTCTAGGTTAACTCTACCATGTCCCTCTATTGGAGAAAACAAACTCCAGGAAAAAGCCATCCTCATCTTCTGCTCCTTTGATCACATTTTAGTACTCTGCATTCAGAATTCTATCTGTAAAAACATTAATTAGAAGCTCTGTGCTTAAGCACTGATGTTCCTGAAGCCAAAAAGAACCAATAAATGCCTTATAAAAGCACATGCTTTCTGTTTGCAACATGTGAATGGTCACTCTTATGTGATCTAACTCCAAAGTACATGTGAGATAAAGCCTTTCAGAATTTAAGGTGCAGCTTGAAGCTTCCAACACCCACTGGCTTAAATGAGACTTTAAAAATAAATATTATAGTATAAATTTGTCTGGCTTTCAGAGTTGAAAGGTCAAAGCCAGCAGGGATATAGCAAAAAATCCCTGGCCTTTTTTGAGAAATTAAGTATTACTGAATTTTCAGCAACCTTCTGAAGAACAGCTGTTTTAAGTAGTATAAAATAGCCTCGAGTATTTTAAAAAATATTTCTGCTGTGTAAGCACCCATGCTGGAACCAGCATCCCTGAAAAGGAACTTCTTCATTTCCCCCTTGCCATGCAGTGTTTAGATAGAAACACCCCATGCAGTGTTTAGAGAGAAACAGGAATGTGCAGAGGAGAAGAGATGTTGCCTCAGTTTCACATCAGTTTACTGAGGCTGTCCCTTTAGTGTACTCCTCCCCCTTCATTCTGTACTACTTTATGAATAAAGAGCTTTGATAAATGAAAGGCTGCTTTATGCCTCTACATCCCAAACATCAGCACCCCTATACTTGATGCTGCTAGATCAAGTGTTGAACAGAAAAATGTTTGACTCATGCAATTATTCTAGTGCAGAGCCATATCAGAAAAGTCAACTAGAAATATTATTCCTTTCAGAGAACTTTAGCACAAGTATTCCTCTCCAAACCTTTTCTCAAAGTAAAAGGACACATGCTAGTTTTATACTTGCTAAGCTTCAAAGCAAGCTCTGCCTTTCATACCTCTGTCTTTTTGTCGTGCATCAAGTTATCCCATCTTTTGCTGGGAGGTAAATCAAGATTTATGATGTATGTGGGTACATTCCCTTTGAACCTGAAAGATAAGTACCAGAGTTTAAATTTGAAGAAGGCTTTGAGAACATATTTGACAAAATAAGTGCTTCCCACCTGTAACTAGCATTTTCTATATTTGCAAGAGGAACAAGTTACAAAAAACCACCCCTGTTCCAACTTGCAAATCACTGCTTTTCTGTAATTTGTTAGAAAAGTTGAATCAGATTACTTACGTTGGTCCTGAAGGAGGGTATGTTTTACTCCTGCACTCTTCTCCATACTGTAAAGACAGTTAAACATTACTATTCAGCCTCTTCGCTAAACAATTTATTATTCTAGAAGACTTAGTTTTGAATTAAACCTTTAGGACTAGTCAGCTAGTTCAAAAAGGGTGCAGAGGAGAAGACAAGAGGTAGGGGGCAAACAGCAACTTCCCCATGCTGTCTGACAGACCTTCAGACAACTTGACTAATGTAGTCCAAGGCAAACACCACAAGTTTATGATAAATATCCAAACACATTTTTACTCAGTGTGATCCAAGGAAGAGCACTTCAAAAACATTCTTTAGACAAGTTCAGAAACCTTACATCTCAATACGGACCAGTTTTTCCGTTTGTTCAATTCACAATCTAATTTTATAACATCATTCATAATTATGCGTAGTGTTAAGCTTCATTGTGTAGCTGGGGTAGAGAAAGCACGTTCAACTTTGGGCAACAGAGGAATGAGCTATATGGTGTGACATTTTATTTAGTGTGGAAGAGCAATGCAGAATGGGTGATAAGTATTACGAGAGGTGCATTTCAGGAATATAACTAAAAAGTGGTTACCTTCATTCCTGTAAGCATGGCTATTACAAATGAAAGTTTGAGAACTATATTTAGGTATATTCAAAGTGAATGCAAGGGTGTTTTCCCATCAGTTACATAAACCATGCATATACATATATAAACATATGCATCTACATGCCACAATTATAATTGCATGTTTTACCCAGTGAAATGCAAGCAAATGCCTACTAGCCGCACTTGTGCTTCAAGCCAGTTGAGAGCAGACCAGTTTTGGTCCCTCAGCTATCTGAGCATATCAGTAAGCTCCTAAGAGCACAGTATGGTCCTCTAGGAAAAAGGAAAGGTACACATGCTGTTCTGGGAGTTCAGCACAAGCGTTTGGAAGACAGAACAGAAACAAAAACATGTAAGGATCCTTCCACCACTTTCCCCCTTCCCCACCCTTGATTTCCAATATTTATTTGGCTGTACTAATTAGATTGCTTTATGAGTGTGCCCTTTTAATGCATTCTGGCTCCAGCAAAAACTGAGACAAGATTTCTAGCAGCTACATATCTGGGACAAGAAAGCTAACTAATATCCACATTCTCTTTGGGCTAATCACATTATCTGTTTTTAATGCATTAACCTAGAAAACACATCTTACATAATGCCACAGACTTTAAACACTGGCATAATTTGTCACAACTGGAAACAGGAATTTTGAAGTGGGATTGGTTTCTGTGTGTTGTATTTTCTTTTTGTATTGTTTCTAGTAGCTGGGAGAAAGCATGAGATGAATTTTGGTTTTCCTACATGCGAGACAAAGGTATAAGACTATCTATATGTTTCCTAGATTTCACTGCAGTGCGGTTACAACCTTTGTACAGCTGGAACAAAAGGTCAAACACAAGAGGCCGTTCAATTTTCGAAGTGAGGAAGTTTCAAAACAAGGAGGGTAGGGGAAGATATCCCATGACTAATTAGTCAGAGGCTTTGTGCAAAGCCAAGCAATACTTAACAGTATTAATTCAATTGTCTTGTAAAATGTTCCATCCTGCAGTACTAAAATAAATCAGAAAAAGTGACATTACATATAAATCCTACTGAAATGCATGCACAGATTTGGACCTTGAGGAAATATCTGCTGTCAAAATACACTTCTTGACAGGTACAGCCTGTAACAAAAAATTATCCAAAATGGATGGAAGTTCAGTTGATCTGTCAGTACAGCCCATGCGTACACAAAGGAAACAGTGGCAACCATGCAAACTGATTTCAGAGGATTTTAAGTAAGTGATATTCCAAGTACTGAATGTTATGTCACTCCTGACAGATTCAAGATTTTAATCTCGTATTTGAAGCTGTTTGTGTCTTCCCAACCCTTTGCAACCTAAGCCACAAAAAGGGTGGGGAAAGCAGCAGGTAAAGGAAGAGTTAAAGGAGAGAAACTGAGAAAATGTTCCCTCCTTACATGTCAGTAATTTTAAACTTCTCATCTGTCTATGTATAAAGCAAGCTAAAGAAACCAATAATCCTCAAAACAACCTGTACATCTTCCAAAACTGCTAGCACCGAGACATCTGAAGAAAGTCAAGATTATTAACAATTTCTTTAGGTAAACTATTGTATGTTGGCATACAAGCAGTAATTTAAAAAGATGTCAAGACAACCAGAAAACTAGCAGTGGTATTTTTTGTTTTTTTTTTTTTTTTTTTTTACACAAAGTTCTAATGAGTAAGACAAAATTCTTACCTTCTGCAATCAGCTAAAGACTAACTGCAAACTTTTATGACAAGGTAAAAAGAAAAAAAGACACCTAAAGAATTTTCTTACAGCAACAGCAAAACCACCAGGCACTATCACCAGACTGAAATAAGCAGCTATGAAGTTACTGCTGTGGTCAGCGAGATCCTCCCCTCTGCAGAGCCTTGACACTGAAAGAGGAACAATAAATGCTCTCTGAGCAAAGCAGGAGTAGCCTTCCAGCATGCAAAGACTGCCCTGAATTTCCAACATGACAAACCAGAGGTAGTCTCCTAGAAAAAGCCAACAGAAGCTGGCTCCAAACAGGACGTCATCACTATAAATTTCCTTTGCAAACATGCACTGAACTCCCTAGGAGGACTACAGCTATTCTTGAATGCTGATTAAATGCTCCTTTTTGTTTTGTTTTGTTTTAAACTGCCTGTTACTCATAGGTTGAAAATTAATGCATGGTTTAATGACTGCTGAGTAAATATTTTAAAACCTAGCCTGCTTTCATCAATATGAAATAGGCTGAATGCAGTTTGTCCAGTCTAAAGAATGCCAGCACTTTCTTTATTACCCTCAAAGGTATTTTTGAGGGGGACCATCACTGGCATCCTTCTTTAGTATTCAGTGTTTCTCATCTTCATATTAATAAATATCAAATGACCTCTTTGAGCTATGAAACAGGATTCTACAGTTTAAGAACGTGGCAATCAAGCTCTTTCAGACAAAGTAATCTATTATATTCAGCATTTTCTGGTCTATGAACCCTATGGTCCAACACATTTTTCTTCCTTACGGGACAATGCCAATGCAGCATTCTGTTGTGCTGCAGCATCCCCAACTCTGCTCACCTTTCTGAACATGGAAATAAAAAGTACTCTTGCAGTGCTGAAGAAATTGGGATCAAGCCAATTTAAATTAGAGTTTGGACAAAAAGCTCAGTATGATCAAAGAGGCCTATGTGAAAGCTAAATGGACTGACAGTCTGCACCACTGAGATGTAATTCATGGCATTTAGCATCTATGTTCTCTGTTAACAAAAAGAACCCAACCAGCTGTATGAAGGAAAACAACAATCATTTGCTGAAGAATGAACAATGATGCACCCCAGCACCTCAACCCAAAATAAAATATATGAGCCTGATATCTGGCTGCACAGCAGCACAACATGCAACCTGGACACCCAGTGGATCCTGTGCAAGCGTGAAGATGTACCAAGCAAAATCAAGCTCTACTGATAGACTTTGCTGATAGATGGCACTTTCTTCCCCACTCCACACCCCAGGAAGCTTTTGGCTAAAATTCTGAAGGTGTTTTAAGCTAAAGTTGGCTTATAGTATTGGAAAACTGCTCTTAGAGGGAAAGATGGGATGGGGTGCACAGAAGAGGGCCTAATTCTGCATAGGCAGGATGCTAAGGGAACATGGGTCATACAAATGTCCACAGTCCTCCAAAGCCTTTCCTGCAGTTTCCCCTCTCCCAAAACCCATGGTCATTTTCCCGAAAACAATAGAATTTACTAGGAAAAGTCTTAGAGCAAACATGAAAGAATATAGGAAGCAGTACGTTCCCAAACTATTTTAAAATAAATTGCAAAAGAATATTTTGAAATCCAGAGATATTTAAAAACCTGTCCTCTTCACAGAAGATGGGGAGATTCAGAAACTGAAGAAATGCAAGACTGCTTTGCTGCTTCAGGAATAAAAAATTCATCAGGAAGCAAGAACAGCTGTTTACATGCCCAGGAGGTGGAAGCCAGCCTGTTCCAAGTAACTCCCCACCTTCAAATTCACAATTCCACCAGAAGTTAAATATTCACCCATTCAGTTTAAAAAAAAAAAAAAAAAAGCACCCACCCCCAAGCCCACCTGCTCTACACTTGTCCCCTTGGGTGAAGCTCTATCGAATACACTAAGCAGATTCAAAAGCATACGTACTTTTAGCTATGCCTTCTTAACTTCCCTTTTGAAAAACTACTGCTTTGGTGTAACATCACAATATTTACATTATAGATGTGTGTGAAACTGAACGCAGGAACGAGCAGGGACTTGTAAAACACACCAGATAAACATCAAGACTTGTAACCGCGGCTACGCCGGTTGCTAGACGAGCCGTTTAAAAGTCACCAAGTCCGTGAGGGCAGCGAGACGCTACCTTAAATTCACACGCGTGAATTTAAAAGCACACTGGGCCCCTGCGTGGGGAAGAGCGGCACGGCGGCCAACTCCCTCCACACTCACCCGGCGCTCCGGAGCCTCGCCAGCCCAAGGATAAAAGAAATGCATTGTAAGCTGTGAAAGCCTTGGGCAAAAAGAGGGTGTGCAAGTAGTGCGTAGGAAGGAACCAGCCAGACCGTAAACTTGAAATTGCACAGAGCTTTGGAGACCAAGGCAGAAAAGTGTTTAAGCACAGCTGCAAGAAGATACAGAACCAATCAGGGGATTTAGGCAATGAGGAAAATTACAGCACAGCAGGAGAAATCTCAAGATTTTAATGGGAGCGTCTTTCACAAATAGGAAATCAGGTGGTTTCTATAGGGCCCAGACAAACACCTGGAAGACAGTAATTGTGTATTTACTTGCAGATATCTGAACATACTATTATGATCTACAGTAAGAAATAGATTAAGTTGGTCCTGTTATTTTCTAAACATCTGCAACCCCTTTTGCTCAGCTTTTATTTCTAGAAGAGACAGCTTTTAGGTGGTTGACTATCTTTCTCTAGATGCTTTATTATTTTTAGGACATTTTTAACAGTAGAAAATCAAGGAAAACTTTGGAAAATGAAAAACTTTCTGAATGCTCTGAAGACAAAATTATGCCATCATCACATCATACCTCCACAACTTACTTGTCTGAAGCCTCTTTGTACTTCTGGTTTTCTTTCATCAGTAAAAAAATTCTCAGTTTAAGGAATAGTTAACATCCTCCAGTACCCGTATTTTTCTGACTATGGCTATTCTGCTGTGTTCTCATAAAGACACCTTGTCGGCAGGGTCCACACCAGTACCTTAGGCTCTCCATTTTGTTGTCTAGGTTTCTTCTGTCAGTTTTCAAAAAGCTATGTTAAGTCAGAAGAAAAATGGTTCTTAAGATGTGCCGTTTCCTCATTAACTGCAGTACCTGACAGCTAGTGTCACTGATAACTAGTAGTTAACATCCACCCTTGTGTTTTCATACTCATCTATCCAGTACTGTATTATCATACCCCAGATCTGTTCTTTCTTCCAGAGTAGAGGCTGCACATATTACTTTCCCTTTTCTCTGTTTCACTTAAATTAAAGCTCTTTGCGCTTAACTGCGAGGACACAGTATCACCAAGAAGACCCCATGAATACCTCAAATGGGAAAATATCCAGTGGACTCCTTATAGCAACAGTTTAACTCACTTATCTTCACTGCTTTGTCATACCTTTAATTTTCTTTTCCTGGAACTCAAATTCAGGTGAATTCCCCAGACCTCTGCTTCTGTGTTATCTCGGCACACATTTTTCAGCAAGAATCTAATGTATTGTTAGTTCCAACACAGAAGGCAAGCCCACTGCTCCTACAACATCCTTGTTCCCCGCAGGGCTGCCAGTCCCTTGCCAAATCCACTACTTCCTCTTGGAAGGGGAATCCAACCCCTCCTTGGGACAGTCTCATTTCATTTTCTCTGACATTTATTCTGGTTTCATTTATTCCTAGGTCTGTACCAAACATGCCTCTCAATTCCATTTTTCCTTTACTATCACAACTACTTAACAGTGTCTACACCTTGCATTCTCCTATTTACATTGATAAAGATGGAGTGGATTTATTTCCTTTCCACAGATAGTTCTCAGGGTCTTTTTCAGATTCCAAGTACTCCCTTCAGCACCCTTTCCACCAGTATAGCAGATTCCTGCTTCCAGGTGCATCTGTGTTTGAGTAATCATTTTTATGAGTTCTATCAGACATGATTTTATTTATATTCTCAGGAGGGAAAACAGATGCTGTAACATCAGTCTACTTCAACCACCAGCATTCACTTCAGCTGTGTTTAAGATTCACAGTGACTGTCCATCAGTGACACCTGCAATGAACTCCCCAATAATTATTCTGGCCCACAGCCTGCTCCTTGTGGTGCTGCCCCTTTCCTAGTGTTTTGGCAGTAGGCCACTTCCAAGTCCATGACATTGCAATGATTGTTCGTCAGGTTACATTTCTGGGGATGGACACGAAGCATGGTACCTACAACTGGAACTACTTAATGAGCCCTAATCCCCTGTCCTAGACCAGACTGAAGAGCTCTGGGAAAAAATGAATTACATTTTTTCCTGTGATGGTACAACCCACAGCTATGGTGCATTTTCACCCAAGAATTCCTCAGACTCTGGCCAGGAGCATTCACCAACAATCACCTATTTATTTCCAGCTTTTGGCCCTCTCCCCACAAATTCAGCGCTCACACTTCTCTCAGATCTCCTGGGCATGTGCAATGCACCTTCTCCAACAATACAGGAACTTAAAATACTTGCCATGGAAAAGGCAGCATAGCCCTCTTCTTCACAAGAATTGAGTCACAGAGCATACAGGCACACACTGTGATCCAAAAGCATCTAAGCTACATATACAAATCAACTTCACCTGCTTGACCATTTCTGCTATTGGTAAAAAGCCAGCCACACACTACACCTGCATGGTGGCTCTCTTTGACAGGATGTCTATCTTTATTTGACAGCAATCAGGTTATATACAGAGTTCTCTGGAAAAGTCAACTATTTTCTCTCAAGACCACTAAAAATCAGGGAGCTTTCTCTCTGGTCTACATCATTGCTACAGTTTGTCTCCCAGGGCTTAAGCTATATGACGAATAGCTTGCCATTAGTACATATACCTTTAATTTTTCTTGGAGCTGTTCCCTTAATGCAAGCCAAATATTCACAAGTGATACAGTTAGTAAGATTGTGTAACTGGGTTATTGATATATGAGGGAATTTTAATTCTGGAGATACTTAAAAAATAGAATCAAAGATCAGTCCTGCTTATTAGCTTCTTTCTGCAAATGTTTTAATGCAGAGTCTCACTACAAACATGCTGGTATTCCCGGCAACTGCTTGCTTTGAAAGAATGTGTAATTAATAGAAAGTGATGGGAAATAAAAGATAATTTTCAGTCATTCCTGCTATGTGGTAAGCTTAAAGAGTAAACTCAAAGTTTTGTACTAGAACCTAAATCTATGAAAATTTTAAAATGAAACTGTTGATACTGGTAAAAAGGGTAAGCATTTGATCAGTTTACATAAACAGGTAATATTCTCTTTTTGTTATATGTTCTGCAATGTAACTACGTAAGTGATAGATAAATGAGAATTGTCTTTTCCCCCATAAGAAGATCATTTAAGTCTAAAAAACAGCTACAGAGGAGTTTTTTGTTCCCATAAAAATGGAGGGAAAAATTCTCATTTGATAATTTCATTGCAGTAATTTTTAAAATTCAGCACAGATCTTGCTTCTATTTATTTTCTCTACAATCTAGTAGAACTTCTATCAGAATTAAAATACAAAATCTTATGGAGCAGCTAGAATAAGAAGTTTTGCACAGATTTGGCCACAGAACAAAGTTACAAGCATAACTACCCCAATATAGTCACACAAACCACTCCCCAGAGGGGGCATTTTGATCTCATTTAGTATCAACCTCAGCATATAAAGCTGAAGTGGGAAGAAAAGGCATTCATTCCAAAACAGCTATTCAAACCAGGAACTAGTGAGAATGCCTGTTCTTGTAAAATACATATTAAATGAACAGCAGGTTTAACAGATATAGAACAAGTAAGTTCTACTACCTTGGAGGGAAAAGCCCTGTGGCAAAAATCTCTGTACTCCGCTGGATAGAGCTGGGTATGGAATGGCATCAGAGAAAGGTATGGATTTTTGTTTGCTTTCCTGGAAGCAAAAAAAGTTTCTAAGAATTCTTATGTTACATCATGAATGGGCCCAGCCTGTGATTTTTCTTGTTATAGTTCCATAAAATCTGTATTGGCTATATCCTTATTTTGCTAAAATTCTTGAAAAATAAATGCCTTATTGCTAACCTCAGCTAGCCTTTCCTAACCAGCTATAACTACTTTTCATGCTGAAAAGTTACTGGAGGGCTTAAACAATTATGATGTACTTAAATTCTCTGTGCTTCAAGACCAACTGCCTATGAAATTGGAGAGATTTAAACTGCCAATACTGACTATATCTTATTGGTCCTTTCTTGGGCTCTTTTTAGACACATCATTATCTTGCATAAGCTTACAGTCTGCAAGCTTGTGTGCAGTTCAAATTGACAGCTAGGAGAAGGTCCATGGAGACAATTTAAATTATTACAATAGAATTCCTCAACACTGTTACCACATAATCTTTATGATGCAGATTACAGAAGCTGTGGAGAGAGTAAGCAATTGTTCTGACTGAGATAGTTCCTGTGGAGATGTTGCTACTGAAAAGTTTCTTGGTAATCAGAGCAGACGGGGGTAACCATATTTTATGAGATACTAGGAATGCATATTATACTGTGACCTTAAAAAAAAAAAAAAAAAGAGTCCCTGCTGTTTTATTAAAGTCCATGCCATAAAGAAACAAACAGATTTGCAAAATCGATTTTTCTCTCTTGCCAAATACGTGGCCTGCTAACACAAAAGAGCCATCCCCTTTTCTTACAAAGCACCTGCATTTTCATTTGTAACAGGGTTCTTAGAACTTCTCAACACTTTTTTTTCCAGCATATGGATTATGCCATTTATCAGCTTTAACTGTGGGTCTGTTCTGAACATTGTTTTATGAAGCCTGAATATTCCAGCCCAGCGCTCACCTGATGCAGTGTAGAATGGCTCTGCCCATGTCCTGTTCAGGATCTGGTAGGATATGTTCCAAGACATGCATTTTCAATTATTTCTTCTTGTTCAATACAGTTACATATTTCTTAATGGTTCATTGTATTAACATATTCTACTTTTGAACTTCATAGCTGTTCTCTTCTGTCCTGTCTCTAAGCTCAGGTTCCTTTCATCAACCTTGAAAGATTCAGTGGGTCAAATTGTTTTCCATTAAATAATTATCTCACTATTTCAAATAGTGTGTAGGTCTAGAGTAAGCTTAATAGTATTCATTACTGAAAGATAACATCAGTTTGAAGCTTCATTACGGCTCTCAGATGATCCTTTAAAAATAATGTAATAAAAACTTCAGTAGAACACCTTCAATAAAATAACTATAAAACATTTTACTCTTGTTTTCAGTTTGACCCTATGATCAAAGATGCAGAAGAAAATGGACCAGCTGGTTGTCACTTGCAGTATCTATCCGCTTTCACTTTTGCTCTCCTATATGGAAAGAGTAATGACACAAGATTAATACCAAGTAAGATTACACCTGCGTGTTTTATCTGCCTCAAAGTGTTAAGGAAGCATTGAAAGCAATTTTTCTTAAACTTTACTTCAAAGCAAATATAAAAGCTGAACAACACTTTGTATTTGTTAATTTTGTTTTCTTATGGAGCTAAAACCGCAATGTCTGAAGTTAACCTTGTCTCTCCCTTCAAATCATCATGAATTCCATTTTGTCCACTGAGAAACAGAATTCCATTTCAGTGTGATTTAAAAATGACACTCGACCTGTGATGGTCCAGGAGTGTTCTCACATCACTTGCAATTATCAGAAATAGTCTTCTGCATTCCACCCACTGAATTAATGCAAATATTTATACTGTATACAAAAATGTTTTAAAATTGAAGACAGTTTCTATAGTCTCAGCTCAGGCAGAAAAAAATAAATATATCCCCACTAAATAACATGAAAATTATTCTTAGTAAATGCTATTTCTCTTTAAAAATGCAGCTTTCCCCTCTCCAAAATCTTCTCGTGCCATAGGTATTGAAAATGTCAAAAATTAACTTAATTTGTGATTAAAAAGATTCAGCCTTCAACTCCTCTGTACAAAACAAACAACAACCTAGTTAAAGACTTCCAAAAGAATTAATTTCTGAGTAAATCCAAACTTGCAAACTTCAACTAAATAAGTGGAAATTCAGAATTAAAAAAAAAAAAAAAAGACAACCCCAGAACTCATGGATAACACTGACCAGAGAGGAAATGCTCAACACTCCAGTCCACTGAAATCTCTCTCTCTCATAACTCAGGCTTACTGTAATCCCATCTCCCAGTGGTTTTTAAATCAATATATTATTTCTTGTACTTAGAAGTACCTGTCAAGCAACATTTCATGAAAAGTGCCCTCTTTCCTGGCTTTTCTGAGGGCTTTTGTATCTTCTTTGCTTATTTTAAGCTTTTTGTCTTGAAAACTTTGGAATTTCTTTCTGTAAGGGGAAGAAAGAAAATGTTAAAAAGTGTAAGTTCTTTAAAGTTTTGTGTTTCACTAAAACAACAACGATGTTAAGAATCATAACTTCTAGTATGCAGTAGACAAGTGGCCTAATAAAATCCAGCAAACCATCACAGTATCATATATTGCACCAAGACTTCTGTAAGTGAAAACTATTCAGAGTTTTTTTTGGCATTTGGAAATGAGCCCCTACATGTTTAGCATGCCATGGTTACAAGTTCTAAAGAGCCCCTTCCTCAGCTACTAGCATGCCAAATCAGGGAGCAAAAGTGTATTGGGTGTAGGTGACAAGGTAGCAGTAGTGGAGGAGCTGCAGGGGTGGGCTCTGTGTGAAGAGGCCAGGGGCTGCCCTGCGCTGGATGTAGCTGACTCTACAATGGACCACTGCAGGACATGGCTGAGTCGCTGAGCAAAACTGATGGCACCTCTGAAAACATATTTAAGAAAGGGCAAAATGCCACAGTGGCAGAGGAAAAAAAAAAAAAAGCAAAATGGCAGTTTGAATATCAAGGACAGGGAAGAAGAAGGGAGAGGTGCTTCAGGTGCTACAGCAGATATTCCCTTTCAGCTCATGGAGAGGACCATGCCAGAGCAGGTGAAAAGTGGGAGAGGAAACAAGTGGCAAAGAGAAACCACCATGTATTGACCCATACCCCCATCCTGCTTGGGGAAACAGGTAGAGGAATCTGGAGTGAACCTGAGGTTGGCAGATGGAAGAAAAGGTGATGTTTTTAATTTTTGTCTTTGTTTCTCACTACCCAAGTCTACTTTAGTAGGCAATAAATTTAATTAATTTTCCACAAGTTAAGTCTGTTTTGACTGTGAGGGTAGCTGGTATGCAATCTTCCTGTCTTTATCTCAATCCATAAGCTTTCTCATCCCATTTTCTTCCCTTATCCTGCTGAGGGGAAGGTGAGTGAAAGGCTGGGTGAGAGTTCGGCCCTTGCACCAAAGACAACACTAAAGAAAAGTGAAAAAAGGTAATCGAGCCTGTTACAGCTCTAAACTACATACACATAATTGATTTCACACTGTTTAACATTGCCTTTGTCTTCTTGTGGAACGTCATCTTTCTTCTTAGTTTCTCTTTCCGCACAAGTACGAATCTAGTAATTGAAAGAAAAAAACAAACTAGAAAACATCTGTATTTTTAAAGCCAGAAGTTATAGGTTAAAGACAACAACATTCTTCATAAAAGAATGAGACTCACAGTGACTTTTTAAATTCAAAGCTTTCAAGCTGGTTAATTCACAACTGGAGACAACTGCAACAGAAGCAAGAGCTACCTGAAGTATGGTAAATATTAAGTGTAATCCTTGATACTACTGTAAGACATAATCACCTTCATCTCAAAGAAGCACCATTAGAGTTCTTAGTTTTAGCAGGGGTAAAAGGACTTTTTCCAGAGACTGACTTAAAAATATTGTTGCTCAGACTAGTAGACACCTATCTCTATTTGGAGGCACACCTGTATTTTCCATGTCCAGATGAAGTCAAGACAGTCTGTTTACATTTTCTTACTTAAAAGTTCTCCCCTCCTGCACCATTCTGGTAAACTCTTCGTCCCTGCTTCAATCATGATTCATCTCTTCCACACCAAGCTGTTCTGAACTATTTACACTACCATGTAGACTGTCTTGTCCCCCAGCATCTTGCCCTTCTGTAGTGGTAAAATATCTTCCTGTTTGTATTGGAAGCATTTCAGTTTATGCAGCCCTGGAGCTCATTTACATTTCTTGTGATCAAATCACTTGACAGCTTATAGAAAGCTGTTACAATGGTATTAACAATAAATTGTAGCACAAAGATACCTAGTTTTTTTGAGCATCTGTGCCAAGCCTGTATCAACTGTAAAAGTTATAGGTTACCTTTATCATTTCTTCTTCCCCCGCAGTTTTGCTTTTGGCTTCTATGTCTCCTTCTTCATTACATCTAATGAAACGGCTATTTGCTGCTAGCAATGCCATTTTCTTCTGCAGAAACAGTATCACATATTGTAGTATAAAGAGTTTGTATATAATCTTCAATTCATAACATTTATCCTCTACAATAAACCAAAAAATTCTGTAAATGCATTTTATTCTTTTATATACAGACACAGCAGACTTGCTGGCTCCTTCATTCCTAAGATGCTTACAGCTGCCAAAATGCAGTAACTTGAAGGATTTTAAGAACTTTCAGTTATAGTAAAGGCATTGCAGTTGGGAAAACAGAAGATTAAAAGTTACAGTATGGAGGAGACTGCAAAAGGCTTTTACTCCACAGACAAAGAATATCAATATAGATTAACTCAAAATACAGCCAAATGCTAGGAACACCAAATGAACTATTCCAAACAGCTTACATCTTGGAAGACAGGTTCCCATTGCTCTCTTGATCCTATTGCATCTGAACGTCCAACAACAAGTCCATCTGAATTTATACCAAGGTATTTGCCATAACCGGACTTCAGAGCAATCCTCCATGAGAAAATGCAGGAAAGCAATAACAAATGTTTTTAACTCAAGCAATTTACAATATTCAACACAAACACTTTATTAGCAAACAATGAATTTCAAGAGAATATTAAAAAGGTATTCACACCAGAAAGAAAACTTGTAACATTGTTACACAAATTACCTTGTATCAGACAACTTTACTGCTGTAAACTGCTCAGGAGGACTAGGGCCTTCATCATCTGAGGAATGAATTTTCCATTAGTTACGTGTGAAATATTTAACATACAATGTTTTAGCCTGTTAATGCTGTAGTTTCACAAAGAATTAAACTCCAGACATTGATAAATACTATAAAAAGCTGCAATACTTCATTTCTTTAAAAATTCCTTTTTTGAATATTCACTTGTGAAAAAGCAATGCAGGTACTCATTTAAATTCAAATATTTAGAGTGCTTAAAACAAGATACAAAAGAATGACAACTGTAAATTTCTTTGTACAAGGATTGAGAATGTTCTCCGGGTGGCTTTGAAAACCTTAAGTCTCCTTGTTAATGTTATTTTTTCTGTAACAAAATATATTACAGTTCAGCTATGGTAACACAACTCAATATCCTAAAAGCTACTAGCCTCTCCATCTGTCAAAACCAAAATGAGATAATAGTCCATCGTTGCTTTGATCTCACCCTGGAAGTGAAACACAGAGTCAGGATTCTGCAACAGTCCTTGTCTAACTGATGGCTCTCAAATTCAAAGCAAGGATAAGCTCATTGTCCCATCATGTTAGTAGCCCACTTGCACAGCAACAAAACAAGTAATTAAGATAAGGATGCAGCAATAAGCCTTGAAACCGATGTGCCTTGAATTTCATTCTTCAACTAACACCATAAAGATTTTATAGGATTTAATAAAAGTTATACTGCTGTTTATCCAATAAGTGGTATGGCCTTTAACAGGTGATAGTCTCCAATGCATTTCAATTTACTGCACACATAAACCAGCAAGAAACTAGATTAAGTGAAACTGACTAGTAGTCATTAGGTTTAAGTCATCTGCATGCTACTACTAGGATTACTGCATTATTTGTAATAAACTGTTTCAAGCTATAGAACTGCTTGCCTTTAAGAGATACTACTTTTACGCCTTCCATTACTAAAACTGCTTCTTTCCAAATTTCCCGAAACAAACCTTTATGTGGCGCTCCAAGAGTAAACAAGCCATTGTCGAGGGCATGGATGTAAGCTCCTTTATCCATTTCTATAGCTATAGTTCCTGTAATTTCACCGAAGTTACTGATAGCCCACCAGTTTCCTAAAATACAAAACCATGACAGTTAATAAGAGTAATTACAACTTCTGATTACAGTAGTTGAAGAGACGATACTTCTGTGTCTTCTCTGAGATTTGAAATTCTAAAGATACAATTGCTATTGCTATTTCAAGATCTTTGTGCATTATTTCATAATATAGAAACAATTTAATGCTGTTGCTGCTGAATCAGTAAGTCCTGCTGTTCTACCCACCCTGCCATCCCTCGTTACAGGCTCCTACGCTTCTTTACATTAGTCCATAGAGCAAATTGATCCATTCAGCTGATGCAGCAAGGACACACCTTTCAAGGAAGGTTGGGGCTGTTTTTCCTTCCTCTGAACCAGCCTCCTGCACTTTTGGGGTCATATCTAATTCCTAGATTTTCCAACAGAACAGAAACAAATAAACTGTCTCACCTTTCTGTTAAATTACTTCATGTGAGGTGTGATCTTTAGACTTCAGTTGTTCAAGCCAATCTGTGTTTGAACATTTGAGCCCCACAGAATTCTACCAAAGTTAAAGGTAGCCCAACCCATATGCATGATTTAACATTATGACGTTTGTATTTTTTTTTAAACAGCAAATCTTCTCCTGGTATACTGTTTTATATGATTAGGATAATAACTACTTTTAATTAACCTGTACACGTCTTTTTTCCACATGGTAAATTTGGCAATTCTGCCTCAAGCAGAAGTAAATCTTCCCCTATCTTTACAAAACCCGTGGAACTAATCATCTTGTCCTATACAATCAGGGATCAAAAATCCATGCATGAATTTTCAAAACCTCCCACTCTGAAACCTGGCTAAACTGAAGAATACAAAACATCTGTGACGTTATTCTAGTTTAAGCCAGAACAGCCCATTTTCTCACATATCCTAATTTCTTTTAACACAGCAACAAGTATGACTTCCTGTTGCACTGCTCTAGCTTATGCATATATACACATAATAGAAAATTACATTTATCTGGTAACGTGTGCTAATAATAAAAGTAATGGTAACAGAAGATGTGAATTGTTTACATAGAAATGCAATCATTATATAACATTACAGTGCTAAAAAGTTTATCTTCCTAAAGTAAACATCGTTAAGGAAAAAAAAAATCCAAGATGACATTATATAAGAACATACTTTAATTAAAATAAGTGGCGACACATCAGTGTTAGAAGTTCCACGCGGAGTCTAGGAAGATCCCAACGTACAAACAACATGCTGTGAGAAAGAGTTATTAATCTCTACAGGGACTATACTTGGTTTACAAAGTACCATAACAATCTCTTCAGCTTGTGCTGCCCACTATAGTTTCCATAATTCCTGGAAAGCAGCTCACCAACAATATCAAGTTGCTCTGCCGCCTCCTCTTCCCTTTTCCTTTTCTTCTCCTTGTGCTTTTTCTTGCTGCAAAGGGAGACGCAGAGAAATAAGAACGTGCATCCAACCGGCTCTTCTACAGCGGGCTTTCTCGCACAGCCTCGCTCCCAAGCCCCACGGGAGCGGGCCAGTGACACCAGCCAGGAGCAAGGGGCTGACAACCCGACAACCCTTGCCCTGGCCGGCGTTGCCCAGGCACACGCGCAGCCGGAGGGACGGGACGGGACGGCCTGGCCTAAGCTCCATCCAGCATCCGACGCGACCCCAACGCAGCGAGGGGAGCCCGGCCGGCGTCCGCGGCCCCAAGCACCGTCGAGCTGGCAGCACAGCGGCTGCCGCAGCAGCCCAGGCACGGAGCCCAGGGCAGAGGCGACAGCAGCAAGCAACTCGGTCCTCACCTTTTCTCTTTCGCCCCTTTGAGGACTAACTTGGTAGATTTAACGCAAGAATACTCCGCCATGTCGGACTACGGGCAAGCGCGGAAGTACAGGCACGGCCACGCCCCGCCGCAGGACGGAAGCCCTGGAGCACCAACCTTCCTCCGCCTTCGTCCCGCTCCTTACGGAGCTCGAGCCCGCTGCCGCCTGTGGGGCGTGTCGGTGCGCGCATGCGCCATGGCCAGCGAGGCGGCGGGCGGTCCGCCTTCCCTCAGCGCAGGGAGCGGGCCCTGGGCGCTGAAGTTGAGGCGGGAATAAACCAAGAAAAGTTTAAAATTACGTTTAAGAGCATGTCTCCATTCACCTTCCCTTTCTAAGTCTGTGTTGGCTTCACTGGTTGCTTTAGCGCTTTGCAGGACTGCAGGCCCCCAGCGCTGAGGAGTGACGAGCCCAAGCTTCCCTCCGGCATGCGGTAGCAACCTGTTCTGGTGTGTGTTTAAAAGCACATGTAACGGACGCGCCGCAGAGCCCTGGGACCCGTCCCCTCCGCCAAGAGCAGCGGGCTGTGCTGATGCAGCAACAAAAACTACAGGCGAAGCCCGTGAAGACAAATTGGGAAAATGAAGCTTGTAAGTCAACTAGTGCGCCAAGCTAGGGGCAAAATGAAGTTCTTGACGATTTGTCCTATCCTGTTAGATGCTTCGTATTCCACAGGGTAAAATCTACCTGAGGCTTTCCTCTAGGGGTACAGCCACCTTGCTCTCACACAGTTAGCTTAGCTTCTCAACAGGTACCACTATTCCTTCTTCTCTGGGGAACAGCCTTGCCAGTCACTACTTGTGTGATTAGACTCCCAATTAATTTCTGTTTAGTCTGTTGTTTCTACTTCACGTTAATGGAAGGGGTTCTGTGACCAAAAAGGTTGTCTGCTGTTTTTATTAGCTGGTCAAATTAAAGATAACATTCCTATCAAATCTTGTTGTATATATATGCATACAGGGATGCTTGCATTGGATTGCTTGCTTTTTGGTTACTGATTTCATTACCTCTTTCTGCTTGCAAGTTCTCAGCGTCTCAGAGGTCTCTTCTACAAGTAAGAAGTAAGAGTCTTATACATGGTTATGTCAAGGCTTTTAAAATCACTGAAATCATGGCCAGGTGATCAAACTCTGCATGTGTAATGTCCCAGTGGATGACCCTGGAGTTTGTGGATGACTGCAGGTGTCTTCACAGGTTCTTTGATTGGATTAGGACCCTGCTACTTCTCACCAAAATGCTTTCGATTTCCAGCATAACATGACTAACCCCATATTTTTATCTGTGAAGCTGGAGTGGTTGCACCTGCTGTGTAAAATGAAAGCAACAGTATTGTAATTTCAGGAGTTTTTGCAAGTCCCCCACTTTGTAGCTTTGGGGAGAAGGTGGTTAGGAGGAGGAATGGGCTTGTCAGCAAAACCAAACGTGAATCAAGCTGCTGGTGTGTAAGTACAGAATAGGGTTTTTTTTTGTGTCTGTGCCATGCTACTTTCTTGCTAGTATCTTTATATGTTACAGTTTGTCAGTGAAAGACAGTCATTTTCCTTGATCAGTGTTTGGGAAGTGGATAACTTGAAGCAGCATGTTGCTGTAGTAGATAGTATGTGACTATTGATTTATTAGCATTCCCCGAACTTGCATCTTGCAATTAGTTCTTACAGTAAAAACTGGAAAGAAAAAAAAAAAAAAAAAAAAGGGAAAGATGCAGGCTGTGATGGACAGCTAGCTTGCTGACCACTTCTGGTCTCTTCATGAAGCTGCAATCAGGGAAGTATTGCATTAGCAAAGTCTTGTGTCTAGTCAAGTTGTGAAGGTCCCGCACATTTTACTCTTATGTGAAGGACCAGAGAAGATCCAGATTTCCAAATATGAGATTGAGACACTAGCCAGACTACAACCAATAATAAAATGGTTGTTCCTTAGTTACTTTCTTCCTTGTGTTTGGTGGGAGATACAATGGCTTAGTCAATATATTCATGTTTTGTTCTACGTTCTCATGTCTCCAGCCCTTTGGAAATTAATTCAAGCTAACCTCAGCATTGAGCAGTTTTAGCAAATATAATTCTAATTGACTCTCATTTTATCGTTAAATACTTTTTTTTGCTGCTTCTAAACAAATATGCCTATAAGGCAAAAATTTTAGTAAAAGGGAATATGAAAAATGAGGGATCAATTCTGTAGGAATTAGAAGAAAGCACAGAGGAAATGAGTGAATCAAAAAGAAAGTCTGTCAGCATGCTGATTACTCAGCCCCCCTTGCATGCTAACTTGCCCTTTGGTGTTTTGGTTATTTTGGGGTTTTATTTTGAGTTCTTTTTAGGCTTTGATTCTGTGGACAGTAAATCTGCAGGGGTTCTTTATTGTTTTCTTAACTCTCTGTTAACTTTACAGCTTCATTTATGATAGATCCTATTTTTTGACTGCTTAAATGTGCACCCTTAGCATTTGTGAGGTATTTGTGTGCTGTTGTCAAAGTGGGCCAGTATACATGGATACTCCATGACCAGCACTTCACAGTAGGCAAGCACTTGCTTGAGAGGTAAGATGGGAGAGGAAAAGGTAGTATTTTGGTATGTTATGAAACAAAGAGGCCTTGACCACTTTTGGTTAAGAATATAAAGCATTTCATAAGAGACATAATAACTATAAAGTTATCAAGAATTATTTAAGTGAAATTGTTTTTTCTCATAAACTTCTTAAAACCAAAAGCGAGTAAGTAGAGCTGTATTTTAAAATGCATATATTTATATCATATGATGGAAGTGCACAGCCTTTATATTTTGGTATTTGTCCACCAGATGTTGCTATAGCCACAAAAATAAATAGTGATTAAGAAACTTGGGGAAAAAAACCGAGTAGTTTTATTTTCATTACAGATCACCTTTACATATATCCTGATTCTGGAAAAGATTGCACACATGCTCACATTTTTGCACTGGGAGTGGTCCCAGTGAGTTCAATTAAGCAATTCAGTCTGTGTAGAGTTAAGCATGTTTATAAGCTTTCTTAGGATGGGGTTATATCAATTATGTTTGCTATTTTCTTTACTTGCTGTTCTGTTTCCTTTATTATGGAGAGAAAGAGGGAAAAATAGAAGGACAGAGATCATAAATTTCTAATTTTAAAAGAAATGTGTATTTTTTTTTTTTCAGGCTTCCATAGTGTAAAATACATCTTCTTGTTAATGAATATAATTTTATTTAAAATTCATGTAGTTTAGATCTCTTCTTTAATTTAGTTACTCCAGCAACAAACAGGCATCACTACAGTATACAGAAGACAGTAAAACCTGTTCCCTCAGGGCAAAGTGATGCCATGAATCAGAAAACTGTATCTAAAATGGTACCACTTTAGAAAAGCTATTTAAACTCTAATTTGCTAGTTAGTATTTTTGAAATGAAAACATTTCCAAAATGTGCTGGCTATGATTGTTTAAAAAAATATAACAGTTCATTTTCTTTATGGCAATGGAGATAAATGGAGCATTTGTGTTTGCAAATGTAGAAAACAAATCACTTTTTTAATGACTGGATTTTCCTGCCAGCTTGGAATTTGCCGCATGTGCATTTTATTTTGAATGCCTAAAGAGTGAAATCATTTGCCGTCTTTCATGCAGATGGGGCAGATTGGCTGAGGTGTCATTTGCAAAATGTGCACTTTCATCAGTCAAGTTTGAAGGGGATCATTACAAACAATGTTTCCTATAGACACTCAGGATTGATGAAAGTGGAGAGCTGAAACTGAGTATCCATGAACATAGCCTACTGTCATAAGAGCCTAGACCAAAACTTGGACGTGGAGTTTTCTTGTGTCTTGTTTATTTATGTTAGGAAATACAAAAATACCTCCCTAAACCAGAGAAACTTGAATTAGCTCTCTTGATAGTAGAGCTGACAGATAGTTTATATGCTTTTCTTTTTGCCTTCATTTATAAGTATGGGGCCCTTGTGAAATATCTAAGCTGCTGACTGATGTAACAGCCAAGACTGATATAGTTTTGTTTACTCATTTACAGAAGGAGTGAAATCTGATGTGAGTTAGAACCAGAGCAACTGTATTTTAATTCTTCCCCAGTGGGACAGAGTACATAGACTGAAATGTTGTCGTGGTTTCTCATGATGTTCAGCAACAGTTGTGTGAGAGTGTTGAAGCATCCCCAGGACATGGTGGTGCATACCACAGTGACAGATGTAAATAAAAACCTAATTTGATTCTTGACATTTTTAATACTACATGCTGAAAATGCTTTTATTATAACTTCTAAATTTTAAGTGTGACCTGAAATTAGTTTTTTTTTTAAAACTTAAAATGTTATTGTTAGATTTTTAGCACAGGTAAGTTAATATTCTCAAAATGGCATTTCTACTACTCAGCTCATGGTATAGTGGTAGTATTTGCAAAATAGGGAGGGTTTCTCAGGCTCTCAGGAGCAGGATGGAGCCCCAGCTAAGATGCCCCAGTTCTCATCATTCCTAGTTCATAGACCCTGTGTTGGTTGTGGCTGCTCAGCTGCTTCTGCCTTGCCTGATCACTCCCTCACATTTCTCTGCTGGTGCTCTGTAAAGTTACTGTGGCTAAGTTTTTGTGGCCTTCTCAATAACTGTGTCTCCAGATACTGAGACCCTGCTCTACATTTTGGCAATGGGGGACAGAGCACATACCCAAATCCCTTTTTGCTGGACGCTGAGGGAATGCAAGAGAAATGAAAAGGCAACCGTGAGTGTACCACGGCCTCATGTAGATGCCAACTCTGTATCATGTTTACTTGGGCTCAGGCCTTCTGGTTTCTGTTTATCATCCCAAATGCCTTATCATGTGTACTTCAAATTATGTTATTCTTTTCCACTAATTGCCCTGATTTTTATCCTGATATACTAAGAAAACTTTTTGTATGTGTATGAACATGCTTCTCTCTGCCTATTAGTCTATATTTCTTTATCATTATTTTTTTAACTTGCCAGTTTTCCAATTTAACAGACAGGTGGAGGTCACAACAATAATTGAACTCTGGTGAGTTCCGAAACTATTGTTAGGTAAGTAGGAAAAAGACCTATATTCCCCCCTGATGGGGGGAAGGGTTGCAGTATGAACTCCCATCCTACTAGAGATGGGAGAGAGCTCTCATGCAGAAAGGAACCTGTGAGGAAAACCTAGTAAATCGTTGAACACTAATGAGTGAAAAATCAAACTCCATTACTTCCAGTGCTTAAGAAGCAACCTATTGCTACGTACTGTAATTTCAGATTTTATGGGATGGAAATTTGATTCTGTAAGTTGAGTGTATTTGATGGTTTTTGGCATTTCCTGACAAATAGCTAGCATGTTCGATGTAAATGTAGTTGAAAACCTGTTCCCTTATTCACTGATACTGTACGGCAAATGTGAATTCAACTATAAACTAAACACGACAAGATTTTTGTGGCAAGTTACCTGCTTTGTGCTATGTGTTCATATGCAGACTTTTCCCTCTCTGGGACACAGGTTTTTCTTGTCTCCAGTGAGCCATGTTTCCCTTGTTATTTGTGGTAGAGTTTGTTTATCTCATTAGGAAAGCCACAGGATCCATGGGGAAAGATTTGCTGTTTCATGTATATGTAGCACTTTTGCAGTTGTTCTTTGCTAGCCTATAATCAATTTAATTTAAATACAGTTTCTAACTAGTGCTTTTATTTATTTTTTTTAATTGAGTGTTTCAAAAAAGGTTTCTTCCTTTTTGTATTTCTTCTGTGACTTAGAAATAAACAAGTGGTTTTGCATGGTCTAGGAAGGGTGTGCTCACCTTTATAGCATTCCTTCTGAGAAGTGGTTTACAGAGGGTAACCTCCTCCCCTTTGCCCCTGCAAAAGTATGTGACTTACCTTTGGGCTATATATTTTTCTTACTCCATGTCCCATGAAACTGCATGTATGTCCTTTATAATTCAAATGAGATATGAATTGGCAGGACTTAAAAAGAGAATAGGTCTGTGGCAGGGTGTTCCTTTTCAGTGCTGCTGTCCTCCTGGCCATAAAACTGTAGACTTTTTCTTTGTAAATTATGTTTCCTCTCCCCCAGGATTGCTGTGTAATTTCTTTCTGCTTTTTTTTTTTTTTTTTCCTAGCAGGACTGGAGCATTTACCTGCTATGATTGTTTTCATTGCCCATTTGAATTTGAAGAGCTGTTCTAAGTGATTTTTCCTCTCTTATCCTCCAAAGCTCCTGATTCTGTGTAATTTGTCCTGAATGCAGATGGTCTTTCAAAAAAAGGCAATTTTTCCTAATGTAGTGGCAGTGAATGTCTTGTAAGAAATGCTTTTATATGGACTTAGCAATTGTGGAGGTGTAAGGGAGACCTGTAGACTATTGCATATAGAATAGGTATAGTCTAGGCAAAGATAGATAAAACTTTTTTTTTTGCTTTGGAAGAAATTCAGAGCTATTTGTTATCCCTGTCCACTCACTTCCTTTTAAATGTGTAAAATGGAAGTGACGGTGGTTCCACTTTTTTTTGCTTCCCCCTTTCTTGGGCCAAATATAAAAGAGAAATAAATACACTTAACTCCTGCTCATTTGTGAGGGCCTGACTCAGACCATCCTACTTGTTTTTTCATCCAGAGAGCCTCCAAATGATGACAATATCAGATTCTGAGGCAGTTAGAGATGAAAGGCAAATGTAGAACTTCCTGATACTCATCTTAATCGGGACTATCATCAGTATCTCATTGTACTTTTGCTTTAATTTTGTCCATCACATATCTAGTAAGTCTGGTTTGCCCAGCTTTTTGTGTTAGGCTTTCTAAAAGCAGCACAAGCCGAACAAAACTGGCTCTGAGTTTACAATAATTGCCGCCTTCTTCACATTTGGAAATAAAGTTTCTGACCCACAGCACAATATATGGAAACTGTTTTGAAATACAGCAGCCAGAGATGGCAGCATTCACCATACTAATGCAGTTTTACTTTTTTTTAAAAGCTTCAGTAAATTGAATGAATGAATGATGTCAGATTTTTAGCTTCAACTGAAAAAATACAATGCAATCCAGAATTCCAGTCCCTCATGGTTATGAAGAAGAGACATAAAACCTGATTGTAAGGGTTTAAAAATTTGAAAGGCAGAACAAAAGACCACATCTATTGGTTTTTTAGAATATTGCTTTTAAAGCCATTGTTGTGGGGTTTTTAGCCTGACTAATGATTGTTGAGTGCTTTGAGTTGGCAACATCTGTTGGCTTGTGTCCTGTCACAGCAGGTAAGTGAGTGGGAGTTGAAACTGCTGATCTTCCCATAATCTGATCCTGAGAGAAAAGGAGAGGGAACATTTCAGTATGCATCAGTTGTTTTCAGGCTGTTTTCCCCACAACATACCCTTAGTGTATGTCAGTGCTTTTCTAACAGTCTAGGTGAAGCACGGACTGTTTTTTCCCAATTAAGCTTTATTTTGCTAAAGGGATCTCTCCTGCTCCTGAAAATCCCAAATCTAATTTGCCAAAGATAAAAATAGTCTTTTTGCTGTCACATCTTCATGAAACTATATTGTGACAAGGCATGATCTGGTTTAGATCTTAAAAGGTGAAGTCTGTGAGACTGGCTAATGTGTTCCAGTGCATCCCAGAGTACTAGCTGGCTGGAGCAGGGTTCTAGGGAATAATTCAGGCAGAATTTCTGGCATGTGTAATACATGGAGTGTAATTTATACAACTAACTTCTTAATGGAGCAGAGCCATATCCATACTGTTCTTTGGCTTGTTTGGGGGGTGGAGTCCCTAGGGGTGTGTGTGAGGACCTACTGTAACTGGTCCAGAGCACTAGACCTGAAATTCTCCCAGACCTGCTTCAGGTGTTTAGTCCTGTGGTGGGTAGGAATCATTCTTGGATCTGGTTACATTGGCTCCAGGGGAATAATTCAGCATTGGTAGGATCTATTGTTGCCATTGTCTTTGTTGCAGATGACCAGGATCTAGCTCAGGCTTCATCACTGCCTGAGATGTCCAGAATTGCCATATCTAGGAGGTACAAAATGTCTAGCTCTGCTAGATCCACGAATAGTATGTGCTTTTTTTCTGGTATCCAGTGGAAACCCACAAGTAGTCTACTTAAAATAAATACCATACTTCCCTGGGCCTCAGCAATACCAATGGCCGATCTATGGTCAGATATATAGGCTATGCACACCATAGCCATACACCTAATTTTCCCCTGGAGACAGAGATTCCCTCTGTCGAGCAAGTGCAGGGGCCTCCCCACCAAGGGACAAGATGCAAGAGGATGGCAAGTGCAGCTGGCTGAAGTTAGAGTGAAAAAAGGAGAGCAATGTTTTTTGGCTTTTTTTTTCCCCAAATGGCCTGAAATTCAGGGAACAAGCTTATGTTGTTTAAGTAGAGCCATTTTTTAGTGTAAAAACAGTATTCGTAGTTTTGTGGTATGAGGCAAGAATTGAGCCCTGCAAGCTGGGACAGTCTTTTAATAGTCCTTCAGTGCTCCTCTGCTGTGCTGGGACATTGAAGAGAGGATGTTTATGCATAGGTCAGGCGTCTTCTCAGGGGCTGATGGAGTGTGTAAAGGACAGCCCTTCTTGGTAGCTGTGTATAATAGTCAAGGTTCACAACTGCATAATATTTCCAAATATTGTTTGAAACACTGTTCATGGTAGTTTACTACAGCAGTCTGGAAAGCTTCAGTGTCAGTTCAGACTTACTGTAGTCTTATATCATGCCTGAGATGAATTACTCACAGGAAGACAACAAACATAAACACTGACCATATTGTGATCTGACTGCTAAAGGCAATGATAAACAAAAGCAACCTGTGGGATAAACACGAGTCCAAGGAAATACAGTTATTAAAAATCAACGCTTTGTAACAGTGTAAGACCCAACCTACCTGCACCCACACTTTCAAATAGAGCATTTGCCTGCCGAATGACAGTGACAACTCTAAAAAGGGAAGAATGGAAAGAGAGCTCTCAGGCTCTTGAATGCTGTGTGAAACCCCCTTCCTTGCTTTACTTAGCAACTATCTCACGCCTCTGACCTGAAGGTGCCAGGTCTTTTCTCCCTCTGCTTCTTGGAGTGTGGGTGCTGATAAGAGATGCTAGATATATTTTTCTTGTTTCCTGTCCTGCATGTGGAGGCATGTGACAAGACTCCCCAGACTTGGTGCCAGTGATGTGTATTTTTGAAAGAACATCTAAAAAGCAGTTATGGCTTCAAATGTGATTGCTAGATTGAGAAGCAGTCATCCATTTGATCAGTTCTGCTCTTTCCAGCAGGTAGGTACATATTAAGACTGGATATCAAATCTACACTGTGTTGATCTTGGGTTTGTCTGTATCAGATTTACTGCTGTGACTACAACTTCTAACAGGTTGACTGCTTGAGTATTTACCAGCTTTTGCACTTCACTCTGTTCTACTCGGAGGTTGGTGAACTTCAGGGTAAATTAAGTTTAAGCCTTGGTACCAGAGATACTTTCAGAGAGATGCATGTCAGCGTGGGAGTGTGATTCAGAGGAAAGTCATCTGGAGGTGATGTAGTTTTCTAAAGGTTACCTGTGAGTCCCTTACTAGTGGAAAGAGGAATAGTCTGGAGGTATCTGTTTTTTTCAAATGACTGCTTTGATGTTGGTGACAGAGTGCTCGTTTTATCTGGATGCATAGTACTGTCTAATGCCTTCACAAAGTGTCTTCCTGCTGAGAGGCTAGGGAATAATCCTGGCTGGATTGGTGACATGGTTTTGTCTACTGTTGAGGTGGTGGTCTGCTCTTGGCATAAGAAACGCAATGTAGCCATCCTCTCGGGTGATGTCTGAAGGGTCAGATCCTTGGGGTTTCCTGTTTCTTTCCTCCTCCTGAAGGGTTTTAAGATTCCCTATGCAGGCTGTGTGCTGTATGGTGCCTTCATTCAGCCCTGAAGCATACTCAGCCACAGAAGTGTTACCTTTTATTTCTTCCTAGCTCCCATAAAAGAGCTACAGACATCTCTCTCTTATTTTTTAACATTAATTTGGCATGGCTTTTAAATCTGTTACAATTCTGAGAACTGCACCAGGCAGTTTCCTCAATTGTGTGCCAGTTTTTTGAGACTATAATGTGTCAGTCTGGATCAGAGACAGAGCTGGGATCTGGGTTACGCAGTGCCTCAGGCTATTGTCTCATAACTGTTAAATGGTATTGTGAGTTTATTTTTGCATGTACCATAGGATGTGATGGACAGCTGGGGATGGAAACACAGTGTCAAAGTGAATCCACACCCAGCTTCATCGTGTGGGGAAGATACTGACAGACTAAAGGCTGAAGTCAGTGAGCAGGTGGAGAACGGAGTTATGAGAATACTAATGAAGGTATATTTATGGGGCTGTTTAGGTTCCAGTGAAATACCAATAATTTAACTAGAACATTACATGGAGAGAATTTAGCCCTTTAGTCATACCAGTAAAAATGATGTGGATCTTGAGGCGAAATCTGTCAACCTAAAATAGAAACAAGGAAAAGGACAGTATGTGATGGGGCTAGTATTGCTCATATTTATGAGTTGCAACTAGCAGCAGAGATGTTCTCATGTAGATTCATATTTTCTCTTAAAGAAAGGTTGTAAAGGCAAAGAATTGTTTCTTGAAATGTTTTAAAAGTTCATGCAGAAGACTTCTTTGCCTACTGTGTAGCTAACTTTCTAGCTCTATAATTTTATGCATCACATCCTGATTAAACAGGATAATGCAGACCTATGAATCAGCCATATTTATCTTTTCCTTTATTTCATTGACTGAACAGAGGGGGTATGTATTCGGGAAAGTTCAGATCGAAAACCTATTCTGTAGCGTAGTTGGAACCCAGCCCTCTGGTAAGCACTCAGTATTTTACCACAGGTGGTGCATGCAGCTGATAGTGGGCTGATTGGTTTGTAGCTCCCAGCATCTTCTGTTACCTTGCTTAGAAGACCAATAAGGGCATTATTCTGTTTTTCCAGTGTTGTGCAAAGCAAAATGATGAATCCTGAATCAATAAAATAATCCACAGTTTGACTGCTCAAAGGCAAAGAAAAGCAATTTAAAACTATAAATTATTTATTTTTGTTAAAGCATTTTAGTGGCATCATCTTTTTGTGTTTTACTTGAAATATCATTTGTATCCTCTCTGTGAAATGCTTTATTTGAACCTTTTTTCAGACTTAAATTAATAGATTACTTTTAGTAGTGAGCCAGTTGGAGTTAATCAATTGAGAACAACTGTACAGAGGTTCTCTAAGCTAGGCTGGATTTGAAAGGTTTAATTTTAATCATAGTCTGAGTGCTACAGCTGCTTCATGTTTGTTTAGTAATAGAGTTGATGAACAGCTAATTTGAAAGGAAAGCTCAGGCACAGGTGTGAAATTCCTCACGAGTATAAGAGAACTGGCCCTGAATGTACGAAGATGGTGCGTGAACATATTGCTCTACTGTAAATCAAAGACTTTTTAAAAAAATATTTCTAAACTAGCACACTTGATATAAATCCCTTGACCCAGACATCCTTCACCTTTTTATCATACCACTTAAGTGATCATCCAGTAGGTCAGAGACCAGGATTGCTCTGTCTGGTTTTGAATCTGTATCTCCTGGTTCCAGAATCCAAGACGTAGTGATAAGTCCTCTCTGAGTACGGCTTTCATTTTTTCCATATGATGTTATTACAGTTTGCCTAGAAAAACCAGTATCAATTTGAAGAGCACCAGTTATATCTGTCCATTCTATATACATATAGAGGATGCAGAGGTGTGAATCCTCACCAGGGCTAGTTGCCTCTCTGGACTGTGTGGGAAGGAGGATGTAACTTCTGAGGAAAGGCAGAACTGAAAACACCTTCTCTGGCATTTCCTACTCACCAGGTTACGGACAGTGTGTAAGTTAGGTTAGTAAAGGTTCTGATTTGTGATCCCTGACATACTTGCTGGGATTACTCTACTGCTTGTCTAGCAGTTACAGTGAGTCATAGCTCACAGGTGAGAATACTGACGTTAACAACCATCTCCTTAACATTATACGAGCGTACAGGCTACTGAGTTGTGGAAGACAGGAGGTAACATGATTTGCTCTGTTGTCTCTGCTACAAGACTGGTAAACTCTGATAAGGGTAGCTGGGGCAGAGGAAGGGGCTGTCATTCACAGATGCTGCTGCCAGGGTTGACCACTTCTACAGTTAGGCCTCAGGTGCTTTCCATGGGGCAGGATTCCCTAGGAAGGCAGGATGTGAGACAGGTGGTGTAATGCAATAGCTGTTGCAATGTGGGAGTTCTTTTGTGCAGCCAGTCCCAAAGCTCCAATTTACAGCAGGCTAATGTGGAGGAAAGAGCTGGATGGGATTCAAGAAAATGCCAAGAGAAGTTTAAAATAGTTCTAGCAGATTTTGACCAGGGGATATGTATAAAAACCAGAGCTGGTTCTCTAGTTCTGAAGGCCAGGGATAAACTCATGTAGGTAAAGTATTCTCCAAGTTCACACAGAAAGCAGGAAGATATCTTAAACTTCAGTTATTTTAATGATCTCTGCATTTTCTTGACAAGATCATCTGCAGAAGTACTGTGCTTTGCTATGTGCTCCAAAATGATGGGCCCAGTCCTGGAGATTCAAAAGAGTCACCAGACTGTGTGGATAATAAATCAGTTATTTGGTTTCTATGAATTAATTAGAAAATGAAGCTCTTATAGTTTATTATTAGTGAGGAATGCTACTGGCATTTCTGTTAGGTAATTAGATGTTAGTATCTAATTACAGATGGCACACAAGATGAAGATACATAGAAATATATGGATATTTTGAGACTATACAAGTCAGTGAGAAGGTGAGGAAGGGATGCAGAAAATCCTGATTTTACTCTTCTGTTGAAAAAATCAGATTCACTGTATTTCCCAGTGCAGTCATGCAACTTTGGAGTTCACCAGACATGAATATTAACTGTATTTGAGATGAAGATGAATAGGGAGAGAGACTTACTTTTTCAATTATAGGAACCTGAGTTGCTGCTGCTGCTAATTGATTTGGTTAAAAAATGCTTGCCTGCTCTGTAAGAGCAGCTTCTGTGATTTGAAACTACATATTTAGATACTTTTCTAGCTGTGGGTTAAAAAGGTGAATCATGGATTCCACAGTGCCTTCATATTGCCCCGCACTGATAGAAGAGGGAAAAAATAATATTTTTTTTCAAGCTCTCTTGATATTTTTGGTTGTTACGGTTATTGTGCTGGCACAGAATTGATTTCATTTTATAGAATTTCCCTCATTTAAAAAAAATGGAGAAACCGATTTTGCTGACAGTTTAGTTTCACAATGCCTGCGTTTCTTAGAAAAAAACACTCTGTTGTGAAAGACATGGATGCAGTAGTAAGAATAACATCCTGTGCCTGGAAGGCATTGTGAGCCACCAGAATCAATCCAAGAACCTTATCAAGTACAAGTAAACAATCAAATGAAATCCATTTATCTGAACCAGCAGTACACAGATGATATGAGGAGTGCTCACTTAACCCTGTCAAAGCCAGCACAGCAGGAGGAGAAAGTTTTGGGCTTTTTTCCCCTATCAGTTTCTCATGTATTCTGTATGACACTAGGTTTGTGGGGAGGGAAGGATTGTGTGCATGTGTATTTCTTCTGATTCAAATAGAAATATCAAAACTTTGTTTTTAATTAAGGTTTAGAGAACTAACTCACCAACACGAGAAAAATGGTTGTTTTTCACATGATTTCTGACTACTAGTATAAAAATCAAAAAACAATCTTTGATGCTGTCTTAAATAACCCTGTCTGTATGACTTACAATACAGTACAATAAGAATAGATGGAGCCTGTGTATTTTTGAAAGAGTATCTGAAAAGCAGCTGTGGCTTCAAATGTGATGCTAGATTGAGAAGCAGTCATTCATTTGATCAGTTCTGCTTTCTCCAGCAGGTAGATACGTATTAAGACTGCATATCAAATTTACATTGTCTATGTAGATCCTGGGTTTGTCTGTATTAGACTTACTGCCATGACTACAGTTTCTAACTGCTTGAGTATTTACCTGCTTTTGCACCTTACTCAGCTCTCCTCTGTTGCTGAACTTGAGAGCAAACTAAGTTTAACTTAGTTTGGATATGACTTGCAGTGACTCTGCTTTTACAAAGTCCCAAACATCCTGGTGGGTTTTTAGATGCAGCACAGATGCTTTTCACTATGCTGTTGGTAGAGTAGAGTAGCTGTTTGGCTAGAGCCTCTAGGGTCTGGAAATTTTTTTAAGCTATGACTAATACTAGTAAACAACATTAATAAAGTGGGTTTTATAGTATTTTTTATTAGTGCTTGAATTCCAGGACGTTTTTGCTGCTTGATGGTACTGAAACAATAGGACACTGTGTTATGTAGGTTATTTTCATTGAGTAAGAGAGCATTGTGGTCCTGGGCAACCTGCTCTAGCTGGCCCTGCTTGAGCATGGGATTTAGACTCAAGGGGCTGGATCTCAAGAGATGCCTTCTGACCTAAACGATTCTGTGACTATAGAACAGGAGGTCAGAGAAAGTAACTATGGGTTAAGTGATCATTAGTAAATTTATTTTAAATTCAGTGAAAGAATAATAGTGGATTTTTCAGAAAATAATGGTAGATTCAGCTATCCTGAAGGACTCAGGAACTTGAATATGAAGAACGCTTGTAAATTGTTGAATGTATTGGGAAAATTTATCCCAACTAAGAGGAAAAAACTTAGATATTTAGCTGAATGAATAAGCACCTTGGAGAGAATTTAGAAATTAAAGGGAAGAAGATGAAGGCTTATACAGGTGAAGATAAAGGATCCTGTAGGTCTAGAACCCCAGAACTGACTGCATGCTTTCTCAATAAAAAATAGTGACATTGAGGTGAGAAGCATAATGGAAGGAGAGTGTATAAATTGCAGTGCCTATAAGCAGGCTAGAAATGTAAATTCTTAGTACACTCAAGTGGGATTGATGAGATGATTTCCATCTCAGCATTCTCAGAACTGTTGTAGCTTCAGTAGCAAATATATTAAACAAAGCAAAGGGGTGTTCCAGAGGCCAGCAGAGTTAAAAATTAAGAAGTATTTGAGAAACAGGCAAAAGTTGTCATGAGAACTGCAGGTCCGTAAAACTGTTCACAGTTGTCTTCAAGCCTACAGACAGAAATGCAATATAAAGACATGGATTAAAATGGGATTAAAATGCCACAGTGTTTTTTGAAAAGTAGATTGCACAAAATTAATGTTACTACTTTCTTTGATTTGGTACCCCCTTTTCTAAAAAATGGTGATACATCAGATCTCATCTAATTGGATTTCGTTATAGAATTTGATTAGTAACACTTAATAAATGATGGCTTAAATTAGAGAAGGAAGTGGTTACCTTGAAAAGTCTTGCTAATGTAAAAAAAGGAGAAAAGAAAAAAAAAAAGATAAACTTCCAGTCTATCAATTAAAACATCCAGGAAATACAGGGAATGATGAATATTACTGTGGGCTTCCTGAAGAAGCCTTACCTGAAACATGGTGTGCAGTTCTGGTCACTCATATTCAATAAAGAGAAAATGAAAATTGAACAGGTGCAAATAATTACTATTAGAATAATGAGGAAAATGAAAGGGCTTGGCTTGTTTAGCTTAGCAAAATGAGGGCTGAAAGGTGGCTATTAAGAGTTTTTTATTAATATATCAGGTGGTAAGCAGAAACGAAGAATTATAAAAGGTAAAGTTGAGAGCAGGTGGTGATAGGGTGGACAGTAATAAATGTAAGTAGAAATTAGAAAAACAACTAGCTGCTTTTAGGATGGAGTTTGGCAGTTTCTAAAAGGCATTCCTTGTGGGAATCAAGGGTATCAAGTAATGAACTTAGTGACTCCGGGTAAATTTTTCCTCATTTGTGTTCACGTACATGATTCTGATGAGAATTTTGACAGAGAAATATCTCATTTTGTTTTCCAAATCAGTATTAGGTAGGCTGTTGGGCATTATGGGTTTCTTTTACAATTTTTACAGTTTAATCAGCAATATCATTTTGATCTGGTAACATCTACATGTATGATTTTGAATATGCTGTAACGTTTGATGACTTCAGAAAGCAAAATAGGTATAGCAGAAATTTAATTGTCCCAGCTCTAGTAGTTATCATTCAAAATGACCTATCTTACTTTGTAATAAATTTTGAGTAGACAATGGGAAGATGAGAAGAGATTTTCTGGTTTTGTTTCTTAGTTATAAACAAGTCATAAACATTTGGAATGGGGATTTGGTACAAATAAAACACCTAAAATTTTGGATGCAGATGAGAATAATAGTATATATCCATAGATCATCTGTATTCAATTAAAGAAATTACTTAAAGATTTGGATGAAGTTTCAGATGCTTACTATTTTGTCCCCTCAAAGTAAGCACTAAATGTAACAAACATGTTTGTTGATGATGCAGCTGTGTGTAGCATATGTACAATTATAGGTAAAGCTGTATGGGAAAAAAAATCTTTGTCAAATGATGTAAATCAAGGTAGATGCTGAATATGTTCCAAATAGAAGTATCTAATGAATGGAAGAGTATGTCTAAGGCATATGCAGTAAGTGTCATTTTTGGGGTTAATCTCTATTGCTAATAGGAAAAGAAGGGTCCATGATGGTGAAGTGTCCCAAGAAACCCAGTCTGTAAAAGTCTTTCAGGACCTGTGGCAGGTTGACCTTGGGTGACTGCTAGATGCCTGCCCAGCTTCTCTTTCACTCCACCTTCTCAACAGGAAGAAAATAAGATGGAAAAGTTCACGGGTTGAGATAAAGACAGGGAGATCACTTACCCATTGCTATCATGGGCAAAACAGACTTGACTTGAAGAAAGTTAATTTATTGCCAATTAAAAATAGAGTGGAATGATAAGAAACAAAGACAAAACTAAAAACAGCCCATCCCCCTCTCCTTGCCAGGATCAACTTCACTCCTTTATTCCTGAGTCATCTACCTCCTCCCCACTCTGAGTGATGCAGAAGGATGGGGAATTGTAGGGTTGCAGTCAGTCCAACAGAGTTTGTCTCTGCTGCTTCTTCATCCTCACACTTTTCCTTCCCATGGGGTATGCTCCTTCAGGAAGGGATTGCTCCAGTGTGGGTCCCTCATGGGCTGCAGTTCCTGCCAGGAGCCTGCTCCAGCATGGGTTCTCTGTGTGCTGCAGCTTTGTTCAGGGCACATCCACCTGCTGCAGTATGGGATCCTCCATGGGCTGTAGGGGCTACCTGCTTCACTGTGGTGCTCTTCATGGGCTGCAGGAAATTTCTGCTTCACCATGGTCTTCTCCACAGGCTGCCAGGGAATTTCTGCTCTGGCACTGTAGAGCATCTTGTTTCTCTCCTCTTCTGACATTGGTGTCTACAGGATTTCTTCCCACTCCTCTGCCTCATAACTACTGTGCAACACTTTTTATCCTTTCTGAAATATGTTATCACAGAGGTGCCCCCAGCTTGGCTGATGTTCTCAGCTGTGTCCTGTGTAGGGTCTGGAGCTGGTTCTGTTGACAACAGGGGCAGCCCCTGTATACTTAGTACTGCTGCATGCAAAGCAATTCTTAAACTAGAGTTTACTTAAAGTAGATACAAGACCAAAGCCATGTGTTTCACACTGATAGGACTCATAAGTATAACTGACTTACCAAACAGAGCTTATCCAAATGACAGTGTGAAAGCCTCCTCACAGGAGCCACTCCTTGCCATGTAAAACCAATACAGGAACACCTCCTCAGGCCTCTGACACCTGAAATAAAGCAAAAGCCAGCTGGAATAATAGCCTAAAAACCAAACCAAGCAAAAAAGACAACTGTAAGTGTAAATGTAAGTGTCCCCTCTAGAGCTCTGTGTTTTGTTGATGCTACCAATGTGAAAATCAAGAATTAAAATAATTAAGCTGTTAATATGCTCCTCTGTCTTAAACTTTGCCACCCATTTCTAGTTTCTATACTGGCAGTGAAGCTACAACACCTGCACTTGGGAATGTTATGGTAGAAAAGAATATGGCATAAATTGAAGTAGTCCCATTAACATCAAAGAAAACATGTCATATTAGAGTAGCTGTAGAAAAAGGTCTTAAAAGGTAGTACACTGGATTACTGAACATTATTAGAGAAGTAAGAAAATTAAATACTTTTCCTGGTTCTTATTTCTAGAAACAAATTTTGGCATTAACCAGCCTCCATTCTTTCCTTTCCTGGCAAAAATTATAGGTGATTTTTAGTTGTACACAGGAATAGTTGTGAAGAGCTATTTTATCTAACACTGTCAGAAATTACTTCACAATTTTTAGTCTTTTCAAGTCTGGGATCCTCTCTCTGTGGTGCTGTTAGAGTGTGTGGCACTTAAACATATAGCAATAATAATAAAATGAAGGGCTTGAGTTCTCTTCATTTGAAAGCTATTACTTTGCAAATAAGGTTCCATTTTCCTCCTGGTAACTTGTTTTGTAGATGGGGAACAGCTGAGACCACTGCAAGTATGCACAAACACAGTATGTAATATGTATTTTCTCAGACATATTGCAGATTGAAAGAAATGTTATTTTTGTCCTTTTGGAAATATGTGTTTTGAAGACAGTTGGTATTAGAAGGCACTTAAAACTAATACAGGCAAACAGTGAGGCTTTCACACTGTCATTTGTATAAGCTCTGTTTGGTAAGTCAGTCATACTTATGAGTCTTAACAGTGTGAAACACATGGCTTTGGTCTCGTATCTACCTTAAGTAAACTCTAGTTTAAGAATTGCTTTGCATGCAGCAGTACTAAGTATACAAATTCTGAGTTAAAGGGAATAGTTGATATCCTCAGGAGGATTACCCCCAAAAGCTCTTAGAGTTCTCTGCTATTTTATGACACATCTGTTTTTTCAGTTGTGGGAATAAACTGAAATGATTGGGCAACAGTTTATTTTTCAGAATGATTTGTGAACCTGAACTATAGAGTTCAAGTATAATTTTTATCTTTCATTATATTCTTGTGCTTAGGTACCAAACCAACAAAAATCACTGGTTAGTTGTCTCTCTGACCTTCATGTGAAATAACTGAAGACATACATAGATATATTAAGAGACTTTTACATATGTTTTAAAGCATTATTTTGCCGATTTTTTTTTTTTTTTTTTTTTTCCCTAACAAGTCAGTTTTCCCCAAATTGAATGGTTGAGACAGAGGTATTTCCTTTGCTCTTTTATCAAGGTAGGTGGAAGTGATTAGAGCGAATTCTGTCATCAGTTTCTAGTATTATACTTTTATCTTCAGTCCCTAATAGGTTGGTCGTGTCAGCACACACTCTAGGTCAGCCCTTGATCTCTTCAGGCAGCCGTAGGCCACCCATGTGCTCAGAGACATGAAGTGAGGTAGAAAGGTTTTCTGAGACTGACACAGCATTTCTAATTCTTACCATGTCTGGTATTTTTCCTAAATTTCTATCTTTAGGAGTTATTTCAATCTGAGATGTATTTTTAAGTAAAACTTCTAGTTTCAAGAAGGAGAATTAATACTAGCTGCTTTTTTTTAATTAAAAAAATTGTATTTTCTTGAAGCTGATCCCAAGTTAATTCCACATGTTGAGACTACTGCTGACCATATCAGAGGACCACAGTCCTCTCTGATAGATGGGACATTTTTTCAAAGGTAGTTAATTTGCCATGTCTTCTATCTCTCTATAGAATAAGGATTTGTGTAGTGCTCCAGAGGATTCTTGGAAAGAGAAACAATTTAATATATACCCTCTTTTCTTAGAATATATTTGTTAGCTTGAAATAATTTACTTACCAGGCTGCTCATTTGGGATTATATTCTGAGACATCTGAGTTTCTCCATGTGTTATACAGGCAACTTAGCAAACAACCAATGAAACAATTTATATATGTATAATAACTCCCGGTTAAATCAAGGGGAGTCAGGCACTCCCTTTGGTTCAGATTTTTGTGTGTGGGACGCAGTGCCAAATCCTGCTCACTCTTTTATATCACTCTTTTAGGAAGCCAGTTTAATAAGCGCTTTATTGTTAGTTTGTCATCAAGTCGACACATTATTGCTATATTTTTGTGTTGAAAATGAAGTTGCAAATTTTGAGGCTACTCTGAGACAGAGCTTCGACATTTGCTGAAAGTGAAGATATCGTTGGGGGGAAAGGTTTTTTTTCTATGGAATTAAAACATCCAGGTGAAATAGCTGTGAAATATAATGAGCATGCAGTGCATTTTAACATGGTGAAAGAAATTAGAAAGTGTTTTCAACAGATGATTATAAATGGTGTGTTAAGTATTAATTATTGCATACAATTGTTTCATACTTTTTTTAAACATAGTCCAAAAATGATTGCAAATAATTTTTTGCAAATTGGAAATATCTGAACAATGCTAGTTTTCGAACTCTGATTTCATATGGAAAATGTAGAACATCTGGGAACAGATTAGGCATTGATTTACAGTGATTGTAGAATGCACATCACTGTTGTTGCAGCTAAAATGTGCATGAAGTGGGGTTCACGTGCCACCATGTGGGTTAGCAAAGACATGGATCTGTGTGAATAATGAGCTTATTTTTGTTCCTTTTTGATTAAAGTTTTTTTCCTAAAAGTTATGGAAAAACTCGTGATAAATAATTTAATAACTAGTAGAAATAATTTTAAATCTGATAAGATTAAAAAGGAAATTTCGGACTTTGGAATACTTCTCTTACCATTTTAGATCCCAGTTATACATAGACATGCATGCCCAAATTTCTACTGTACTAGGAAAATTAAAATGATACTGATGATGCCAATTTTAT
Source organism: Athene cunicularia (assembly GCF_003259725.1). Taxonomy (NCBI): domain Eukaryota; kingdom Metazoa; phylum Chordata; class Aves; order Strigiformes; family Strigidae; genus Athene; species Athene cunicularia. Next base: position 32,455,848 of record NW_020799098.1, read on the forward strand.
CAGGTTTTACGTGTACCCTCAGACCAGATAACTCATGACGTACATGCATGTTCCTTTTTCGGCAAATATTTCTACAGTTATCTTTACCAGGCTGATGTACCTGATAATGATTAGAAAAAGAGGTGAAATATTGTTTACCTTAATCTATATGTATTTATAATTTTTTCCAGGTAACTTTACCTTCTTCATCTTAGTGATCTCTAAATGTAGGTGTGATTGTATTTGTGAAGAGCAATGCATGAGGTAAATTTGGAAATATATCTGATGCTTGTGCTGGAGATTCAAAGTAAACAAGCATTATAGCTTTTTGGAGCAAGGTAGGAGTAAGACAGAATTGATTAAAACAGTTATGCAGAAAGGGCAGAAATAGTAAGGAGGCCAAGAGATAAAATTGTTCATTTGCTTTGAAAGTTGTGTGTGTACTATAAAAAGAGCATTTTTGATTTCTTGGGCAATTCTCAACTAATATATATGATTTTACAGTTGACTTGCCAGCAGAGATATCTCACAGCTACTTGGCAGTATACTAGTGGGTTTTATCACTCCAAGGAAAGGACTCAGCACTGTATTGCCTCATCTGTAGAAGCAAGGGAAAAGGAGCTTGGGTGGAAACTGACTTTGGTGTTCAAATTTAGAATTTGAATAACTTTATTCAAAAAATCAAACCTTTTAAGGTGGTTTTAATCAAAGCATTGCATTTAATTTAGCCTGAAACAAGTTTCTTCCAGACTTTAAGTTGAATAAATTTTTGGATTTAAAAAAAAATCCATTCAGTTTCAGTAGGGACAATAAAGCTGACATCCTCAAAACCCTGAGAGAAGGGAAAAGCCATTTCACACTGTGTCTCTAGTAACTGGATAGTTTTCACTTTTAAGCAGAGAAAATAATAGTTCCAGTGCTTCTGGCAAAGACTTCAAGCTCTTGAGAAATTCACGTTTCCTCGTGTTGGGAGGCACCTTGTGGAACTTAACAGAAGAGTGATGAGAGTTTGGCTCCTGATTACAGTTACTTGAACAAAGCTTGTAATTTCAGAACAGACATTCCTTCGGTTTTAGAGGTAAGATAATTAATGAGAGTTTGGATATAATAACTGAGAGTAGTTAATGAAAACTAGGATGCTACACACCCTCTAGAGAAGCATGTAGACACAGGAACAGTTGAGGATAAGGATTATTATTATTATTATTATTAATAGACTGACCAGGATGTTAAAGTTAGAAAGAAATGTAACTAGAAATAATAGAATTTGGAAAATGAAGCAACTGCAGCTGAGAAGTATGAGAATGGTATGATTTGTGAAGATCTGATGCTTTGGCCCCATGCAAGGTGAACTAGAAATACAAATGTGCCTTACAGCTGTATATAGTGTCTTATGATGATTCCTGACCAGGAGTCCTGACCTAGACAGGGTGCATTATTTGCATTTATTGCAAATTTTTTCTTCAGTGGGCACTAAATCTTGAACATAAATTGAAATTAACTCATGTTGGAATATTGCTGAAAGCAGTTAAAGACAAGAAAAGAAAATGTTACAAAAGAATGGAAAAGAAGCTTATGCAAAAGACTTCTCTTTGAAATTGCATTTACACTAAAATCCTCCAGCTCAGTATGCTGTAGCTGACTGTTCCAGCTTTACTTTTCTATTAACCTATGGGTAATTTCTGTCAGGAAATTAAATGGGGAAGAATGAACATTTAGAAATAAATCAATTTTAATGATTGAATGTTTGTATTTTCAGAAGTTAAGTAAATAACTATCCATTTCCAAGTCAGTGTTTTGGGGACTTGCATTTACGTAAACATTAGGTTTTCAGGTTATTGTTATTAATAGTTGAAAGCAACACTGTACAAAGTGCTTTATCAAAAAGGACAAAAAAGTTTTTAAATGCTTACTGTGTCATTAGTATAGAGTGAGAGGATGAATGAATTACGTTGGGAAGCATTGTAAATGAAATTGAGTGGGTATTGCTTTAGAATTTTATGCTTTAGTTTAGATTTTTATGTCTTTTTTTAGTGTTGGTGGCTTTCATTTGTCTGCTCATTCAGTCTTTCTTCTGCTCTGGGGTGCTATAAGGTGCAGAAAAGAGGGCAGGTGTTTATATGAGCTTGTGAAAGATAAATATAAAGGAAGAGGGTTTATTTGTTGGGGTTATTGTACATAACTTCCATCTAGCTGCAGCCCATTTTGTCAAATATACATAAATTTGTTACACTTCAGCATTCCTGGACCAATTTCAGTGAATCTGTTACAGGAGGCGATTTAAACAAATGGAGACAAGCAGGCCACAGTAAACATGATATAGATTCAGCTTCTCTTCTGAGTTCCTGATTTATAGCCAGTACCAGCAGATACTTAGGTGATAAAGTGAGGAAGGTTTGGTCTTTAATAAAAGTGATCCAAGACTCTGGGTGGAAGGAGGTTTCCTTTAAAAACTAAACACTTCAGAGCTAATTCTTGCAACGAATCTGAGAAACTGTCTCTTGCTGATTTCTGTTTGATAAGGATTTATCTTTTGGTAGTGAATCATCCTCAGAACAATCTTCTAGTGCTGTAGCCGTCCTTGGGAGTACAGTTAGAGCTTCTAAAATAATCAAATGTGGAATTTGTAAATCTTTGGTTACTTAAACACTGGAACTTTATTTTTTGCCAGGGATTTGGACAGTCCCATAGCATATGTAGCAGAGCATCCCTGTCAGAGTTAAATATTGCCAACATTTGCTTATGCTGGCAATCCCAGCTGCGTACTTTCAAAATGGAGCACACTGTGGGCCAAATCCTGCTTGCTTTGTTTGATGATCATCTCTGGACCAACAAAGAGAAACCGATAAAAGGCTTTTCAGAGTTAAACTGAACTGCTCCATCTTGATCAGCAAGAGAAATTCTGCTACTGGGGCCTGTTATCAGCTCATTTTTGGATGTGACTGATGTGAATCAGGCACAAAAGGGCCTGGAAAATACTGGAAAATATAGTCTCACCACTCATTCGGTAATAAGTATTCTAAACTGTTTGAGTAATGCAAACAGGATTTTGTCCATTGTTTACTTTTGTGGAACAATTTGAGTTAATTGATGTTAAAATCTCCCAAGGGTGCATAATTAAGCCATTTGAGAAAGCTGCATAGGCGATGCAATAGGCCACAGGAGGGCTGTGGACTCTCTGCTTCCACAGCTGTCTCTGAAAATAAACGAGAAAAGGGACAGTATTATGTAAGTGTAGGCATGCAGACAAGCTGTTATTATTGTACCTTGAAGCTTGTGTAAGGCAACTTTATTTTGTCCCTAGGAGATCAGCTATATAGCATGGATCTTGGGGTACCACTGCATTATTAATGGACAGATACTGTGTAGCTCTTGTCACCCACTTTAAGTTTGTACACCAATTTATCCTGTGGTAATTAGAGAATGAACAGTAGCTATATAAAGGGTAATGGTGTGGATCACAGCCTGATAACAACTAGCTCTGTGAAGGCCTTGTCCCCTTTATCCCAAGAGCTCCACACCTCCTTTTGGTACATTGAAGAATTTCTGCTACTTAAGCTTTGTGCAAAGTAGACAGAGCTTCATCCCCTCTGATCAGAGAAAGGCTATTCAGCCTATCCAAGCCTTTCAAAGATCACTTATAAAGCAGCACTTGAGAAACCAAGCTAAAGCAGTGATTGCTTCTGATTTAGTCATTTTCACAGCAGCCTTCTACTACGCCCTGTTATTTTTTTCTTAGGCATAATCTGCTACTGACTGAAGAACAAACAAAAGACAAATTCTCTCATTTAGCTTGAGGCACTGCTTTTAGATGTGTAGCACAGCAATGTGCATGTGCATTTAAGTGTGTGCATACATCCACATCCTCTAAATAGGTACAGGGGGTGGTTTGATATAAACTCTTTACCAGTTTTAAGATTACATGTAGGAAACATGGAGGGGGAGGCAGTTTAATTTATCTATTTATTTAACTGGAGCAAAAGGGTTCTTTTCTTTGTCTAATGTATCTCCTTTCCAAACTGTGCTTGACTTGGGAAGAAAAAGCTGCAGAGGTGAAAGCTGGAAAAGGGGAATATGAAGATGTTCCTCCCTACCATATGAAGGTGTTTCCTATATGAAGATATAGGGAGATAATGACTGGATACCCAGTGCTTCCACTGGGTGTTTTTATAGGAGTGGAAATTGCCAGAAAAGCTGCTTCCAAGTGCAGCCCTTGGAGAGCTTTGTATTCTATGAACATATGAATAATAGCTATAGTTTAAATGACCATAAACCATCCTCAGGGGGGGAGGGTGAGCAAGCGGCTGTGTGGTGTTTGGCTGCCAGCTGGGTTTAAAACATGACATAATCACACTGAAAACATATCCAAGTACTTTTGCAAGGAATAAGAAATATTAAGAACGCTGCAACACCAAAATCCTTCACTTGTGTTTCTTAGTTCATATAATACCCAAGCATCTTTGCTGGAAGGCTTCTGGGAAGAAAGTGTGTTGAGTTTAGTATTGAAATAGGAACAGATAGATGGCTCTAGTGCTCCTGAGTAATTGTGTGTATTACCCATACCATATATGCACATACAATTGCACTTAATATTTACAGAAGTAGTTTTCTATTAAAACACTTGGTAAAAATTACACTGCCATAGGAATATTTGTACTTGTAGCATAGCATGTATCAACATTCATATGTATAGAAACTAATTGTATATATATGACTCTCTGTTGAGATGTGTTTTATATACTTGTGAAGGAAGCACTGTTGCATTCACAAGTATGAGTACCCTCTTACAGGGATAAGAGCTTTCTCAGCCATGCATGTTCTGTTTTAGCAGGGTGGTGATGTGTGTGAAATAGGCCATGCCATGGCAATGAAGCTTGTTTCCTTAATTTGTTCAGCCCTGCTTGTGCTAGCTATATTACATTCTTTTACATTTCCCCTGGATTAGGAGTGTTTTGAAAGTTAATGAATTATTGCAAAATTTAGAAATGCTACATACAAAATCCTCAAAATATTTTGTTCTTGGGGGGTTCATGTATCCTTTTTTCATATTTATGCATATTTAGACTTTTTTTTTTTTTGTATGTGTGTGTCAAATCCAACATCACCATTGCTACTATATTTTCTGAATCTTCATCAATACCTGAGGCTTGGAAACTGAATGCACTGGGAAGGAAGATCACCTGTTTATGTAGAGGCCAATGTGAAGGAAAGCTGCTTAAATGTCATAGTGGCCTTGTAACTTTGACCATAACTTAAAGCTTCATCCTTTCTGATGTTGAGAAAATTGTTCAGTTCTAAAGGGTGATACAGAGGAATGATAACTTGTTTTGAGATTTATTTACTTATAGAAAACTGCTTAGCAACTTATTTATAGCAAGTTATAGTGATTTTTAAATATTGCTAAGAATCCTGCTTGCCCAGACTGTTCAGTGGAATTTTACCAAGGACTACTGTGTTCATCAAAACAAAGCAGTTCACTGTGAAAATCTACCAAGGATTACAATGTTCAGCAAAATATTATACTTTCGTCCTTCAGTAACAGGTGGCTCTAACTAGTTGGAATTTTGCTAATGAGTAAAGATAGCCATATACGAATGGCAGAAGTTCTATTGGTTCTCTTAGATAAGATAAAAAATAAACTGTCTGAAAAACAGTCTTGTTATTCAAGAAATTGGCCAAGAGAATCTGTGCACGCTCCGGGGAAAAAACAAAGTGAGAGAGACTATGAGCCTTCCTCCCAAAGACCCCTGAAGATGACCACCAGGAGGCAATGCGCAGGTGCAAAGAGAACATAAACTGCTGACATCAGCCTTTCTAACTAACCCAGCCTTACTCATGCATATGTATGTTTGTGTTATGTAATCCAATGAATATGGATATCCACACCCTATAAATTTTTGGTAAATTGTGTGGTGGGTGTGCAAGCTTTGTGGAGAAATCCACTTGCACCTCAGCCGGAGTAAACATACCTGCTTTATAACTCTATTCGAGTTGTAGAGTCTTTTTTCCATGAATCAAGGGGCCTCCCATTTAGCTGTCCTGTAGAGAAACTGACTTATGTAATCAGTTTTGAGATACTTTTTTTTTTTTTTTTTCCTGTAAAGTGATGATACATAATGAAATCCAGTTTAGTTTGCTCTTTAGATGGTACATATCAGAAGAGTAATGTGAATCTACTCGGTGAGCAATGTATAACTAGAGAAATCTGATAATAAGTGTGAAGTGATGTAGTAGATAAAAATATAACACAGGATCTCATTTTAATAGAGTGTAATTGGATATTGAAGAAGAAAAAATTCAGGAAGAACTTTTATTTCCCTGTAGTATTCCTAGTTTTCAAAGCAATTTTTACCCTTGTTTTTTAGCTCCTTCCTGACTGATTTGCATTGTGTCCCATGTGTTGTTACTCTTCTCACCTGTTTCCCACTACTTTATGGGTGCATAAGGTTTGACAACGCATGAGAGGATGAGGAGCAGCAGCATGTAGGGAAAAAAAATTGGATGTAAATGATGATAAAACTCAGCTTTTTATTGTTCACTTGCCCATTTGAGTCTTCCGTCTATCTAAACAGGGACAGAGTCAGTATTCCTATTACACTCAACAGTTCAGTGTTCATTTTTATTTTTGCTTTATAGTCAGTTTTCCTATGTGGTGAATATGCCAACAATTACAGAGCTTCACAAAGCCCCTCTGATCTTTAAAAGTGGCAGGGTAATGTCACTAGGAATCAAAGCAATCTGTCTTTAAACTGCAGAGTTTAGTTTTATATGTCAGGGACACTTAAACAGTTCTCTTTACTGCTTTTTCTTCCTCAGAACAATGCAAACATCTAGATTTCTCATCTATGGGACTTTAAAGAAGTCCAAAGCTGTTATCTGACAACCCTTGTTGGCAAGACCAATTGTTCCCACAGTTATAATCTTTCACTTTCCTTTGGTGAAAGATAATTTTGAAGGGGAAAGGCTTTTATTTACTTTCCATTTTTTCTCTTCTACCCCTTTCCCTTTTGTAGCACTTTTTCTTACCCCCTGCTTTTCCTTTCTGTTTGTCTCAAACCACAGGTAGATCTGGGAGTAGAAGTAGAATGGAATGTTTTCATTTCTACTGAAGATTAAGGCTTGGATTTGAATAGGAGCGAAAAGAAGTGGATTTACCACAATTTTTGATAACAAGCTCAGTAGCTGATGTGCAGAGATTATCCTACACCCTGTGCCTGGACAGATAGGTTATAGCTTTCTCTACAATGATGCTAATTTGTTGGGCATTTGGGAGAAATGTATTCATTAAATCATGTGTGTGGATAAAATGCAAATGCCAAAATAGATTCTAAGACTTAAATAGAGATAGTGAAGAAAGTTTCTGGTTTAAATTAATTTTCCATTCTGTATATTGATGTGCATGCTTATATGTACAAGATTCTTGTCATTGTATTTTGATAACTGTGGTTAATCTTATTTTGCCAGCAAGTATTTTAAGGTAGTTACCAGCAGCTATAAGTGCCTGCTTGCTCTCTTCCCTGACAAGTATCAGAGCAACATAAACCAGAAAGCAGTAGCTGCTTTTGGCATTAGATCTATACTGTAGGCAGCTTCATCCAGTAATGCCAGGAAATGATTTAAGAAGGATGTTCAGGAGCTCAGTATCTAATTTCATTCTGAGTGCTCCCATATCAACACTATACCACTGTAGATCCATAAGCAGAGGCAGAGATGACAAACAGATGTTTGGTGAAGAAAATAACAGCTCAGCCAGATGAAATAAACCCACAGGAGCATAAGTAGCATAGTGTCACTGAAGCTACTGCACTATCTTTTCTCCTTTGCATTGGATTAGTCTGAGTTGGTTTCAGCTAGCATGTTGCTCAGCAAGTTGGGTGTTTTGGCTTAGTGCTAGAAGGTGAGGCTGTCAAAGGTCTGGCTGTCTACTCCCACTGCATCAGTAGTGTTCTCTTGTAGTTTGCCCAGCATCTGTTGTCTGCACTATACCTGATTGCAGGTGCTCCTGTTCCTTCCTTCTCCTCCCATGAATAAATATTGATGCCTGGTGTTGTAACTTGCTCAGGGAGGCAGAAAAAAGCTTTTCTCATACAGAGGCAAGTTAGCTTCACTAGCAATTTCTTTGCTGTTTTACATTCTAATTGCAGTTGCAATAAGAAGTTAGCACAGAATATCTAAACCCCATGTGATCAATTCAGTCTTTAAGAGAGCAGTTTGAAGTGAGAGAATACATGTCTGCCTTCTCAGTTATGATGAAAATATCTTTACAATATTAATTGAATTGGCAAATACTTACATACAGGATGCAGAAAATAATAAGATATGTGCAGGAAAGACATTATGTTTCTGTGTTAGGTGTTATGATGTCTGCACTCTAAACTGATCTCTGAGATGGGTTTTCAAATGCTTTGTTTTTTTTTTTTTTTTTCTTGAAGGCAGATGACAACGTTCTTTTCCATGGGAGAGATTACTTCATTGCGCTTCTTTTTTCTGTTCTTCTGTGGTGATGGGCACACACAAATCTGTACTTTTGGCCTTTTGGCCTCTACATAATGAAAGATAGATTCTCTCTCTATAAAACATAATAGAACAAATGATAGATTTATTAGGTAGTTTTCTACAACAATTTCTTTTAAATTTCCAAACAAAGGAAATGGTAGTATGATGTAAAAACACCCAGTTCCCTTCACCTACAACAAGCTTTGTCCTCCACAGGATGCTAGGAGGAGCTTTGAAGTCCTGGGAAAGATTATCGAGTCAACAGCAGAAAGAGAATGGTATTAACCTCCTGCAGAGATGTAATTCTTTAGGTACTAATGAACTGCTTTCGTATTATAATGCAAGTAATATACAGAAGTTCTGTAAGTTTGGAAGAGCTATTTTAAGGTTTTCGAAGATTACAGTCTGATAAGACCTATTACAGACAATCTTATATCTGTATTGAAAAATAAGCCTCTCTCTACAGGAACTACTTGTTTATAAACACATGCTATGTAGTCTCTCCTATATTTTGTGAAATTTTGAAACACTAGAGGCTGATAGAGTAGAGAGAAGGGTCTAGTGCCTGTAGTGGAAACAACAGATGAAAGAACTTGCTTATTGAGCAAGAGGCAATTGGAATACATTCATTTTGTACTTGGCCTGACAAGGCCATCCTGTAACTGTGGAGTGATATCTTAGTGAAAGACTACTTGCTAATTCACTGACCCATATCCTGTTCCTCAGACATGATGCTTTAATGATTGTCTAGATGAGGACTGTTAATGAGCTCCTGGGAGCTTGGCATTATTAACAAAAGAAGAGTAAGTACTGCTGATTGTCGACACAGTTGTAACTGTAGTATCTAATTAATATTTTAAAAATGCTATGGTCTTAGGTTTGCCTCATGCCAAAAAATAGTTAGCCAGGGAAAGTACTGTTTATATCTGATATCAAGCACAAAAAAGTAGAAAGGCCAGACTGATGCTGTCTGAATCTTCCAGTAGTTTATACACAATTTAACAGTTGCAAGGATTCTTCTGTAAACAAAAATGATAAGTAAAATACAGAAACATTTAAATAAAACAAGAGCTAAAATGTGTGGAAATGTCTATCAAAGACTATTAATATACATAATACTCTCCAGCAAAATACACATGTGGACTTACTGATACAAGGACAGGGACACGATTCAAGGGTCTTGGTACCAACTTAGGACAAAGGATATTCTGAGAATTAATGTGTATTCTGAAGCTTAGCCCCTTTCTGTCCAGGGGCAACAGTAGTGATTTTTCTATCATAAAACTCTGCAGAATACAGACCTTACGGAACAGATGTATGGAAGCGGATTCAGTACTTTGTATGATGTCTTGAAGAGAAATTTTTTTATCGTTATCATGGGAATGGATACTTCTTTGAAAATCTTTTTGCCCCTTCTGCTTTTGTCTCTATCTTCCTCCGCCCCTTGGGTATTCCCTATACCTTTATTCTTTATTCCTTCTTTGCAATCCCACCATCTTTCATTTTGGTTGCCATTTTACAGGGGAGGGTCTACTTCTATCCATTCCTCTGCCTTTTACCATTCTTGATAATAATAATACAGAGACTTTTGGCAGGTATAAGTTGGAATTGGCAGTTTATAGGGTAGTTAACTCACACCTTGCTCCCTTTACTACCTTAGGTAGTTTGTGCTGTATGTACAATATCTCTGTAATACAATGGCAGATGACTGGGACATATATTTAACTACTACTCAGTCTTTTACTATGTATGTGTTTACAAATATTGGGTAGTAGAAACTGAAAATCTTTGCTCCCTTCAATACTGAGAGACAATAACTAGCACAGAATTATTTAAACCTGGCTAAGGCTCTATTAATTACCACTGACTTCTAAAAAGAATAACTAGGAGGAATTGGACTCTTTGTTCCATTTTTATCAACACTATTATTATTATGATCTGTTTTGTTGCTGTGATTGTTCTCTCAAACACCACCAAGGATGTTGCAAGTAAAGAAATAAAATAATTTAGGAAATATGAATTTGGATGCTTTAAGAGAGTTGTTAATGCTCCATACATAAAGCTTGTAGTAATGCAGTATATTTTTACACAGTTTTGGAGTGCATAAGATGTGGCAGATCTTCTGCTTTTGAGGAACATGTTCAGATACCACAGCAGTGATGTATATTAGTATATACTATAGACAAAAAAAAAAGTTAAATTTTAAAAGGTGTTTTATGACAGCTGAGATCTGTTGCACTCACTAGAAATGAATGATCTTCATCACTGATACTGAAAAAATGAAGTGTTTGTGGTGATTGTTTCTTTTCTTCTGTGGTGGTTTGCAGTGGGTCTGTAAAAGTGCTTCTTTCTCCAAAAAGAGTGATTAAGGTTGTAAACTAACCTGTGAGAGAAGCTGAAAAACATACATTTTCCATTATTTCCATGTTGTGAATGCTTCTTGCCTCAGCTTTCATGGACACTTCTCAGTTTACATCTGGACCTGCACAGCTGTATAAATTAGTCTAACTTGATTTAATTGAGCTATGTATGCTAACAGGACTTTCCACCAGCCTCATATATACCTCTGTACGGTATGTTATAGTCACAGGTGTACTAAAAATGACAGAAACCTGATGGACTTGCATCAATCAAATCTGACATTAATATTCTCTACTTTTAGAAATACATAAGCATGTGATTTTGCAAACTAGCATGGAACCTAGCATGTTAACCTAACCACTGCTGCCACAGGAATACTGTCATGATTTAATGCCAGTATATGTGACCCTGTGCTAAACCAGAGGGACATCCATCCATCCAACGCCCACTGCTAGTTGCTGTACTCTGTAATTCAACTCTGTAATTCAGTAACATTTAAAAACCAACTAAATAGTTACCACATGGTAGAAAAATAGTAATAGGGGGCTCAAATTTTTGTGCAGTATTAAATCTACACATGGAAAAAGTTAAATATCATCCTCAATGCTATCCATGTGTTTAGTCACATTGAATGAAATGCTTGTAAAGCATGACATTATTTAATTTTCATAAGGTTTCCCACATACAATAAAATTTATTGCAGTTGCTTTGAAAAGCTTTGTGCAGGTGCCTTTTGAGCTGAGCTCACTCAAGTCAGAACATCACACACACTATGTGCAGTTAGTCATCGGATACATGGTATGGTATTTAAGTAATCCCATAGTAAATTGATTGTAGTAATCCAATAGTTTGGTGGGATTGTGTGTATATAATTCACATGTAGAAATATTGAAATATAATCCTCAAAAAAGTGTGACATGAGAATTTGCCATGGTGAATAGTCTTTTGACATTGTGCAAGGGGGTCTGTGGTTCTCTGTAAGAGTGGTCCCCTTTCCTTATTTCTTTTCTCATCTCATAGTCCAGGGAAATAACTTCAGGAATGCCAACATCTGCACAGGGAGGCTACTAGACATTTGCTGATCTAGGTTCAGGCCTATATTGGTAAGTGCTGGTACTGATACTTCAGTCATATTCATATCAGGAGTGAAGAGGGAATCACTTTTCCTCTGTTGGTTTTGAGAATGTAGCGGAACATTCCTTTTCTCTTAATTAAAACTATTTGGTAAACTGAAGTAGCATAGTAATCTGCTGAGTATACAAATCTGGGATGTCATATTAATCTGAATCTTCAAATCTGTTTATCATTCCTTGTATGTGATTTACATGGCTTCCTTGAGTTAGAATTAAAGTAATATTCCAGATTTCTCCTGTCACTGATGTGATTCATCATCACATAAAATACAACACTCTCATGTGGTTATTCTGGTACATAGGTCATATTGGGGAACTTCTTCCTGATTTTCAGGGTTTGAGGGTGAGACTGTATGCCTATATGAGAGTGTAGTTTAAGTTATTTTGTTCACAAGCAATTGGGATTTGTTCCCAAACATTGTGAGGAGTACTTTTTGGAGCCTCAAACTCAGTTCCATTGGGATTCATATCTGTGACACTCTTTATCTACCTCTGAACAAAAATAACTAGTGGTACCTGCAAAAGGAAATTCTGAAGATTATTTGCCTCTCTACAACGGGATCCATGGCTAGACACCATGCAAAACTGTCCATAAGGAGGAAAGTGAGGTTATTCTCTGGCCACTGACTGACCAAACTTCCCTGCTTGCTGACTAGGGCATATTTAGTATTCCAGGCTAGACTTTGAGTGAGGAAGAGGAGAAAAAGACACATTCAGATATCAGTACAAAGGCAAGTGAGAGTCAGAACTGACTGCAAAAGAACCCTTTTGCTACTCTCAGACAATGTATTTTGCCCCTAATACTCTAATGATGGTTATCGTGTGAATGTCTAGCCTGGTTAAGTCATAAGTGCCATGGCAGCTATTGACATTTTGATAGAATTCTCTTCTTTGCTTGTAATAGTGAGGACAAACAATATGCTGGAAAGGAAGGGTGTGGCTATTTAAACAGGTTAATATATGGTAGGCTAGGTGCAAATTTGCAGCCTATCTTTTGTATCATGGCAAGCATCTACATGCCTTTCTTAGATACCTGAAGGGAATGTAAATAAATTGTTGATCATTGGAGCACAGGCAAGTTATGTCACATTCGCTAAAGGGAATAAATACCTTCAACTGGGGCAATTACTGCAGAATAGCTGACGAGATCCTAATTCATGCTCTAGCTGACATTTCAGTAATTTATTTCTATATCCATCCCCTGAACCCTGACCCGTCCCCTAGTGTCATCTTTGCCCATGGAAATCGGAGTTTGATCAGTCCTTCCATTGACACTAGCATGCTTTGGATCAGGATTTTATCCTTTTATCCGTGTTAGTTTGAGCACTTGTTTACTGAAAATTAAATCCGATGATAATTTTCTATCAAGTTTTAGTAGATCTATAACTTTGTAGATACTCAGCTGCTCATAGTAACTGGTTTAATCTTTTTTTTAGTGCTTTCTCTAGTATTTACTTGCAATTCTTTTTCTTTTACTGCACATCCAAATCTTGGAAATCCTAGTCAAAAAACAAAATTTAACTTGGCTAAAAGTCATTAAAAACAATGAGGATAGATTTTTATGGTTGTCTGTGTACTGAGGAAGAAAATCTGAAGCCTCAGAGGTACAGTTCAATGTACTGCATTATGATCAATCCCCCTTGCTGCTCTTGTAGTGGTAATATCTTCTTCCCAGGAACTGTATTTGGCTGGGAGTGTTTAACCATATATCACCTTCAGGCAGGTGGCAGGTGATCAAAGCCTTGAAAAGCTGCTAAATGTAACTACCTAAGTGTCAGTGGTTTGGATTTTTTTTTTTCTTTTTTTTTTTCCCCCTCAACCACAGCACTTTTTTTTTTTTTTTTTTTATTCTGAGTTTCTTGAATGTAAAAATAGAGCCAGAGCAGGAATTGTCAGAAAGCTGCACAGTGCAGTGATTGCACTTTTGAAGCTGGTTCTAAGATTTTTGTAATGCTTCTTGAAAGTCAAGCAACCAGAGGTGACTTCACAAGCTAGGCTACGGCAGCTGTTCTTCACAAGCAGTGTTTCTGCAGTGTACTGACCTTTTGAATCATTGTAGGCACACATAAATGAGGAGGTTATTTGCAGGGGAGTCTGAAAAGACAAGTAGAGATTTAGTGACAATATTTTTAGACAGCACTTTTTCAGTACTCATTTTTTGCTTATTGTGAAGACTTCCCATCTTAGAATTTCCCATCTGAAAAAAAATGATACAAGGAAATGATCATGTACTTTTCAACTTATTTAATTATAGCAATTTATAATAATTTCTGAATGTTGCTTAATAACCCTACTTGTCCTGACTGTTCTGTGGAAGCTTACCCAGGGCTACTACTACTGTGTTCATCAAAACAAAGCAGTTTTCTGTGGACTTACCAAGAATTACATTGTTTGGCAAAAATATGTTCCTTGTCCTTGGAACTCAGATGTGCTCTAACTAGTTTAGTCTTTGTAATGGATAGCCATATATGGATGGTAGAAATTGATGCATTGGTACTTTTTGATAGAATAAGTAAACCAGCTGAAAACACTCTTGTTCAAGAAATTGGCTAAGAGAATCTGTGCGAGCTCCAAGGAAAAGTACAAGGCAAGAAAGACTATGAGCCTTCCTCCCAAAGACACCCAAAGATGCCCACCAGGAGACAATGTGCAGGTGCAAAGAGAACATAAACTGCTGACACCATTCTTTCTAACTAACCCAGCCTTACTCATGCATATGTATGTTTGTGTTATGTAATCCAATGAATATGGATATCCACACTCTATCAGTTTTTGGTAAAATGATTTGGGGGTGCGTGCAAGCTTTGTGGAGAAATCCCTTTGCACCCTGATGCCAGAGTAAACATACCTGCTTTATAACTCTCTGAGCTGTAGAGTCTGTTTCTGCAAATCAGATGTAAAATCTGTATAAATGAGGACGCAGTATGATACTATCCTGGCTACCCACAACCCTTTACTGAAATAATAGACATCACAGACTGGTTTTTTTTTGTTTGTTTTTTTTTTTTTTTTTTAAAAAAAAAAATCAAGAGGACCTTCATGCCCTGGCAGAACAGAAAATGGTGTGTTTAGGAAACTGATATGCACAATGCAGGGTGAGAGACAGATGACAGCATTTATTAACTAAAGTTTCGTGTTGTTACAGTGGTTTTTACTTGTACTGTGCATCCTTGTTATGAAAGTAATTGGATTCAAATAATTTTTCAAGTCCATCTCAGGGGCCAAAGCATTAAAGAAAATTGAAGACCTATAAGGTACACAGTATTTCTTTTGCAATTGCAAGACAGAGGTTTTTTTAAGGACTTGCAAAACTTGTAGCATTTGAATTCCCCTAAAAATATTGTGAAGGAAACACAGATGCAGAGATAATACAATTTCTGGGAGAGTATTCTGTCAGACTTGTTACCACCATACTCACATTATTTGTACTAACTGTTACAGTTTTGATTTAAGCCCTGAAGCATTTGAATTCTTTTGAAGAGACAGCCTTGTCATACTGGATTTTTTTGTCGGTGTTCCAATAATGCAGCCTTTGATTGAAACAAATGGGAACGTAAAAATTTGTATGACAGACTGAATACTTTCATGCCTGTCCAGGACTTTGTGATGGGAGGTTTCCTGTGAGAGCCCCAAGACCAGCAATGTTTTCAGTTGAACAGCCCTCTCACACTGGAGTACGGCCTCAGAATAATTCTCCCATTCCTAGCAAATGGTACAAGAGCCTGTGTCCACCGAGAGAGAGCACTGACTGCTGAGAAGGAGGCAGGAACAGGTCTGCTGATCTTTTCCATACTGCTGTGCTTAATTATTAATGTCTCTGAATTGCATACACTGTGGAGGTTCACTGAATGTCTATTTATTTCCTTTCTTCCTTTGCCCTCACACCCCTGTGGGTACTTGACAGAATAATGATCATGGACTTAATGTAAGATTTTGGCTGAAAAGTTTCCTGGCAAGTGTTGTGGAGGAAGGTGGACAGACTGGAACTCTGTAAAACTTTGTCTTTACTGAAATCCTTAGAAAAAATGATCATGTAGTGGGATTGGAATTTTAGCTTGTCCAAATGGGCTCTTCAGATTTTAATCTGCATCCTCTTATATGTGGAAGAAAATGTTCTGTGAACCAGCAGACTGATCTTTCTTTGTGGTTGAGCACATAAGTAAAACTTGACCCTCGTACCCCCACAACTGTTTTTAATTGAAGGAAACAAAAAATAGAGATTATTTCAAGTGTTTTGTGATCTTAATGCCTTATTTCTCTAAGCCATATCTGCTAGAGGGTTATGTTTTGTAAGTGTGGCTCTTCACTGACAAATATAATGTACCCAGATAAATACACAGGGATAGAGTTAATCCTAAAAGATTTTATTTTTTCAGGAAGTTGCTAGTAACACTGACAAAGAGATACAAGCTGTGCCAAAACTGTGTCTATACCGCCTAATGCAATGGTTCTAAAGTAAAATAGTTGTCTTGTCTCTATGGTTCATCTTCTCTCAGCACCTGTAGGAATATTTTACAGTTAGACACCTGTTCTGTATAAAAGTAATGCAAAATTGATAACATTTCATTGCATTTGTGCCCATTCAAATCTCCACTGAAGTCCAGAGGGATTCCGCTCCTTTTAACGGTTGCTTGGAGCTATAAAGCCGTATGCCTTTAGTATTGCATGACTGGCTTCTTTGAAGAGAATCTGGTACTATAAAAAATTGAAGTGATCATTTAGACAAGACATAATTAAGTGAACAGAACTAATGAAACACTGCAGGAGTATCATCAAATATGAAATTCCAAATGCCCCCCAATGGGCACTTGCTCAATGAATGACTACCCAAAAGCACTGGCCCCATCTTTTGAGAACATGTATTCATTTATTTTATACTTCTTTGGATAATGGGGCATCCATGATACCTTTACACATTTCATTAGCATACATTTCAAGCTCAGAGTTGTTCACTAAGGAATCAAAAGTGGAGTCATTTTAGTACAGACATGATTTGTTCAGTAACTGAAAATCTGGCCTACTATTACAGGCTGGTATAAAAGTTTTATTTCTGAGTATGTGGCTGAGCTCCTTTTGTTCATGTCATTCTACAGGAGAGAGTTATTGTCATGAGCTGTTAGTAGCTGATTAATCCTCTTCTTCTGGAAAAGGACCACTTGAATGTATTCACTTCACCCATGCTTCTTGTAGAAATTAGTCTTTACTGGTGCACTACAGCTCTGTATCTGAGGAGAACTGGGAACAAGTAACGTTTAGATGACTCTGGGCTTTGCTCCACTTATGTCAACTGTACCATGTTACAGTCAACCTCTGTTAAACTGCAACAGAATAACTATGGCCCAGCATTGGAGAGAAGCTGGGAAATAAATTTTTCAGTATCATTGTGATGGCTAAGTTTTCTAGGGGGTTTTGCTTAGAGCTTTTAATTTAATTTACATGCAAAACCAAAAAAACCCAACCCCAACCCTCAAAAGGCGAACCTAAGCAAGATTCAGCTCATACAAGCTCCTTCGTAGTGATGCGATTATTGCACTCATCCATTCATCTTTGGTTGAGCTTCTGCCATCCTTATACTTATTTCATTTGACCAGTATCCGTTCTAACAGGCAAAGACTTATTTTAAAAACAAAACCAAAATAACTCCAAAAACTTTTCAGAGACGTTTTGGTAGCATGCTGTGCCTGTCAATAGGAATGTACAAAAGCATGGCGAAGAGTAGGACAAGCTACATGTGTGCACTGACACTTGGCATTTTTACTCATGAAGGGAAATGCCAGGGATAAAAATATGAAGATGACACAATTCCTGTCACTCACCTGTATCTGTAAATACAACTATTTCAAGAGAGAGCAATAGGATACCTAATGGCTGAGACCTCCTAGGACCTTTTGTTTTCTGAGTGATAGATCACAAGAGAAAGTAAATGTCATAACAGAAGCCAGTAATCATCTATTCCATGTATAAGCCTGCCATATATTTTAAAATGTTTACCTTATAGACACCATTGAGATCTGTGTGAGGAAATAATGTTAAACAGGACAACAGGAGTTACATAAATTTTTCAGCATAGAAACGAAGCCACACCTCAGTGGTTTGTAGTATAGTGGCATCAAAAGTGGGGAAATAAAGTATGTTTTGGTAGATGAAGAACATTCTGTGGAGATGACTAGATTTAAGATGCATCTCTTGAGTGTTTATTGATGGTTATTTTTATGCTCTCTTGGTACGGTTGGAACTGCTCTGTGTTCCTTATTCAAGCAGAACTGATGTTATTCTGACACAGGATTTTACTAACCAAAGGGCATAGAATTCAGAAACAGGCCTTTAAAAAACTGATCAGTAGAATTTAGCTGAGGAGTACCAAAAGCTGGAAGTGTTTGTATTTAAAACGAGTTTTGTTTTTAAGTAAGATTTCTTTCTCAGAGCAACATGTTTAAGAAGATGAGAAATTTATATTCTTAACTTGGTGTCAGTTGCAAAACCACAGCTAGAAATTAAATATGTGACATTTTTTGCATATATACAAACACACACATATACATGAAGAGTATCTATACATACAAAGTTTTCTGGAGTGACTTTGAGTAGAGGTGCCTCAGTGTCTGCATGCTCATGGTGGATTTTTTTTAGAAGTCTTGATTTTAAAGAGTGTTGTTAGGCAGTCTGCTTTCTCTGGGAGATTTCAGCTTGTTTTTGGAAGCCCAGCACTGTATGGGTGATACTTAGCGCCAATTAATAACATCATACAAGTACAGGAACCTTCAATATTAAGTCCATCGGAAACATCAGGATTTACAAATCCTTCCAGATGGCAGGACATTTTCTCCTAAATATTCAGTGATGAATGAGTTTTAATTGTTTGTCCACCAATAGACAAACCCATGTTTGCTCTTGAAAACAGAGGGATTAAGTGCAATCAGCAGTATTTCAGTCTTCTGAAAGAATGAGGAGTCCTCTTCAACACTGCTTTGATGCAAGGCAATTGTTAGTAACACAGTTTACTCAAGGTTCTTATTTATTAGCACTTTGACTGCAGTGATCAATCTGTATGTCTCATCTCACCTCAAATGTCCATTTTTGAAATTTTCCCTCACATACTTATATAAGTGTCATTGTATTTTTCATGGAGATCCCCATAATATTTCTGTAAGTATAGAGCTATGCAAAACTGTGAAGAGGTGGTGTTTTCCTATTGGCAACCTAGGAATCTTTAGAAGAATGTTGCATCGATTCAAGCAGAAAATCTTGCTCTTCTTTTGCTGAGCTTAACATTTCTGTTATGTATAACATAATCATGAATATACTTACATTTGACCCAGCATTGAAAGTTTCCTTTTTAAATTTTTTTAAAATGAAAAAGGGAAGAGCACTGATGTGCCAAGGAGCATTAGATGGTTTTTGCCTCCCTTCTTGCTGGTGTTTTAGGAGTCAGATCCATAGCTAAAATCTCTGTATGAAATTAGTTTTGAGGATACCAATGGGGATTTGCATGTCATAAATAAATAATAAAAAAGGTGTTAATATGAACAAATCCTCCTGTGTCTGGAAATCTCAGCTTTTTACAGATGCTTGATATTTCTGTTTTTCTGTGTTTATGTTGGATGACTTTTGCTATATGCACACACACATATTTCACTGGATTATCTTTTTACTGGGT
This sequence comes from Athene cunicularia, assembly GCF_003259725.1. Taxonomy (NCBI): domain Eukaryota; kingdom Metazoa; phylum Chordata; class Aves; order Strigiformes; family Strigidae; genus Athene; species Athene cunicularia. The sequence goes on from NW_020799098.1 coordinate 32,475,474, forward strand.
TTCTAGGCATAAAATGTGTATAACTGAGAACAGGTCTGTCCCCTGTGAAGCAGGAAGCCAATGTGCAATGTAGAAAACTCTATTAATAGGGCATCTTCTGGCTAGTCAAGTGTCAAGCAGTAGATTGTTTTACTTTTAATCTGAATGAAAGGTAATGGAAGGGCTAGATGGTGGCATTGTATACAAACAGTGATGTGATGTCTCTAAAATCATGCAGGATATTGATTTAAAAGTCAGGCAATACAGTTAGTCTAGATGCTGGATTTTGCTTGTGCTAAAGGAATGTGGCTCTTTTCCTGCTGAACACAAACCCTGTGGTCCCTTCATAGAAATAAAAGTAATGTAGGGAGAAAGTTAATTGATTGCTCGTTATTACGCTCATTAGTTTGTTATTACTGACATCAGTTGGCATTGAGAAACCCTTTAGGAAACTCAGAGACAGATCTCCCTTCCCAAGAAGCTTAGAGACCAAATTAGGTAAAATGTGAAGTCGACTTAGATAACACTAATAATGGTTTTCCTCTTATTTAAGTCTAGAGATGCCTGAATATCTAAATTTAATGTAGACAATAAGACAAAGATGGACCACAAGATATGAATAAGTTGGTAGTATTGTGTATCTTAACATCTATACAGACATGCAGGAGACTGAGACCATGTAAGAGTAAAAACAGAACCTCATTTTAGCACTGACTTAGCTGAGGAGAGGAGAAATTATTCTTACCATGTTTTCCCCTGAGTAGCAGCAGGAAACACTAGTGTTCTTTGGGGAAAAGGCAGATGGGTTTTGTAAGAGATTCGTCTAGAACAGTGCTTGCCAGATATGTCACTTACAGTGGCAGAAGGGAGCAGCAAAAGGGGATTTGACACCAGCAAAATAAGAGATATTTCTGTCTTAGGATGTTGGGGTGTTGCAGAATGTCCTGTGCAATATCATACTGGCAGGTTGAATGATTGGAATAGCCAGATCAACTAAAATGTGAACAAGTTAGATTGCTTCCTTCCCAATCTTTGCTCTTGGGTCTGAATCCTTTCCTAGATTATATGTGCTATATTCCCTGCTTTATTTTAGGAGACAGGTTTACATTTTCAGGAGACTCAAAATATTTAACTGAGGTAACAAAAGCAGTAAGTGTTACTCTGTTTTCTGTCCTTTTAGACTCTCGTGTGTAGAGGCCAATTGAATGTCTCCCAGTATGGTGACTTGGAAAACGTCTCTGCTGAAGACAGTCTTTGACAAGAAGAGATTAGTTTTGTTCCTCCCCAAATGCAGATCAAACTGTCTAAATTGTGTGTCTGTCAATGTGCATCTGTATCAGGCTCATTTGTCAGCCAGAAGCTAGCTGGATTTAGAGAAAGTGATTTCTGCAAGTCAAATGAAGAACTGGAATGCGGACAGTGTGAGATTCCAGAGATAGCTCTGGGAATTGCTGTGTATGAACAGAATAGTTTGTCTTGCTAGTGGAGCTGTAAGGAAAGGTTGCAGAAAGAATCAGATAGTTAGAGTGACCATTTGATCAAATAAATATAGTGGCCCTGAGAAGACAGTCCTTGGGAAAAATGATGACTGATTATGTCAAAGCAGTAGGCAATCAGTCACATTTGAGCCAAGGACTATTCTTTAAGCCATCAGAAAAGAGTGCAATAAGGCATATCTAGTAAGTAGAGGAAGGAGTTCCCACTGACATTTAGCTTAGTTGGAAAAAGCAGCAGTGGAAAGTGAGGAGGTGTGAGGTGTTAAGAGAGATTTGTTAATGTCAAAGTATGGAAAATTTTCTTTTTTGTTCTCTCTAAAAGCTGAACTGAAGAAGAGAAGTGTGAAAAAGAAAGGCAGTATGGGAGAGGGGCCTAAGAATGTCAATGGATAGAGGAGGCGGTAATGTCTTCAATGTGTTTTCCCATCTTAAAAATGAGGTGTCTACAAGTGCCAAGCTTAACCTTTTGCACAAAACAACTGTGTCTTATAAAAATGGTAAAGAATACATGTTACAATGATGATTCCACAGTGGTTCGTGGTATTAACAGAGAGAGCTGTAGAAATGAAAAAGTATAAATATTAGCTGTTTGTGTGCCAAACCCAGTGTTACTAACTTTAAACGTTCTTCATAAGGCAAACACAAATTTCTTTTTCTTTTCAAAGGGTGTGACCGATAGAGCAGTGGTTGTAGTTGAAAAGCTTACTGACAATGTCATTGCTACTGGAGTGGGGGAAATTCTTCCTTCATCACATTAAGGACACTGTATTGTATACTTTGGACCCATATGAGGTCTGAAAAGAATAAATTACATATCTTACAGTTGAATAATGGAAATATGTTGACACTAAAGGGTAATTTATGCTTGAAAAATATGTGTGCATACAACATTGTTTCTGCTGCACTTGTGATTTCAGTTGTAAATATTGTCATCGGAGTAAAGCTAAGTTCCCAGAAATGACAGAAATACCAGCAGAGGAGGTGATAAGAGCAAACCGAGAAAACTACTTTTCAAGATTTAGGGTCAACTAAAGAATTTGGACTTTGAACACTGTCTTGTCAAGTCTGATAATAAATACATTTGAAGCTAGATCAGGTATCTCTACATATCACTGTGTAGACATGGCTCTAGAAGCAGGGAAGTCTTAAAATTTAAAGCTTAGATCTTGTGACATGTTTATGTCTGTGTCAACAAGGAATTACGTGCCATCATGAAAGTATGTCTGTCTGCTTCTGAAAACAATTCCTCTTCTTCATTAAATATGCTAGTATCAGTCATTTAGTGAACCACTAATGTCTGTAGCCTTTATAGAGTTATTAAAGGTAGATTAATGGCTTTGAATTCTGCATCAGACAAACAGAGTAGTAGGACAGCCACATGTGCTCCTGCTATTGCAAGGTTAAGAACATGATAGTCTGTCATGATTTTTTTATATGGTGCTCATCAAAATAGTAACTGAATATTTCACACAGTTTTGAACTGATACATAGCAATTTTTTTTAGTCTCTTCCTGTACTACTTGCTTAAAAAAACCTAAGCTTTTCTTTGCATGTCAGAGATTTTCCTGCTTAGGAAGTTTTCCCTAGTGCTCACTTAGTTTGTTTTATGAACTGAGATTCCTTCTACTCCTTATTCAGTGCCAATTTTCCTGATCAGTATAGCTCCAAGTGCCAGGAAAAAAAAGTCTGGGGCCTCATGTGGTTGGACAGGACCTCAGAAGTTGTGTGTCCGTGTGGCTCTACAGTGGCCCTTTGGATTCAGTAGAGATGAGGACATTACAGCAAGGCGCTGCCTGAGCACACTGGCCATTTCAGGGACACACACCACACCCCATCCTGTCCCCATCGTCCCGCCCCCCCCTTCCATTCTGGCAGTTGTCCTGCAGCCCTTGTGAATTGCAACTGTAGTTTGGGGATTGGTCTGAATGTAAATTATGTTCTCAGGGAACATTTGCCTTATCATCCATGTGCCAAGCCTGAAGTTTGATGTGAAGAAAAGGATTTGCATGTTAGTGTCCTACTTAGACTTTTAAGTAAACAAAATGCTGTCTCAAAAGAACGGTTATCAAAGCCTGAATTTTGATACTAAAGGAATACTTTGTGGCCGATGCACAATTTATTTACCGGTATTTACTTTCTTGGCCCATTCCTCTTCATTTTGGAAAAAAAAATCTAAGAAAAATACACAGTTTTCAAAATGTATTTAGCAATATTTCTATCAATTTCATTACCTTGAGCCAAAGCTAATGACTTTATAGACATGTGGTGAAAGGGATTAAAAGCAACTGTTTTTTGGTTTGTTTTTTGGTATGAACTTCACTTTGTTTCTTCTTAAACCGACTGATTGTGTGAAACAATACCAATGATAAATTACACAGTATTTGTTAGAAAGGGACTATAACCTTTCAGATCTTCATGATCTCATAGTCTTGATTATAAGGTCTTTCAACACATGAGGTCTAGCATTATTCCACAATCAAAGTATGCTAAAGTCTTCATAATTTTCTGAGTACATGTTTGCATTGTAATTAGTAACATTGCAGAAACATCAAGTAATATGGTGATTAATGATCTGTTGCAATACTTGGTGCCAAACATGTTATCATATTGATCTCTGCATGCTTAAATTATAGAATATAGTGTTCCTTCCTGAGCATCTAGATTCTTAGCTAGAATAAATTACAAGCCAAATGCAAAATCACTCTCAGTCTGAGTGTCTGCTAAATTAATCAATGGAAGGAAAAAAAACACAAACAACAGATAAACTTCAAAGACATGGCAATTGTGGGATCTGGTGAAATTAGGAAATTGGGACAGTTTGACAGGAACAAAAGAGATGGAAGTTGCTTTGATGCATTTCAGGTCAACTGTCGGAAAACTCTGGAAAGAAATCAAACTCTCCATTCTAGCCTAATCAGATCAAACAAGGTCCTATTTGTATTTGTTTGGCACATTTTGAAAACTGAATTAAAACAGCAAAAGAGAATGCACTGACTATAAGATATGCGTAAACACATGCACATGTGGTAATATCCATTGTGGAGAAGTTCTTTTCTGTAAGTAGCCACATGATAAACTAGCAAAGGCACTATTATTTTTTTTCTTTTTAACTGATTCAGCCTCATCTGCTAATTTTCTTCCTTGATCACGATATTTGATGTACCAAAGCAATGAACATGCTTAAAGAACAAGTACAAAAAAAATCTGATTTGAGGAGCCTGACTGCCTATAATTATTTGCACCACCTGTCTTGGATAGAAATATGAAAGCAATTTTAAATCCATTTTAGTCAGTGAGAGGGTCACAGGGCTTGGTTTGATAAGGAACCAAAGCATGTGCTTACTTTTAAGCATGTGATTAAGCATATAAAAACAGGATTAAAGAAGGTGTGACTGTGTTAGTAGAGGCTGGATGTTTAATCACGGTCATCTTGAATTCAATGGACAACTTGCACAGGATTTTACTCAAGGTATTATAAGATAGAGACAAAGTCTTTATGCACAAGGCATAGTTTACTGTTACATTTTTATATGGCTGACGTTGGGATTTTAATATCAGATTGTGAAATGCCACAGAAAAATAAAAGCTCTAATAATTTTAAAGAAAATGTGTAAGAATAATTCTGGCATTTAAAATTTTATAAAACTTAGAATACCTTTTTTAATGAAATTGCATGAATTAATGGTTCAGAAGTTATTTCAAAGACGAGTAATTTGCTATCTACATCAACCCCTGGATTATAGAATAAGCAATACTTTGAGAAATATGAGATGACCCACATTTGAGAGAAGTTATGAGTATTAATTAGACTTAAACCAAAGAAATAGAGGGACTTAGGCTGTGGAAAAAATAGTATATGGAAGTTTTTGTTTGGAAAATGAAACCATGCAACATGGTTAAAATTAATATAAAATGTAAACTCTGTAAAATGTGAAAAATGATACATTTCCTAAATGCTGGATTCCAGCTTTCTATCCTTTGCAAACTCTTCTAAATTATGGAACAGCTGTTTGATATGAACGCTATCAAGTCTGTGCTATTCTGAAAAAGTTTAGGAGCTTGTTTCACTGTGGATCTCTCAATTACTTGCAACTGTGACAGCTTCATGTAGTGTATTTCCTAATGAAGCCATAAAAAAGTTTTTTTGATTTTCATACACTCATAGATTCACACTCCTTTATCAAACAGCTTATTTTAGGCAAGATGCACAGATTAAACAGAATATTTCAGCACAGCACTAAGGAGCTGCTGCATTGAAGAGTGTTATTTAACAAACCCAAAATTAATATTGCCTGAAGAGGGCAGTAAAGATAAAGCTTTATTTTTCTTACCTTTTCACTGTTTTCATTGTAGATTGTATTCTGAAAATGCACTACTGGACAACACATATTTATAGGCGTTACACATTTCTGGAGCTATGCTGCATAAAATTTACTGTCAGGTCAATGAAATCCTTTGTTGGGACTTATCTGAGGATCTAACTCGTTCACATGACAGTGCAGAACGGGAGGGCATGTTCGACACTTATGACAGTAGTTTGCAGATAATTAATTGCATGAGCCAGCCTTGCTTCAGCTGGGACATCCTCTTAGAACAAACCAACACTGAGTTCTGCAAGTGGGTTAAAAGATTAATTTTGCAGATTGCCAAAAAATGAGATGTTTTGTCTTAACCATTTTGGAGAGGTCAAGCTCCCTTCAGAAATGGGCCAGTGTGATTTTATAAGAGGAGAAGAGTTTTATACTTTTTCCACTCATCTGTCTTGGGAGCTTCCTGACAGCCAGGCTAATATTGAAACTTAGGTCATTTTCCTTGTGTTAAGGTACAGTGAGTTTTATGTGGTAAAAGATTATGCAGGCATTGGGAGGAAACTGCAATTGCAGAACAGCAGATATCTAAATTGTTCTGAATATTCAGTATGTTCATTTCTAACTAGGCATTGTTATTCCTCAGGAGCCTGCTATTTGCTTTAACCTCAGGAAATAACATAGCTTGTTAAAGCTGGAATAAATGTGTTTGAATATTTTGTTTGTATGGATACATACATACACACATGGACACCATTATGAAACTAGTTTTTAAAGATATTTTGTACATACAGATGTAGTGGGCTTGTGTGTGTGTATATATATCTGTACAGATAGAGTATACTACCCGTACCCATTAGGAAATCTCTTTGAAGAAATTTAGGCATAGCTAGGAAAAGAACTTAATTTTCCCTTTGGAGAAGACAACTGGCGGAAGATACTGATTTAGTCAATAACTTTTAATTAAGAAAGTGGTGCTGAAATGGATGATGTTCCAGTAGCAGAGCAATGTGAAGCCAATATTAGGGATAAGAGTTTAGGATTCTTAACATTTGTTGACAGTATTCCAAACAAGTCTTGCAACTCCCAAAAAGAGTAACAGCTCAGATTTTCCTCAGATTCCTTCTCTAGACAGCAGTACAAGAACTGAGAGCTTCTCTGCCCGTTACTAAGTAGAGCTGTCAGAGGTGAAGAGGTTCTTTAGAAACATGGTAGAGAAATAAGGAAGGGAAATACTTGTTGAGGGGACCATACTGAGAGCTGAGAAATAAATATTTTTCCTGCTTGGTGGAGAATTCTGATTTTTCCTTTCAAAAAAAGCAATCTTAAAATTTAACATTGAAATACTTTAGTTTGTGAGAAAATAAATATTTTCTGTTTGTGGCAGTCTCTTAAAACTTGTAAATAACTGAATTATTTTTATTTAAAAAAATTCAAACATTATTTTCTGAAAGTACAAGAAAAGAAAAACATTTTGTTTTGGGAAGAGACAGCATTTTCACTAACATGCTCTTTTGACCAAAACTCCCTACCCTGTAGGCCATTTCCCTATAAAATGTAGCTCAATCATGTTCAAAGACCTCAATAAATTTTTTTTCCTAGACTTTTTAAAGTAAGAATCTTCCTAATCAGATGTTGGGGCAGGTACTGAGCAGGTACAAACTGGAGTGGCTTCATTAAACTACAGGCATCAGCTGTCTGAGACCAGTAGAGTTAAGCACATTTAATTGTTTGGAATGGCTTCATTGTACTTAAGATTTAGCATTGGAAAAATTATAGGGCAGAAGCTGCAAAAGTCCTTTCTCAGCCACAGTTCAGTGAAACATTTAACCACACACTTCACTTCATCCCTATTTAATAATGTACTTAAGTAATATATTTAACTTTAGTCACATGCTGAAGTCCATTCCTTTCCAGGGCTTTTAAACAGAGCTTTCAGTTTTACCCATATTAAAATGACAGAGCTGTCCACTTGCCAATATGTAACTAAATGATATTTCTATTTTTAAAATGAACCACAAAGACATAGGAACCACTGAGTCTCTTCTAAGGAAGCATAAAATAACACTGGAGTAATTTCTTCACAACCCAGAGTTTCCATTTACTGTATTTATTTGCTGTACATTTCAGGTGCCAATAAATAAAAGCAAGTACAATTTTGCTTATAGTATTTCTCACACGTGCACCCTGGTCACAAGATAAACTTGTGTGGCAGAATGGTATTTCTTCTAATGACAGTGTATTAAGATGTGTTTTGGTGAAAAAAAGGTAGCACATGTTAACCCACTGGAAATGGACGGGTATCTGTGAATAAGTTGACAGGCATATTTTTTCTGAGTAGTTTAGCATGTATGTTGCAACTAGACTTCTTGTGGTTCTCTTCTTTTTTGAAATCACAGATACAACTTTGTGACAAAGAGGAGCCTGGCAACAGTGATGATGGCAACACAACTCATATGTAACTGAGTGTACTGACCCTCGGCACATTGCCAAATTAAGCAAGATCCTATTAATCTAGGTAACAGCTTTTTGTCCTGCATGATATGAGCCTGTTGACAATTTTTGTCTTTCAGTTATGCTATGCATAGCCTGTATCCTTCTGGATGACATTTGCTATAACCTGGATTATTGCCAGACTGAAAATAAAAGGGGTTACTTTTCTTTTTATCTGAAGTACTCTGCTGTTGATTATACCTGACCCCAGCAACCTTTTATTGTAGCACTCTTGTGCTTACTGTATGTCTGGTCACAAAATGCATCCCAATTCTGTCATTTAGACAGAAGATGCACACATTTAAAGCATAGAAAAAATTAACAGTGATGTATTAGATACACTTAGAGTTTGCTCTATGATACCATGCTTTTCATAATTTTGATTTGAATCATAGAATGGTTTGGTTTGGAAAGACCATCTAGTTCCAACCCCCTGCCATGGTCAGGGACACCTTCACTAGCCCAGGTTGCTCAAAGCCCCGTCCAACCTGGCCTTGAACACTGCCAGGGAGGGGGTAGCCACAGCTTCTCTGGGAAACCTGTGACAGGGCCTTACCACCCTCACAGGGAAGAACTTCCTTACATCTAATCTGAATCTACTCTCTTTCACTTTAAAGCCATTGATTGAACTAATCTCCATTCATCGTTTTCATCTAGAATCTAGACTTTTATATACATTTTATTAGAGTCATACTAACAATAACATATTATATTAAAGACTTCTCTACATCTAGACAACTTTGTTTACAGAAGTTAGGGCAAAGGCATCTTAAAAAAAATCAGAGTGAGTATCTGTTCTTCATCATACCTTTCAAGGGTTTATTAACAGTATTTTTTTGGTTCTTAGAAGTATAACCTATACTGCTATAAACCAAACTGGTCTTTGATGCAGTCTTCTGTCCTTTTTTGCATTGTCTCCTGGAGGACCAGACTTAAATAAGGTTTAGCTGCTAAGTGTATATGATGTTAGAAAGCATGCACTAAGATGTTTTAGAATAGGACAGTAGACATTCCTGCAATATGGCAAATCCCTACCAGACTTCAGAGAGGTTTTTTTTAAGATTAAAAAATTATGAATTTTTTTTAGCTCTTCTATTAGGAATGTGATATGTATTTATAGTACCCGCCAGGTTCTGCACAATAAAAATTGTTAAACCTTTAGTCCTTTTAGTAGTTCACAGTTTTATTACAGAAGTTATTTTGTAGATTTTATGCTTAGAGCAAGGTCAGTGTATTGCACTGTATAAATTATTCTAAGTAATTGCTCAGTTATTTTATAGCTTAGTCACAGGATTTTTTTATTATTAAACATAGTCTTTTCTTTAAGGCTAGGAAGAGAAGGTCACTATAAATCACATGGCAGCTTGCCATTTGGGGTTTCAGCTTTACCTGTGATAAGGATTTAATAACAATCTGGCCCAGACACCAGTTCCCTCTCAATTACCTTTCCACATGGGCATTAGTTCACACTGTTTATTAAAAACTCCCCTTGTAGTTGTTTTAATGGAGTGTTTCAGATTAATGGCCCCTGTGGAGTTTAACTTCATTGCACTTCATTAAAGCTAGATTGTACAAAAGGTTACTTCAATTAAATCCAGAACTCGACCTTAAATCTGTATGGATTTTTTAGAAAATGTGGTAAAATTGCTATGCCAATCCTTTGAGATTAACTGGGCAACATCCTTCTTGGTGACTGAAGTTCAAAATGTGTTAAATCTGTTCTGAATTTGCTTGCAGATTAATATTCAGATTTTAGGAGATTAGAAGATGAAGGCAACTGAACAGTGTATGATCTATAAATGAATTGGCTAAGCAGTTTTGTTAGAAATAGGACAGCCTAGGGAAACATGAGCACTTTTTATTTCCTGTGAAATAATTTGCTGGATGTTTCACAAAACTTCTGTGAGGAAATAGCCATTTATTCGTACTGCAGGAGAAAGTGCTTCTATAAACAAACCCCTCGTATTTTCTAAACGCAAGCCCCACAGATGACTCCTGCTTTTGCACTGCCTTCCAGTGCAAAAACCTTTGCTGTTCTGAGTTGCCCATTTACTTGCCAAATGTCTTTGGAACAGCAAGTGTTGGGAGAGGTGTTTCATAGTGAAGTGGAAAGAAAGGTAGATGCAGAACTTTCCTGAGAGTGAGGTCACTTGGTTTAGTGGGGAGAGAAGAAACGGTGGAGTGATGTCCTGTAGTCTTTCTGGAAAAGACAATAGTTTTGATGTCCTAGGAAATGGGGTAGAGATACTAAATTTTGTGGATTAGGACATTTTAAGAAAAATAGTATCATAGCTAGTTTTATTGATTTTACCCAAAGTCTAGGTAAGATTTGAAAATAGGCTCTATGTGCAGCAGAGAACAAAAATATATGTATATGTTTTCAGATTTTTTATGAATTTTATAATTTATAATAGTTACTATGGTGGACTCCAGATACTTGAGTCTAGATCTGGCTCCTAATTTGTTTAGGATTATGGAACTGTGAAATGAAGTGAGAATGGCTTTACATAGTTTATAGAGTAGTTGAAGACAGTGTGCAGCACATATAAGTGGCAGAGAAGTTGTGTATACAGTATTTCTAATTTGCACTATTGGCAACAAGTGGCCTAGCTCTTGTAAACAGTTGGCCACGCTGGGCAATGGATATGGCCTCCTAGTAAACTGGGATAGACTTGATACCAAGATCTACCTGGAGGTAAATTAAATTATAAACTTTAAGGTAATTTCTTGGTTAAATATTTCTTTTCCAAAAAGTGACTTGCCTTAACCAGTGAGCAAGTATATTAAAGAAAAATTTCTGTCCTCTAACAAAATGAATCTGGAAGTCCAGTCTGTAATATTCCTAAGTATAAAAGGAGATTTATTCTAAATAATCTAGTTTTTAATATATTCATGATCAGTCTGGGTTTTCTTGACTAATGGGAGGATTCGGTGTTGCTATTATTATCAGTTTTCCCTTTGAAATACTGTCTTCAGTTCTTATCAATAAATTGTACAATAAGTCTCTAGTTTAGCAGTATAGATGATTTTTGTACTAAGAAAGTTTTTAGCAATCTCTTGTTAAAGAAAATAAAAAAGATGTAAGGGAAAAAAGGAACAAATCATACTTCTATCATGATCTAAATGGAAATATTTAGAGTCTGGATATTTGTTTCTGCATATGTATAGAAACAGAGAGCCAAGGTTTATGGCATTCCTTAGATTCAAACATACATCCTGAAATTACTGAGATTAAGTAAAGATCTGAATGTTTAGCATTAGGCACTCTGAATTTATTTTTAGATCTGACTTTTAGCAGTTATTAAATGTCAAAGATATCTCTTCAGGCAAATTTGATACATTTTAAAGCAACATCTTCTGTCATGATCTTTGAGGCCTAGAATCATATTTTCTTTGGTAAGGGGAAGAGTGTTTCAGCTGCAAATAATTATTAGACATAGATTTTATATGTATCACAGTTTCAAGATAGAATATTGCCCAGCCTGCGTCTGAAGTTGTGGGCACAAGAGAGCTGATAAATATTTCAGGCTTTCTATTTCAAGATCATTAGTATTTAGTATGTTCTTTTCAACTAGTCACATCAAACACCTTTTCTCCTAACACTTTTGGGTAAATTTTGGAACTAAACAGAAGAGCTTTTGGCATTAAATCTTTCTAAAGTACTGAGTGATCTTGTGGTCATGACCTCCAATCTGGGGTCAGACCATCCTGGTTAGTACTGTGAATTTTCTTTCCCCTGTGATTTTAAAAGAAAGACATCTAACAAAAGAACCAACTGGCTTGTGCTTCCCTGCCCCACCAAGTCCTCTCTAAGCTATCAAATACTGTCTCTTTTTAAAATAGCTGGTTGAATAAATACATACTATTTTTAATCATATAATATAAAGAGATGTTCGTAAACCCCCTAGTATTGCCTATATTCTGAAGCATTCACTTTCTAAATGAGCCATCTGGGGCTGAAGGGTGAGCTGGGAGGACAATATGTCAGTATAAAATCATAAATGGTACAGATACAGGAAAGTTAATAAGGGGAAAAAAAAAAATCTGTCTCTCTATATAAGAAGTAGAGGACATTCCATTGACAATACCGAAGGACAGACTTGATAGAAATGAAAATATTATTTTTTTCCACCTGACCCATAGTCAGGTTTTGCAATGCACCAGAAGAGGACATCATGAAGAATAAATGCATTTAAAAGGAGATTATACAAGTTCATGGAAGAAAATTTGAAACAATGTTTGGATGAAACTTTGAACTCATAAAGTCTTCAAACTGTGATTGCTGGAAGGTAAAACTGCACAATGGGGAAAATTTGTTCTGTACATCCCCCTTTTTATGCTGTTCCCCATAGCTTTTGCTACTGGCCTCTACCCAAGACAAGCTGCAGTGACACTTGTGGCTGTTAAGCTCACTTTGAAGTCAGGGCTTGGCTATGGTTGTGGAATGGCATTAAGATAATTTCAAGGATGGAATCCCTAGAGAAGGGAGTAGTGTGTATGGGTTTTGATATTTTGTTGTTGTTTGTTTCTTCTTGTTTTTTGGTGGTTGGTTTTTTTTTTTTTAATCCTTCATCTTTCTGTGTGCTTATTATTATACCTTTACTATGGTATTGCTTCTTTCCTTATGCTTTGTTGTGATTACATAAAATGCTGAGGCTGGAGCTGTCATCTCATGTAGGTGGTGAAATGACTGGTGTAGCAGCTGTCTTTTCGGCAGGACTACAGTTTTATGTCTGACTTGCTTCTGCCAACTCTGTGGCTTCCTGCTGATCTCCATCTCTGCATGGAAGACATCTGCCTTCAGCTGAACACAAGCATGTCAAAGAGAGTGTGGTAAAAACAGGGTCCAGTATGTCATCTGCAAAATGAATCTATCCCTGTTTGTCAAACTGCTCTGCGAACTAGGAAATTAGTCTTTTATTCTCAAACCACTACACACAGAGCTCATGACAGAATGAGAAATAAATTTGTTTCACCTACAACTGGTCAGAAATTGTTTATTAAATAGGAAATCTATCCTCACTCCTTCTGCTTGAATCTGCAAAAATGAGGGATACTGTGCCAATGCAGAAAAGCTTTTAAGTGTATGCTTACCTCCAAGCACAACTTAGGCCATTGATGCTAATAGTACTGTTTATATACTTACATTAGAAAGTGTGTAAATGCTTTGTAACACTCTGGAGTGTTTTGGCACTATGCAAGCTCATCTGTGAGCATGTATCTCTGTTGAAGACAAACAGTTTTTAGGTATTTCAGACTGTAACATCCTGCTTCTTTTTAAGTGCCGGCCCATTAGGGTACATCATATTGATACTCGCCTCACGATTCTGACTCCTCACAGGATGCTATGTTAAATTCAAGGTCATGGTGTTAATCTTCAAAGTTCTTCACAGAATTGGTACATGTTACCTCAGAGAATCTCTCTTTGTGACTACAACCTCTCCTGACAGCTGTGTTCCTCAGGAATTATGAAGCTGTCAACCTCAAGGGTGAAGCCTGAGAGGGCAGAAGACAAGGCCTCCTCAGCAACACAGCCAAAGCTTTGGAAATCATTATCAGAGTAGATAAGAATGACCACAAATCTGTCCTCTAGGCAAAGTGTAAAACTCACTACAACTTAGCTCCCACAGGCAGAACTAAAGACAATAAAGATAGAGGGTGAAAAAAGTTAACAGTAAGAAAAAGAAGAGCAAGATGGGAGGAGGAGAAAAACTGTTTTCACATTGCCTTCTGAAAATAAAAGCCCTAGTTCTGATTTGGGGACAAATAATGGGAGTATTTCAGATATTACAGAGAAGGCATTTATATTTGTTCATTAGACATTATATTTTATTTTAAATTTCAGTATATAGGCATCCATTTGTGTGCTCCTAAGCTTATCTCAATTTCCTTTTAATCTAATATTAATACATAGTTAATACATATTAGTAATGGAGTACATGCCAGAACACTTATATAAGGCAAATAAAATGATAGGTAGTTCATTTTAATTATTAAAGATATGATTTTTGACGAATCATATAAGAATAGGTCAGATTTCGCTGTCTTACAAATCATAAAGGTTACAAACTGGAATGTGAATGTTTTATGTACTTGTAGGTAAGAAAAATAAACCACTAAATAAACCCCAAAATAAATCCACTAGCATCTTGAGAACTGCTACCATTATGACAACAGACTGGCCCTTCATCTTTCTCTGTGTTTACCTGGGATTGTCTGCTTTTGACCTTAGTCAATATGCATGGCTTTTGCAAGTCTTGCAGGGTGAAGATTTTTTATCCCTCGTGTTGGAGTATATCTAATTTAAAAACATATAAAGATCATGTTTTGTTTTCAAAACTATTAATTACTTACAGTGAACTGGGCATGTTCTTGCCATACAGGCATACAGGTTAAATGGAGCTGATTGTTGATGAGGCTGCCCTAGTCCTGCTACTGCTGACAAATATATTTATTACTCAGAAAGCTCAGACCTGTTTTTTTTGGTTTTGTTTCCCCCACCCCCCCATTCAAAATGGGCTCTCTTGTTGTTGGGGTGAAAACAAGACCTGTAAAATTATATGCTGTGCTGTGTTTGTGTGTGTGTGTGTGTGATGGGGGATTTTGGTAATGGAGGAGGAGGAGGCTACAGTGGTAGCTCTCTGTGAGAAGCTTCTCAAAGCTCCCCCAGCTCCAATTCAGACCCACATCTGGCGAAGGCTGATCAGTTAATGATGGTGGCTGTGCCTCTGTGATAACATATTTATGAAGGGGAACCTGGCCGTGGAAGTTGTGAGAGGAGGACACCTATGGAAACACTGAGGTCAGTGGAAGAAAGGAGGAGGAAGCAGGGGAGGTGCACTAGTGCAGTCTCCTGGCCTGTGGTGAGAGGGCAGGATGCTCCCCTGCCACCCATGGAGGTCACTGGTGGAGCAGATACTGACTTGCTGCCTGTGGAGGACCCCATGCCAGAGCCGGTGACTGTGCCTGAAGAAGGCCAGGACTCTGTGGGAAGAAGCCCCTGCTGTTATAATTCAGTGCTGAGAGGACTGCAACATGTGGGAAGGACCCATGCCAGAGCAGCTAGAGAAATGCTGTGGCCCATGGCATGAAGAAAGTTTGTGGAGGACTATCTCCTGTAAGAGGGACACCATGCTGGAGCAGGGGAAGAATACGAGGAATCCTCCCCCTGAGGAGGAAGGACTGTGAGACTGACCGCACCCTCCCATTCCCTGTCCCCTGTGCTGCTGCGGGAGAGAAGGTAGAGAAATTGAGAGCACAGCTGAGCCTGGGAAGAGGGGAGGGGTGGGGGGAAGGTGTTTGTAAGATGGGGCAATGCTTCTCGCTGTCCTACTCTATTAAGAGTTGCTCTTATTAGTGTCTGAATTAAATTGATGTTCTTTTTCTTCTCTTAACAAGTCTGTCTTTTGCCTATGACCATGACAGGTGAATCATCTGTCCCTGTCTTTATCTGGATTTCTGAGCCTTTATTTTCTCCTTCCCATTCCTGACGGGGAAGAGGTGAGTGAGCAGCTGTGTGGTGCTCAGTTGTGCTCTGGGCTAAACCATAACGATGCTTCTGGTTTAATTACAGTGATGTTAAATACAGAATACAAAACCTTTTGAATAAATGTTTGGAGGTAAGTTTTATCACACTAGAAAAAGAGGAGGGAAAGGGTCTGTCCAACAGACATCATTGGCAGAACTTCCACCTGCTGTCCTGGGGATGGGACTTTGTTTATACCTGCACGCTTGCTATTAGTTCAGATGAGTATAATTCATTCTTCTTTGTGTCAAAACACTCCAGATGTTGGAAGTTAACAGAGTTCTCATTCATCTTGGAGCTCTTCTCTTTAAGCAGAAAGGTGTGGGTTCCATGGGTTATTGTGTTCTGCAAAAATGACAGGCAAAATGCCATAAATGGGCAGGCGCTTCTTACAATGTTTTAGTATTGTGGCTACGCTTTTATGTAAAACAGTCAGATGCGTGACTATGGTTGACACTATGAATAGTAAGAAAATGGTACTTGCTATGCTTTTGTTTAATATGAAGTGGGTCACTTCAAAAACATTTGCTTATAACAATATAACACTGGTACAGTAATTATATCCTCTACAGCTGGGAAATGTTTGTGTTATTCTAGATACCTATACATAAAATACTTTTTGCATTTTCATTCTGTTCTAATGCTCATAAATGTCTAGTGCAACTGTACATCACAGAAAGAGAAAAGTAAGCTCTGGATGTTAATGCTGTGAGAAAGAGACCTATAGGAACAGGGAAAAAATACCCCGAAGTGCTATTTTTATGCAAAGGGAATCTAGTGACACTAGATGTATGGCAGTCTTCTGCATGTATTCCAGTCAGACACCTACTGGTTAAAATCCAAAATCTGCCCTCCCCATTGGAAAACTGGCTCTTGAAACCGGATCTTTAGTTGTCCCAGTATAAGTACTTGTAAGATATGCTGTTCCTAGGTCTTAGCTTATGTAAAACCTGTGTTTCTGGTGACTATTACCTGTTTTTAAGCACTATTTTACTGAGATAAAGATATGTAGAGAATCTCTTGATACTTTAGTCCAGCTTTTTTTCAGATATTGCTGCTGCTTTGGACCTGCAGATCATGCTTCTTGTTGGCAGCAGTGGCTGTGCTGTCTCTTGTGGTTCAAGGATATTTGTGCCCATTTGGCATCCTGTTGAAGGCTATGATGTAGCCTAATGCTGCTGCTGACAGTATTTGGCTCTTAGTTAATGCCGGATTTGATCCGTTATTAAGGAAAACGGGGATAGCATAAATTTACCTCTTTATGAGCATTGGAGTAATGCAAGTTCTCTGCCTGTTTATGATATAACAGAATTTTTTTTTTTTTTTTTTTTTTTTTTTTCTCCCTGAAATGGCTTTACTGTTGGCATTATAGCTTCTGGAGAAACTGGCTGCTATCTTCTTTCATCTGCAGGCAAAACACCTGCTACTTGTAAGCAATTGTTAGTTAAATCACTTAAAAGATTGGCATTTGTTTTAAATGGCAGTTAAAACTATTGCATTAAGTCACATTTGTCTCTATTGTACTAAAAGTTCAATAATGTAGTGTACCTTGATATGTACCACATTTCATAGTTGCAATCTACAGGTCAAATGTAAAGACACTGTAATAGCAGGTAATAAAATACAGAAATAGCCTGGCTTGTCAAGGCCTAGACATGCAAAGCAATGCAGGACTGTTGGGCTTGTGGCTCTTGCATTTCTGTCAGCGCATTTCTGCTTGTTAGTTGTAGGTATTAAAGACAGAGCTAGCTGAATAGAGAAATGTAATTGTGACCTGTTCTCCATTTGGCAGAAAAAATTTCTGGGTAGTTAGTATAATGACTATTTTTGACTGCTTTCAAAGTTGATTCAAAGAAGAAAATGTGCTTATGAATAAATAGCTTAGCAAGACATAAGAAAAATGAGTCAAACTATTCACAAATAATGTTCAACCATCTCAAATTCAGATTGCTATGACCACTCATGCAGTGCTTTTTAGCTAAGAAGAGAAAGTGACTTTTATTAGGATCATGGCTCCATACATATCTTCTCATTTTCTATGCCTTTAAAAAAGTAACACATCTTGTCCTGCAAAAATGCAAGAGTGCAGCATTCCTGAAATATATTGCACATGTCAAAGGCTTGTATGAATTCCATGATGTCAAGGTCAGTGAGTGGTACAGAAAGAGTTAAGCACTGAAGAGGAGACTATAGATTACTGTGCTGCAGGCATCTATCTCAGCACTGGGTGAAATAAAGTAAGTTCAGGAAACAGACATTGCTTCCAACAGAAAACCAATCAATTCTGGATCTATATATAACACAGCATATATATTATTGCACTAAAATGCATCTGTCTTCCAGTCAATACTTTTATAAAAACTATGCCATAGAAAGGTTTCTGTAAGAGGGGATAGTTTGTGAATTGCACTGTTGCAACTGGTCAGGGGTCTAAAGTATTTGTAAAATGCAGTTACTGTTTAAGATGTACTCATTTTGATCAAAGAGGATTTTGGACTGACTTACCATGCAGACACACATCTGTTAAATGTCAGACATTAGGTAGTAGTACCTAATAACTCCCGAAAGAATCATTTTGCATTCCCCACAAGTCATGACTCGAATCATATTCAGCTTTCTCTTGCATAAGGATTTGTTCCTAGCAGGTTGTATATATGTGTGTGACAGCAGGGACAAGAATGATTATGATGAGTGTTGCTGTCAAATCATTATTACTCTTGCTACCATAAACAGGCGTACAGCTCTAACACCTGCCTTCTCCTTTCCTGTAAACAGCCGGGATCAATTGAAATATATTCTGACAACAAGACCTAGATTAATAATTACTCTTGTTATATATGCGGAGTTGTGGCTTGCTTATCTTTTATGAATGTGGTGTGGTAGTGCAAAACTCTGTGTTGGCTTGCAGGCTGACTGTAAACAGATCAAAAAGCCCAGCAGATGAAAATTGTTTTATTCTTTTCTGAGACTGAAACAACATTGAATGAACATTCTAGCAGCTGAGGCTTTCAAGAGTAGCAAACACCATATGTTAATTGGCCATTATTTCTCTGCTGTGAAGATTAAATCAAATAAGATTAATTAGATATCTCATTCCAGATTACTGACTCTGTGAGATGCAGGCCTGGTGGCTTTTTTTTAATGTGTTTGCAGGTGAAATACTGTGGATTTTGCGTAAATGCTTGTGTTTCCAGACTGCACTGAGCATATTAGTGGTATTGGATCTGCTGAGTAGCCATAAAACAGTGGTGAAAATTCTGTATCCCTGGTTTTTTAAAGTTGCAGTTTCTTACATTTTGTTGTATGACATCAGAACAAAGGCTTTTATAGAGTTAACTGCAAAAAGGAAAGAGAAGAAAGGGGCTGGGGAAAAGGGACAGTCACAGGTTGTAATTGATCTTTTTTCTTCTGCTCAGTTCAACAGAGGCAGTTTCTTGCCATGATTCTGTTTATCAGTCTGTTTTCCTGCTCTGATCATTCTGCTTTCTCTTATATTTTTGTAAGAGTATTCTGTCTTCATTCAAATACCGTAATGAATTAATAGTTCCCAGTGTCCTGTTTATCTGCATGAATCTATAGTAGAAAAACTTGGCTGCTTTTGAAATACAAAGTGATGCCCATTGTCTGTAGTCACTAGTAAACATGCAGGCACTGCAGTGGCCAACATCACATTCATTGTAGGGCAGCCTATGTACACTGTGGTTAACTGGAAACTTTGATTTCCACAAATTATCCTTTAACATAACTTTTTAAAGCTATCCTTTAACATGAATTCTGTTTGTGCTTAGATACATGTAATTTTCTTTCTGAGATCCACTGTTACATGAAAGACATTTGTGTAGACTATTTGATTTTTTTCTTGTTAATAAAATAATTGACTAAAAATCAGGTTTACTGTTTTTTTCCAGAGAAAATCACATGAATGTACTTTGGCAAGCATTTCTGCAGGAAGTAAATATTTTGTGTTATCCTTCGGGATTAGAACTCTGGATTTGTTCTTCCATGTGGTGAATGTTTTCCACGCCACCTATGATGACTAATGTCAGACTCTATCAGGGTCACAGTTTTACTGTGCTTTGCATCCGAGGAACTCGTGGAGTCCATATGTTAGTCCAATCAAGAAGCAGTGTTTTTATAGAGTCAGATAATTACCTCCTACAGTTCTGGTTTTACTGGCAGAAAGTAATTTTTAAACATTACCTGACCCCCAAGTTCTAGTAGTTTTTAGGTTTTCCATCAAAACCAGTCTGTTCCCAATCCCTTCTGCATGTAGTTAATTCTTTGGTTCTAATGACCCAACATCTGTCATGAATGTGACAGTAATTCAGAAGTGTTATAAGAAGCAGCAGTCACATTACAACTCACTGAAGATAAAGGAACTGTTTCTAAAATTAGATCAATTACTTTGATATTTAACTGTAAATAGCTTTATGTGGAAAATCTTGCTTTTTAACCCTTTAAAATGAAAACTTATTCTCTTAATTTTGCAGGATCTCTTTTACTGCTAAGAGCATGACTGACTGAGTATGTAGGGGTTGTAGTGAAGAATAAGATAGAAAGAAATCTTCCTAAATGGAAAAAGTGCATGAAGTGACATAGGGTTAAGGAGAGGTGGTTATATTCCTTCAACCAGAGATTAAATGGAGACAGACACAACAATTTTGTTAACTGGGCTGTACGTATATGCTGAGATATAATTATTTTAACATTAAAAATTGCACACAGGAAAATTTTCCTTTGGAATGGAAGGAAAATTTCTTCTGCGAGAAATGAGGAAGTGTTGGTGGTAGAAAAAACATGAAAAAGAATCTCTTGCTCACTGACCTTTCCCTTTTTAGCTGTATTAAGTTTAGATGCACATCCTGCTATCACTTTATAGAACCTTGTGAATAACAGAAGCTAGGAGACCACTGAACTGTTGGATGTGATGAACAGAGGCTGGAGCAACATAGAAAAGATAGATTGAATCTCTGCCTAAAGACATGTTAAGCATCATAGTAATTAATGAGAGATTTTTCAGCTATAGATCCATATTGATTTGAGTAACGAATGCCACTTAGAGTACCTGTAAGTCCTCTCTTGTTTCCCAAGACATAGCCTTAGCATACTGATGTGGATTTTGGGCAGTGTGAGACACTGAAGTCTGAAATGTCTAATTCTCCTCTTGCACGGATGCTACTATATTGCTCTGGTAGATACCACTTCTGATTCAAACCTGTTTAAGGTATAAGTGAGAATAGAGTAAGGCTCAGTGACTTCAGTAAAAAAAGTTCATGGGCAAGAGTAGTGTCGTATTCAGTTCAGGCCCAGGATTTCTGCACAGCTCAGTAAATTCAGTCATCGCTTATGTCACTTCAAGCCAGGGAAGTTAGGTGTGGTAATGTTAATTATCATTCAGTGGGATCTTGTTAGATTGTTACTTCTCCTTGCTAGACAGCACTGCCATCCTTTTCTCATTCTAGGAAAAAAAGGAAAGCTTGAGACCAGAAGCCCAATTTCTTCTCCAGGTAAAATATCTCTTTAAAATATTTTATCAGCAAGTGGTTGTCAAGGGGTGAAATGAGGGTGATGGGGAAAAAAATAGTAGTATGGAGTGTATTCCTTCCTCATTAAAAAACTGTAGTCTCAGTGTTCATTTAGGCAAATGGTTTATTTTCCACAGCAATTTACTCCAGTCTCTGCAAACCTTACTTTTATATTTGGATGAAAGAAAAAGCCACCAATCCCTCACCATTTAGCAGACATAAGGTTTGCTGGACGCTAGGTTTGTCTTTTTCATGCTGTTGTTTGTCTTGCCAAACTTGCCTTTTATGCTAGATCCTGACCTGCGGTAAATGGACAATATTAATAGAGCTCTGTACACAGGATCCAGCTTTGGCTCACTCTTCACTCAAGTACATCAGTAATTTTTATATATACTGCTAGTAAATTTATTTATACATTTGCTGAAGGCTTAAATTCTTGTTGATACTGACAATATGTTATCCATCCTCTCAATGGGTGGATGGGGCTATAGAAAACAGGGATGATGGTCTGTCATTTGGAAAAACTGGCAGTTTTTCAAACTCGGGCTCATAATGTAAAGTTCATTAGACTGTATAAACAACTTGGACTATATGTTTACTGAAGATGTCAAACACCCAAATCCCACCTGTTTGTGCTTCAGGTGCTAATTCATGTTGCATTACAAAACCTCTGCTCATCTTTCTTGCCTAATCATGGACAGAAGCGCACTATGTTTTTATGTTAAAATTTCCCAGGAGTCTGAATTTTTGCTCATTACCCTGCCAGGTAACAGTCTGTAACTGCTTTGGTCCCGGAAGCATCTTCCCTTCTCTATGATGTGTGGTCTGAATGTGCCCTACTAATGTGATCACTAGAACAGACGGAGAAGGTTTGCAATGTCCTCCTTGCTTCATACAGTAGCTCACTGTTTAGAGCTCTTATTGATTAGATCTTGTCAGACAGGATCAATTCCTTCCTCTGCTTTGAAAGGTGTGAAGACAATTCAGGTACCTCCCAGAAATATTCCTTAGCTTCTGAACATATTTTTTCAAAGGGAAATAATATCTTTTCTTTATGAGTGAACATAAAGAGTTGACCACCATTTATTTTACAACCACCTTCTAAATATTCTAACTTTCTTTTTCTAAAAAAATCAAAGAATGTCAATATTTTTCAAGCTTTAATCCCAAGTAATGGTTTTTCTAAACCTGTTTGTATTTTTGTTGGTCTCCTTTTGGACTCTTTCGTGTAGCTATATGTCTGTGTTAAAGTAATTATCCAGGACAGAGCATATTCTTTTTATCTGAGAGCTCAAACCAGTAAGTAAAGTGGAATAATTATCCCCATATTACAGTTACAATTACAGTTAATATATTTGAAGCTGAATTTCACTATTTTACAGTGTGTTTTCCATTGTTAACTCTTTATTCAGTTTATGGTTGATTTGCCTAGTACCTAATTTGGGCAAATCTTCCCAATTTTCTATTTAGACATTGGATTTCTTCACCTTAAGTACAGTGTTACCTGTCTTAATGAATTTCAGTTTCTGATTTTGAGTTTTTTCTGCAAATGTTCAGAATGACCCTGAAAATACAGGAGAATACAAAGTGCTTGCAACACTTTTAAGCTTCATTATCTGCAAATGTTTTGTTTTCTATTCTCCCTGCTCTTCATGTTCCATGTTGCCTGTCATTCAGATCATCAGTGAAAATATTGACTAGGAATAGGATTTTTTGGTTGTCATCATCTGTTTGAAATGTTCTCTTAATTTGACATAGAATCACTGAAAACTCTCCTTGTGAGATTTTTCAAACAGTTGTTCTCCCATGTTACAGGGAATTAATCCAGACCAGATTTTCTTAGCGTACTTATGAGACTGCCATAGAGAATATTAAAAAAAAAAAAAAAAAAAAATAATTGCATTTGAAAGCTTAAAGCCATGAGTTCTGTTATGAAGTGATAGATTCAAACTGTCTTCCACTTTGTCCAATCAAAAAACCCTAAGTTTTGATTAGATATGGGCCATTTTCCCCTCCTTTTCATTCTGTATGCAATTTCTATATAAAAAATCTTGGGTTGAAGTAATGACTTGTGTAGCTTTTTCAACATTCAGGAACATAAAAATATATATTCTCCTCAGTCTCTATAAAATAAATCAACTAATTTACTTGGCCTTTACACAGTATCCAGTACTCACCTAAATTCCCAGCTTGTGCTGAATCATCCAGTATTGCTGGTTTGTTTTTTTGTGGTTTGCATTGTCTGTAATTATTTTTAGATCTATTGCAGAGTGCATTCAAGACTTCTTAACATGACAATCAAATTGAAATGTGCTGTCTCCAAAGATGAAGGTTTTGGTTGGGGCAATTCTTACTTGGGAAGTGGATAAAGTGAGAAGTGGAGGTATGACGTGATTTTGTTTGAAAAGCCCTGAAATGATGTCCTTGCCTTTCCTGCTGCCAGGGAATTCCCTTTTTATAGGAAATACAAAGGATGGAGGGGGTTCCTCATTGGTTACAGACACAAGAAATTCCCTCAAACACTTCCTGCAAGTGTTATCTACTACCCTACATCCTGAGGCAGAAAGGGTTCTAAACAAAATAAGAAGGGTATAGTTTTACTTCTTTTTAGAAATTGATTGTTTTAGGTAGTTTTCTGTGTGGCATATGCCTGATGTGGGTTAAGCTTAGTCAGAAATATGTAGGTTATTTTCTTGTTACTTTAGATGTGCTGCGGTAGATTTCTCTGTAGAAATAACTGTGGCCCAGAGTCAGTCAAGCATATGAGCATGAGTGTGACAGTTGTTCACTATAAATAGGTGCTTTTTTGTAACTGAATTTGTGTGCTTACCTTTTTGCAAACTGAGTCCATACCAGTGACCATTGTAAATTGGATGAATCATGAATTTTCCTATATTTATTCTTGTTGCTGTTTTCTAAATCAAATAGCCCAACACTTCTCCTATTCTCACATTTCCTTGTTAGGTTGGCATTGTACACTACAATTGAATATTCTTTTTTGTACATCTTCTGTAAAAATGTCCTGAGATTTCTTGCCTTGAAAAAATGATATACATCTTGAACTTGTTGTTGGGAAAACTTTGTGCAATGAAATTGATGCAGGGGTCAACTGTTTCTAAAGATTTAATACCAAAGGGATTCTTTGGAAGGTAAAATGATATTAATACGCTAGATTATGTTTATTGAGATTCAGCAGCTATTAGAATGGCTAAATTTTCTCAGACATGATGATAGATTTATTACATCACCTTTACGGCAATTTCTCTTGCCTGCATTAAATTTTAAACATTTGGTTTGGGAAGAATAGGCAACTGTGTCCAGTTCCTCTTCACTATTGGGTGGAAAACTGTTGTCCTCATCCATTTTGTAGCTAAAGTCAAAGAACTGTAGGGAAATTGTTAATTGTCTGATTAAGTAATTATCTTGGACATTTAAAAATAAAAGGCATCTAAAATAGCATGAGAGTTGGTGCTGATCAGATCCTTTTCTAAAATACTTTATTTGATATAGCATTAGATGAACTCTTACATAAAAATGGAAATAGAGGGAAAGATCTGCCTGGGCAGATCAGCTTGAAGGGTTGAGATCTGTAGTTCAGAACTTCAGTGACATTTTGATTTTGTTAATTCAACTTCACCAAGTCCACAAATAGTCTTCACAGATTGATGGCCAACAAAACAAGGCAATGCACTTTTCCTAGGATTCTTCTCATACATTTGTCAGTGGACACTGGATGATAAAACAAAACAAATAATCCAATGTAAAAGTACTGAAAGAAGAATCAGATCTTTTCTAGTTCTTGTCTAAGACTATTCATGCAGTTTATTTGGGTCATTACCTAGTAAGGATGAAGATGTCAGAAATAGGAAATGCATTTTAGAAGTATCCAGCAAGGCAGATGGGGAACTGAGACCATGGTGAGCAGCAGGATTTCCCAGCAGTATCAACAGGTATTGTACTCGTGTCAGCAATGTTATGCATATCCAGCTTTGATGGATTTTGCTCTTGCTGTTCCTGCCATCGGTGGAAGTTGTGGTTGTTGTTTTATGAGAGAAAAATAAATTTCTTTGTACAGCTGTCAGCCTAACACTTCTTGACACTTCTGTGATTTGCTTGTACTGAAAGTATTAGAGGAACTTTACCTGTTATAGGTTGATATGCACTTTGTCACTGCTTAGAATCTGGCAATTAACTGTCAGTTTGCAGCATCTTCATTTTTGCATTTTAAACTGGAGGGAAGAGTGAAAGGAAAGACACAGTTAATATAACTAGATGAATTAAATATAGGGAAAGCATAGAAGAAAAGGGGGCAAGAGACTTTAAATATTTATGAACTCCTGCTTTATAGTGCTTATTTTGAGTAGGCTACACACCATTCAAAGAATTGCTCTTACATTGGTAGGTTTCATTTTTTAAAAAGATTTTTTTCAAGAACAATTGGGCTTTGAGATTTTTATAGATCTAGGAGAGTGTGTAGTATGAATCCTTTCTTCTTTTTTTGAAAGGAACTTACAGTAGTAAAAGCAGGTATAGATGGGGTACGCAGAGTATTTAAACCATATCCTGATTAGTAAAAGAGGTCTATCTCTCAGTTTACCAAACTTCAGATTTTATTTGTGTGGTGCATAGCTTTTGAGTTTTTTTTTCTATTTTGCTTACATGCTAAGTGAGCTAAACTTGCACCTTCCTCAGCAAGACCTGCAGGATAAGCTTTCAACATCAAGTTTTCCTTTGCTTATCCTGGTAAGAAGCCAATTTGTCCAACACATTCGGTGAAGAGCAAATAAACAGTTATATAGGCTTTTATTCTCCACAACTCATTGTTGTAAATGCCATTTTTATCAGATGATAGGTATTCTGCTCCATGGTAGCTAAGGAAAAGTCTTTATCCCATTGAGTAGAGGTATAATCATGAGCTCCATCTGGAGTTTATAACTACAATAAATCTTTAAAATATGGAAAGTAAGTTAACAAACTTTGGAGGAAAGATTTTTAGATCTCACTTAGGATAATACCTATCTTATCTGATAATTGGACAAGCCTCTTGAGTTTTTTAGCTGTTGCATTTTAGCTCAAGCCTTGCAGATTGGATGCAGAGTTATTTGAATGCTTAATTGCAGGCACTATATTGTGTGGCTCACTACCTGGTGTAACTCTGTCATGGCTGAGACTGGATTTGCCCTCATTTTACACCCCTGCTTGTCATTATTCCAGGTCTTACAGCCTTTTAACCACCTCCTCTTTATTTCTACTATTTCCACTGTTTTCATTGTGTTAAACTTCAAAAAAAAAAAAAACCAACCCCAAAAAAACCAACCACCCCAAAAAACCAACGTTCCAAATTGGTAGCTGCAGCATGTGTGTAGTGTTGCAGTATGGCAATGAAACATTAATATTTAGCTACTGTTCAGGGAATTACTTTTTCAACAAAATCCCTTTGAGTACAAGCCTTTCCTGAGAGGCAGAACCCAAGCTGAAGTATTGCATGACCTAACCTGTTCAGAGCTTCCACTACACCCAGAGCAGGACATCTCTAGAGAGGTGCAGCAGCACTATCCTGTGAATGCTTAAAAATCTGGGAACTGTAGCATTACAGGGAGAAGGGATGGAAAGAAAATCTTAGGTATGACTCAGATCAAGGAATCAGTAGTTACTAACTTCATCTTCAGACTGCATCTTGAGAACACCTTCATTACTAGATTTTCGCAGCTTCTTTTGAAAGTAAATGTAGTTTGTGTGTAGTCAGGCCTAATAGTACAAAAAATTAATCTTCAGATTCACTTGAGGGTGGGGGAAGCAGCTGAGCTCACAGGTTCCCATTTAACGCTCTTTTGGTTAGTACTGGGTTAACACATCCCATTACAGCATCTGTAGTACTGGGCTGAATTAACAGCATTAACACATTGGATCTTTCTAAGCATAGGTTTGCTTTATGTTGAGGGGAAGATGTTGAATGGCTTACAAATATTTTGACTTCATAGTCAAATGTTTCAGGGAGCTGAGAATGTAAAGAGAACTGGAATTCCATTTTGAAAGAAAGAAGAGAATCCTGACAATTATTTAATCAACTACATAAAAGGTAACATAGGTGGATAGATAAGCATTATCCAGTTATATGCTTGGAAAAATGGCATACCTTTCTCCATCAAACCAGAAATTACTGCAGGAGAAAAAATTTAGAATATTTGTCTTTTTCCCTTCACTACTTTTTGGTAAACAGGATAAATGGCCCCAATGGGGAAAAACCCACAAGAAAAAAATACCCATAAAAATATTTTCAGTAGGTATGATCTCTAGTCTTTATCTAGCTCTAGTTTCCTATTTAGAGGTCCCAGTCTATCCTGCTTAACACTTGCTGTAGCTCTTTACAGTTCCTTTCATCCCTGTGCTTTTGTACAGTAATGGTCTCTCCTCCTCAGATGCCTGAGTTGTTTTTATGTTCCTGATCTCTTTCAGATAGTCACTTCCAGGGCCACAGGTCTTTTAACAATATACCTTTACAGCATACATTTACTACTTTTCCAAGTAGAAGAGGTTGCTGCTAAGCGGGAACATAATGCAATTTGTCAGTTTTCAGTGGGTATCTTGGGAAATCTTTTTTTTGTTCTGTAGGTAATATGTGTCTCTTTAAGCAACAGTCTCCACCAGTGAAGCCTGTCTTCCACCTGATAATTCACTTCAATGAGAATTGGATGTTCTGAGTAGAATGCAATAGCACATATCAGGCTTATGAGTCTGCTACCACAGATGCTAGAGCAAGTAATAAAACCAGCAAGATGGAATGAGAGCAGGAGCAGCCCTATAATTTTCTGAATTTTCAGTATATTTTGGATTGATCTAATGGTGACAAAATTGTTCTAGTAAAAAGCAATCTGCTGTGAAATGAAAAAGGATAGTTTTCCCAAATGCAACAATGCCTTGTGAAAATGAACCCTGTGGAATGAAGTTGGAGTGTCAAAACTTCTTAGATATCCATGTTTTCAACATAAAGAGAGCCCACTCTTGCCCCTTGTTTAACAAGTGGGATTTTAGATGGCCAACAGCTGTCATGCATGTTCTGAGGGGTAAAGAAAAATCTTTCAGAAAGGGAAGGAAAAATGCATTTTTAAGACCTCCCTGGAAATAGGAATTTAAAAATCCTCCATAGAAAACCTAATAGCATAATCTCCTTTTCCTTTTCTTGAAACCTTTTAGAGCTCCCTGCAAGGGATAAAACTACTGCAAAGACTCCCAGCGTTCCTGGGCTGTGGCACAGTTGGAAGCCTGGTTACATGTCAATGTTAGCTCAGCTGGGAACATGCATGTTCATGGGGGCTTGTTGTGGTCTCGCCAGAGGGGTGAATGAGGCATCAGAAAACCATACAGATTTGTAAGTTTAAAAAACCCTACATATTTCTCTAAAGAAATTTCCAACTGGAAAACTTTTTACTATCTTTACATATGTGGGAATAGTATTGTCCCTCTACTGTAAAATTAATGGACCAGATATTACCATATGTGCTCAGCTGGCACAAATGGCTGTCACTCTAGTTTCAGAGTAAAAGGAGGAAGACTGTATTCCTCACTAATAATATGCCTTTTTTCTTAAATTTTTTTCTAATAGTTGTAGTCCCAGCTTTACCACCTGCTATCCTTACTCAGCTGTAATTACACTATATGCTGAGCAAATGCAAAATGTAGTGTGTCCTCCTTCAATGAATGGCAAGATTAAGTTTCTAATTTCATGTTGCCTTTTTCAACCCTCTTACAGGGACCAAATCCAGGGGCTTACCAGAGACTTTTGGGTAATGGGTGTCCCTGTTTCATACCTCATTTTCAGTAGTTTTGCGTCTGTATTAATATAGAATGAGAGTGGGATGAGTTTGAGTGTCCTTATATTATCCTGGGTTATAATTAATTTACTAATCTGCCAAATGAATATTTTTTTCATGCTGGTTGGTAGCTTTAGTTCAGTACCCTTTATGTTTTAAAGTTTGCTCTGTCTTCTTTGTATTTTATGTACATACTGGCAACTGCTCAAGCTGACAGATGAAGGAAATTTTAATTACCTTGAGGGAGTTAAGATTGCTTTTTCAAACATAATAGACTATCACTTAAACTGGATTATTAGGCTTTCCTTTTTATTTTTCCAAAGGATCAGCTGTGGTTTTTAGAGGATATTCAATTCTATATTACACCATTATTATCCAGACTTACATTGTGCAGTTTGCATACCGTCTTTAAATTTTGGCAGCTGTTTTAGATTTTTTAAAAATAATTATTTTTTATTACTTGATATTGCTGAGCTTGATATTTTCTAACAGCTTTTGTCAAATACAGAAGGTAATGCCTTTCAGCTTTTTATTATTAACAGCTTTTTCTTTTTTTTTTTTTCCCCCCCCACATCCATGTTGTGCAATCTGCTATTTCTTCCAATGTCGATGTTCAGTGAGAGCATAAACAAACAGCACTTTTCTTCTCTCCTCCCTTCCTCTTTTTTGCAGGTAGGTGTGTGGAAGAAGAAAAGAACAGTTCTCCTGACAGTACTATTGTATATGACAGCAGGAAAGACAGAGATAAAATAATACGCACACAGCAGTTATTTGAACAATAGAAGAAGAGAAACAATGAATTTCTTTTAGCTGCCAGGGAGCAATGAACCTGTGTAATTTGACTGCAGATAATATTTCTGACGTAGTTGTGGTTTGGAAAAAAATGTTTCAGACTTGGTGTTTATGCTCAGAGTTTGAGGTTTTGTGTTTTTCCCACTCAAATCAGCATAACCTTTTCTTAGATCAAACAGTGCTAACCATAGACAGTTACAAACATGTTCGGAATAAATTAGCTCATAAACATTTTATTCCCATCCCTTAATGGGGAATTCTTCACAATGCACTGTCAAATATGATGAGATTTCTCATTTTATGGCTCACTTTATCTACAGTCTAGTAATTGCACTTTCAATGGCACAGTATTTGTGTGGAGCAATGGTGACATTCAGTGCTCAGTTAGACTACAACAGGATTAATCCTCTGTGTAAATTTCTTATGGGTCTTATAATTCGTATTCTCTTGTTTTACAATGGCAGGTATAAATTCAAGAGAGAATCTGAATATGCAATAAGTTCATCTACATCAAATATCAAGTTGCTTGAAATACTGAATGTGTTTTCCAAAGATCTGACTGCATAAGAATGATCTGCAAATATTTTTCCACCTAGCAGTGCTGAGTATTGCATCTGAGGGTATGGGAGATTATACTGGTTTTGGAAAAAATTGGGTAATGAACTGCATTATGTGATGTGAAAACTGGAGTACTGTGTTCAGCTCTGAGGCCCCTAGCGTAAGAAAGACATGAACCTGCTCGAGTGGGTCCAGAGGAGGCCACAAAGATGATCAGGGGCCTGGAGCACCTTCCTTGTGAGGACGGGCTGAGAGAGTTGGGGTTGTTCAGCCTGGAGAAGAGAAGGCTCCAGGGAGACCTTATAGTGGCCTTCCAGGGCTTAAAGAGGGCTACAGGAGAGATGGGGAGGGACTCTTGATCAGGGATTGTAGTGATAGGTTGAGGGATAACGATTTTAAACTGAACTGAAAGAGGGCAGACTTAGATTAGATATAAGGAAGGAATTATTTACTGTGAAGGTGGTGAGACACTGGCACAGGTTTCCCAGAGAAGCTGTGGCTGCCCCCTCCCTGGCAGTGTTCAGGGCCAGGTTGGATGGGGCTCTGAGCAACCTGGTCTAGTGGAAGGTGTCCCTGCCCATGGCAGGGGGGGTGGAGCTAGATGGTCTTTAAGTCTCCTTTCAACCAAGACCATTCTATGGTTCTATGATTCTTTAAGGGTTAATTGTAAAAGCTTTATTGGGAAGCACTTGAGAGCTATCTAGTCAATCAAGAGTCTCACACGTGTGAAAAATTATATGTGGATTGTATGTTAAAACACTTTATAGAGAGATTTTAAAGAAAGTTACATTTTAGCCGTGGAATCCCGTTCTAAGTGAAACAGAGAAAACAGTTCCACTCCACTTACCTCTTGAATTAGCCTGTGTAATTTTTTGAAATTGGGAAGGGAAGATGTGCATCACTTAGGCTCTCTTTATGGATCTTGCATGTGATAGTCTTCTAGTGCTTAATTCCCTCAATGTTCCAGGCAAATCTAACATACTGTGAAATGATCATACACTTACAAAACAGCTATGAGTGCTGCCTTTCTGAAATGCAGCTATTGGGTGGGGTTGTGTATAATATCCTCTTGGTAAGGATATTTGCTCAATGTGTGGAATACCAAAGTTTGGTGCTTCATAGGCCCGAAGATACTCAAATTCCAATTTCTTACTTACCAATGTGGAATCTTTGTCTCAGACTGTATAATGGATGGAGAAGGGAAAACACGTCTTACTATGCCAGAAAGCAAAATATCTACTGGGCAGGAAAAATCCCAAAGAACATAGTTTCAAAAGCTGACTGGTGCTTCAGTTCAGCTTGAGGACAAGAAAGGGCCTTGAGAAAACTGTTTACCAATCTATTACCACAAAAATAGAAAAAAATTTTAATTTCTAGCTTTGAGATATCTCTTAAATATTGTTCTACATTCCACCTGGGTTACCCTCCCTTCTTTAAAACACCTTTGCATCCTTCAATCTTTGCTTCCTAAAACATATTCAGGATTGTGTACTTTGCAGGGCAGCAGCAAAGCATGAATATATTTAAGTCATTAAGACTCTTGTATCAGGCTCCCCATGCTTCTCACCTCCACCAACAGTGCTTGGGATGCATTGTACATTTATCACACTCCCTCCTCAACTCTATAGGCTAGGTTGCTTTCTGCTTTCTTTGGGAACTGGAGGCTTTGTCTTTAAACTCATGGTCTGGTTTGTATACTTGGATGAGAACATCGATAGCCTATTAATCCCAGTTGTAAATTAGTTGAAATCAGTAGAGGTAGACTGGTTTAGGTTTAGCTCCTAACCCATGTTATTGGAATGAAGTATTCTTTTGCAACTGAGCAGCCTTGCTGATTTCTATTTGGCAACTGAGGGCAGAATGCATTTCCTGAAGTCTGTTGGAGACGCAGCTGCATGAACTAGCAACACCAGACTGCAAGTAGTGGCCTGAACTTTTTTGTGATGTGATGGCTGTAAGAAGGTGGGTCAGATTCTATATTGTCAGCCTCTATATTGTGTTTAATCTGATCACAGATGACCCTCTTACTCTTGTTGCTTAGTTCAGTTCTTGCAGTTGCAAAAGGCTTGTGCCAGTCGCCACCACTTTGACAGCCAGTTTGCAATCACCCGAGTTGCCTGTTGTCTCACTGTTCAGGCTTCATCCCTCCAATGTGGTCTAATTTCCAGTATTGTCCCTGGCTTTGTCTCCCCAGACAAAGGCACTGACTTCTTACTGCCAACTCCACAGCCGAGTGCCTAAATGCTAGTCCCACCACGTGCCCTGTTTCTGGTCGCATGTGCAGCCTGCTGTGTTGGTTTCCTGGGCTGAATGTTATACCTGCCATAGGTGGAGAGTCTGAGTAGCAGCTGCTTTTCTCTGTTGTCTCTGAATGGATGTTTTACTTTGAACGTTTGATTAATATCAGATTAATTTACTTTAACAGCATGTGTTATGATGTGTTCCTGACCTGTGGCTGGTATTGTATTTGCCTTACTCTTTTTAATAGGAGTGTTTGTCTAGTGAATGGAAATTTATTGAAGCCTGTAGAAGACTATCAACTTCCTTGTAATTTATCACATCAGTAAGAGGTTAATTTTGATGGCAATTAATTTATGGCAAATATAAACAACAACCAACAGTATTTGTATATTAGTGTTAACTACTGTGATTCAAAGGTAGCAATTAGCTTAACTGACAATTAATAGAAGCAAATTGTAACAGTGAAAACATGAACAAAATTCATTCAACCCCTCCAGTTTATTTAATGTAATAAAAACATTCTGACTTAATTGATCTTGAGCTGCTATAAGTAAAAACTAATGACTTGAAATGGAGTTTTAGATATTGGCTTCAGGGAATGATATTTTCTCATGTAATAATACACAGTGAGATGCACATAAGTAAATACTTTATGTTCACCATTAAAAGAATGATTTATATTTCACTGTAGCAGGATAAATACCTTTAAACAATTAGTATGGGGAAGTGTCCCTGTTTTTAAAAGCATAATCTCTGCCAGCAAATACAGTGGAGGCTTATATTGCTAAGTTAAATGGTTATGGAGAGAACTTGATAGGGGATATTTTGTATCTTATCCTTTAACTCATCCTTCAGGGCACACTCAAAGTGTCTTTGGTATCACCAAATCAGAACTCCGGTATCTCTGTCTAGTCTGGGGTTTGTTGATAGTCTGTGTGTCATTATTGATAACCTGACCTTTAAAGTGTTTTAAGGGACCACTATTAATGTGATTTTTTTTTTTTTTTGTAATTGTAGATAAGAAACACTAACTGCACCATGAATACCATTTTAAATACCTTTTGACAAACCTTGTTTATGTTCTATTTTCTGTTAATAGTTATATTTTTGATGGGGAAAAAGTAATGATTAGGCAAACATAAGAGATTCAGGCGGTCACAACCATCCTGGGCTATGTTTTGTCACGCAACAGGAAGCTGAATACCAAGGGAGGTGGTTAGTTGCCATGAATTTCGTGTGCGTGTGTCATGAGATGTATTGACATTTTCTGGAGTGTAAAGGAAGAGCAAATTAATTTATTGAAAATTATGTAGCACCTACATAAATTCAGTAATTTTATTTACACACAATTCAAGCACAACTTGCTGTCAGAAAGAAAATGAGAAAAAAAAATCCTCTCCATTCTTTCCGTGGCTTGTAACAAACAAGTTAAAACCAAATATGTCACTAAAGTAAAATCATTCTGTTTTTCATTAAACTATCAAGAAATGTAAGTATTTTAGGTATTAATCAGATTTGCAATTAAATAAATGAACCAGCAATGATATTAGACTGAATTATCAGGTGGGAAATTTTATCCACTCAATATTGTGACTAACCACACTGTGTGGTAATGTCAAGAAATCCATTTCTAAACTGAAACTTAACTTGTTTCCCTGTAGCCTAATATACCAGAAAAGTATGGCCATTAATGGCACTTAGTTTATTTTTCTTTGGTGAATTTATTTGGCTGCTTTTTGAAACCTTTTATATTTTAATTTTGTCTGTAATACTCTGTGCCAATTAGTTTCATAGTTTAATTATGCAGTGTATGATGATTTAATGGATTTTTTTAGTTTGTGTTTTTTTTTGTTTGTTTGTTTGTTTTGTTTTTGTTTTGTTTTTTCCAGAACCAGATCAGTATATATATTTACATACCAGAACTCTCCTGTGCAAAATGTGTTTGGATGAGAGTAACTATAGGGTTCACCTTTTTTCTTTAAGTTGCTAATGTAGCATTAAGTCCTCCTGAGATGGAGATATGAATTAACAGGTTGTCACTATAAACCAGGGAGCATGTGAAGTGAAGCCATTAAATTTGCCAGGTACAGCCCTTTCAAAGCTAGAAGCTTCAGTTTTTCCAGATGATGGTGACAATTCTGTGTTAATTTTATCACAGAATCGTCTAGGTTGGAAAAGACCTTGAAGATCATCTACTCCAACCATTAACCTAACACTGACAGTTCCCAACTACACCATATCCCTAAGCTCTATGTTGACCTGACTCTTAAACACCTCCAGGGATGGGGAGTCCACCACTGCCCTGGGCAGGCCATTCCAACCCCTAACAACCCGTTCTGTAAAGAAATGCTTCCTAATATTCCTTTATTGCTTCATAGCCAATGTCTCTCTCTCTTCTGGGATTGGCTTTGATCCTACTCCTGGAAGAGCTACATGTAGGAAAGTGTCAGTCATAACTAGGATAGACTAAAACTGAGGGCTCTGTGATGGGGGCACTAGTTGCTGGTTTGAAGCTCTCAGTCCATGAAAGTGATTGGATAATTTCAGTACAGATTATTTTTCTTCCTGTTCTTCAGAAAATCATGGATCTGCCTTGCTATTGTAGAAAATCCATGCATGGACATCTAATGGAAGACAAGCTGCTTATGAGATTTTTTTTTTCTCAGCATTTTCTCTCCGAGTACAAGAATAGTCATGCTATTGTCTGTAGTCTTCATCCAACTTTAGCCAAGGGTTATCATTCTCAAATAAATTACCTGTCTCTTCAAGAAGTCAGTTAAAAAACTTTAGATAAAACTGCTGCAGTGCTTTCCGTGCAGGCACTACATGTTCTTCAAGGGGTTAACATAAGCAGATGATATTGTGCATATAGAAGCAATTTACCTCATCGGCAAGTTCTCCAGAGCACATCTCTAATACATTGCTGAAGGGTGTGGATTTATATATTTGAATGGACTTCCTCCTTAATTTGGGGTCTGCAAAAAAGTTTTCATTCTTAGGTTTTTTTTGAAGAGCCATATGGGTCATAGGCATATATTTGATGCAGACTTCAAGGCAAAATATCAGAGGTAGATTAAACAGTTCAGAGTGGATAAAGTCAACTTAGATTCAGTGTAGCATCAATTTCTAATAACCCAAGTGAATGTCCAATTAGCAGGCTTTTGGCATTTTATTCTAGGTAGATTCTTTCAAACTGTCTGGTTGGAACTACTCCACTATATATAAATTATATATGTGTTGAAGCTACTACTCTTGTTTCTCACATGTCTTTATAGTCAATCATCTCCTCTATTCTGGTCCAAGAAGGATTAAATTAAATTGTACAAAGTGGAAGAACTCCAGCAGGAGATGTGCAGAGTGACTGCAGAGGCTGACAGGAAAACATTCACACAGTTTAATGACAAAGCAGAGACTTGAGATTTTAGCAGAGATAGTAGGAAGAATATTTCTGTACAGGATTGCTCCTGTATAAAAGTACAGGAATTGGTCAGGTATCCTCATTTGTCCATGCAATACCACAGCAAGAGTCAAAATGTCACCACCTAAGCTTAATGGAAATGGGAGCAAATGACGTGACTTCCAATAATAGCTTAAAAAAAAAAAATCTCCTGTTTATAGTAATTCTTTGTATTTTTCAGATAACGTCTTTTAGTCATTATTGACTCCAACACATCTGGAGGTCAGTGGTCTGGAAGCTGGGAATTGTAGAAACTATTATGCAGCACTTCCATTTTCAGGTAGTAGTAAGCTTTATCCTAGTTGTTGCTTGATAGAATATTCAGGGTATTCCTGGTAAATTAGAAGTAGTGCATTTAGATTCTTCTGTGCTATCTTGTGATTTCCCTGACAGCACCCTTGCTGATAGTTTCACCGACCTGTGTCTCATGCAGTGATTGCATAAAATTTTATGTTAGTTGCCATAGTATGTGTTGCCTTCCCCAGCTGAGATTCTTTCTCCACCTTTTCACTCACAGTGGTGTGTAACTGCTCAAATCAGATCACATTTGAAGCCTGAGCTCCTTTTGAGCAAGTCTCTACTGCTACATGTTGTCATTCTGTAATAGTGTCAGGAATTAATGGAAGCTGCTTAAAAAAAATTTAACAAGAACAGGATGAAATCTCAGGTTAGCATCAATTTACTTGAAAGTTCTTTCTATTTCAGATTAGATCTTGATCGTTGTAGCTCTTGTGCTGCTATTAATAGCTGAAAATAGAGTTTCATTTTTGTCAGTTTTGTTAACAAGATCTTAAATACTTTCTAGTTTTGGCAAGCTTTGATCAGTGCTTTCCCTACAAATAAGCTGGAGGCTTACTCCTGGGCAAACTCCCCTGTTTTCCTTATTTCTGTTTCAGTGTACCCCTTTTGAAAGCAAATTTCCATTTGATAAACCAAGCTGCTTAAAGCTTATCCACTTCTTTTTTAGGAAGTTGCCAATTTGCCTCTTATTTGAAAGTCCTTCTTTAAAATTGGTTCTGCTTTTCTGGAATAAGATAGCAGATTTTCCACAGGAGTTTGTTTTTTAATCCCTTCCCTGTTTTCCAGCAAGCATTTCAGCAGTTTTAATTTGTCAGTAACCTACTTCTGATTCAGCTCTGCTTTATTTGCTTAAGTTTTCTTTTCTTTTGCTCTATCAGGAAGATGTAGAATCTCTCTCCCTTTAATTGTTATAATGTAGATATATAATTCCCAGTCTGCCAACTCTTTTTGCTTTTCACTATCAAAAGAATTTCTGAAAGGGTGTTGATTTAAATATAGCTTTTTCTTGCAATTTAATTGTGACTTTTCATACAATGATTATTAAAAAAGTTCATCATCTTCTATTACATTCTGCCTCCTGCCATGTAAGGTCTCTCTTGAGGGTGTTTTCAGCACTGTATCTCCATGGAGGCAGCAGGTGGGAGTGAGTTTATTGCACTCATGTGCTGTGAGTCAGCTCAGTCTGAGAGCCAGAAATTTATTTTTACATGACACTAGGCCTGAGCTAATAAACCTTGCTGGGTGCAGGATATGTTATTTCAGGCCAACGTCATCTTAATATCATTAAGCTTCTGCACTGTGTCATCTCAGTGTGCAGATGAAGAGAACCTCCATCCAAGTGGAGAGAGTGCAACTGTTTGCACCTGTCCATGGAAATGCACACTAATTCTTTCAGTGGAAGTGCTGATAGACTAAAAACTCTTCCTTACCAGCTTTTCCCAAAGCAATCTGAAGCAATTTCTAGGTTATTCTGTTAGAGTCTAAATCTTTGAAATTGAGCCAGTTCTGGCTTGTTTGACCAAAAAAAAAAAAAAAAAAAAAAAAGAAATCAGACCAGGATAGTTTTAATATTGGAATTTCATCAAACTTTATATCAAAACTCAAACACGAGACTTCCTGTTTTGGATTACTCTTCAGAATATGAGAAATACTGTGAATGTAGCACACCCCACTCTCACACCTGTCTCCTTTGGATCTTCTTGCTAGGCTTCTTTACAGGAGCAAGACCAAGCTGAATATGAGCTTGAGTGTTCTGTTTTTTAAATTCTAGAGGTGTATTTAGCCAGCACATAACAGTCTCTTACACTTGATTAGACTATTGGGGAAGTTTCCAATTTTGAATTAAAAGCTATTGATTGTGGTCTCTCTTCCTCAAGACTCAAAATAATGTTTTACATTTTAGCAGCACAACCACCATTTTACTTAATTCAGTGCATTTTTTCCAGACTTTGTAAATCTGGCCCTTACTAGCCAGATTCCTGACTCAGAGGAAATACTTCCATTAAATTTAATTAGAATCTATTCCAATAGACTACTGAATAGATTACTGAATTAAGGGAGAATGGGACAAACCCATTTTTAGAACATTTTTGTAAGAGAGAACATGTTACATATTAACACTTGATAAAGTAAGTATGAAGTTTTCAGTCAGTAACAATAGAGTTACTCAGTTCGAGGGAAGTGAATATCAGATACAAATATTGTATCTGAGATATAAATGTGAGTGCTATTGGGATCAGCCTTAAGATTTGCAATTTGTTAAGAAACTTGGGGCAAATGTTTTGGATATGTCAGCTAGGTTGTCAGAGCATTACTCTGATCTTTTCCTGTAACACCTGGGAGGAGAGACCATGAAAATTTTATAATGTCAACATAGCAACAGCTTAGATCAAGTTCCTGTCAATCCTACCCAATAAGCATGACTGCAGGTTCATGGTACTAGGCTGGAAGAAATCCACTGGGTGATGTTTACCTGTTAAAATGTCTCCTGACAGTTCTGTACACTGATAGTTACAGTTATCAATAAACATGGGATACCATTATAGCAAGCCTGTGAGACACGTGTGTGTGTATATATATATATATATATATATGCTTTGTCTTTTAAAACCACACAATGAACCCAAATATTGAGAAATCAATCTTTTTGTAGCATTCTGAGCTCTAAAATTAGCCTTCCCTGTATTCAGAACTTATAGTGGGGGTTATTCTGTGGCTTTGCTCAGCACTCACTAGGCTCCTTGGAGAGGGTGGAGGCTGTCTTGCAGTGGGGAGAGCATTCCCACAGGTGTGTGTGTAGACTCCACACCTATGGCACATATGTTTTAATTTTCATGTACACACTTGAATGGGCATGATTTAGCTACCTCATAGAAGAAAGGGTGGCTTTTTAACTGTGTTAGGGACAGGAGGTCTTTCAGCATACCTTCATAATCCCTTTCAGATGACTTCTCTAATTGTCCGGTTTTCCTCATATAAGTCAGAAATATATTTGTAGTTGATTCCAGGCTAAATTAATCCATGTCTATAAATTGCTTTGAGACCTTTCAATAGGAATCATCCTAGAGCTACAACGCCCTTTTCTTGATAATTTAATTTTTATGGTTAATTTTCAGAAACAAGATAAAACACTGCTTTTACATTTTTCTCTACAGTGCTAACAAGGGTAGCTAAGGAGAAGACCTCCATATTTAGTCACTGTTTCAGGTTTGCTCTTTTTTAAAAGGAGATTAAGATCTGAAATTCATCAGTCTTTACAAGTGTAAAGAGCAATTCAAGTTCTGT
Organism: Athene cunicularia; assembly: GCF_003259725.1. Lineage (NCBI taxonomy): Eukaryota > Metazoa > Chordata > Aves > Strigiformes > Strigidae > Athene > Athene cunicularia. The sequence continues at coordinate 32,515,243 of NW_020799098.1, forward strand.
GAGTGACATTTCTCAAAGGCAGTCTGCAGATTTCACAAAGTCTTTTGTTGTTCTACGGTCAAGGTCATGCAGCCTTCCTAACTGATGTGTAAAGAAATTCTGGCACATATAAAATCAACATAATAGTTGTCTTTGATGCCTCTAGGCAGTAGTAGTAGTTGGGTATAATTTTACATAGCTGACAATCATTCCATTGTGAGGTCTGGGAAGAAAGCCTTTCTTCAGTGCTTCTTCCTTCTTCTAAGCATTATTGATTTAATGTTGTATTATTGTAGATTGACCTTCTTTTTTACTCCATATAATTATTCTGTCACCTATTGATATTGAAAACCAATCTGTATTAGTACTGAATGGTGGCTTCTACTTTGTCTTGTATGCTCAGGGAGAGCAAATAGTTTTGGACTATCACTGTATGTTCATGATTGCATCTTTTTATCTGAACCATAACTAATCAGAAAAAAAAAGCGCCTTAGTTACTGCCAATGTTAATCCATTCATTAGCTGACAAAGTTGATGAATGACTGATCTCTCTAGAAGACGAGCATGCTGCCTCCCCAGTGTAGACACAGTGACCTGGTTATAACCTGTGTGATTTGAGTGATGGTTCAGCTTGCTGCTGTACTTCTAGAGTTGGATCAATGCTAATAAAGGGTGGAATGAAGAAGGGTTATAGATGCAATAATGATCTCACTGAAGGCTTTCAGGGAGTAAAGAAAAACACATTTTTACTTTCATCTCTTCTCACATATTAAACTGATAGTTGAGTCACTTCTTTAATCTGAGAATAAATGGTCTCTGAAGTGCACTGTGTACTTTGTCAGATTTACAGTTTTAGCCTTAGTCGCCTAAAGACCAACTCTTGAAAAAAACAACTAATCCAGCAGTAATCCTCCAAAGTGTTAGCTTTGTAATGTCTCAATAGGACACCTCTTACATACAATTAATACCCTCAAGTCAAGGCTATGTTTTACAAGATAATAGCACTCGTGACAAGTACATGTGTGACTAGTGACTAGCTATCTAGAATGTTCAGGGGATGATACATTTGTGCATTGAAATATAGATAGGGTTATAATAAATTATTATTGCCAGATTCAGTAGTCCTTACATGTACACTGAGTTGAATGCAATTATTTATACAACACATGCAGCAGAGAAAAATAAGGGCTTCTATTACAGATCTGTGCCATGATTAATAGAGTAGATCTAGTTAGGTAACATTTGAGGAGTTTTTTTTGCGATTCAAATTTCATAACAGCTCTTTCAAGGTTGTTATTTCTCCTTGTTGTCAAAATATTTCTATTAATGTGGTTAGAATGAGCTGCTGAGATAATACTTTTAGCAGAAAGAGTATGGTGGTACCATAGTTGGTATTAATTGTCTGCATTAGGTAATTTCCAGTGTGCAACAAAAAAACATCAATTGACACAGACTCTAGTAAAAAAAAGATACGTGCCATTTCAGTAATTGTTCCAATTTTTAGGGGTTTGTAAGGATACATTTATTGTGTGTCATTCACATCTATTTCATGTTTGCAGTTTAAAAATAAATAGAATCCAATACAATATCTTATTGTAAGCACACTAATGGAATTAAATAAATAGGTGAAAACAGTTTCCAGTGTAATTGCATCGAGTGCCATGGTATTATACTGGAAATGCTAGTAAAATTTGTAGCACACAGAAGGAAATATGCCAAAAGCACAATAATTATGCAATAAATTTCTTAAAATCATCTACATTATTGTTGCTGAGAAGAAAAAATATTCTAACCCCTCTGGCTCTGTGAGGGCCAGAAATAATGGCTAGTTAAATTTTCTGTAAAGCCACTTGCACAAGAATTGGGGATTAAGGCACTGGTTTATTGTAGTATCAGTATCACAAATGCTTTTTTTCCCATTTTTTTCTTCATTAGAGATAGGAGAGTAGCATCTTTGTGTGAAGGACAATACACAGGATACTTTCAGTTGTATGTGTTCCAGAGAAATGTAAACCACGTGAGATTGTATTTTTAAAGGTAGTAGGATATGACATTTCATGTATAAAGGAACATATTGAAGAAATCCCTAATTGAGCCAAAGATGCAATGAAAAATAGTTTGTGTTAAGAACCATTCATAACAAGTACTGACACGAGACTGAATTTAGATTGCCTTGGCAAACTTTATCCTTTCATGTCTTAACTTCCGACAGCTGTGTTTCATACTTGTCTGTGATCAAAAAACAAGCCATGGGAACCCCCTGAAGTTCTGGTGTGTGGAACCAAATGGCACATCAGTGTGAGGGAACTTCTGGACCCAGCAACTTCATGGACTAGCGATATAATTGTTCTTTTTGGGTCAGACTCTCTCAAGTAAGAATAATTGTCCCACGCTGTCCCTGGGGTTTCACAAGTATTTGCTGAGAGCAAGGAGAACTTGCATGAAAACTTGCATTATGTTCTGGGTCTCAGGAAAATTTGGCTATGCTAATTACCTGGTCTTTGTCCATCTGTTTAAAACTGATCCTATCTGCCTGTGTCCTCTCCACGCCGTCACACAGGTTCCTCTTTTGCTTCTCTCCTCTGTACTTCTGTCTGCATTTCTTGCCCTTCTACTCTCTATAGGTACTGCCAGTGAGAACACAGATCTCAGGCCTAGCATGTCCTTTCTGTGGACAGTGGACCTATACTTTTCAGGCATGCTAAGGACAAGGTCTCATTCAGTTTTTCAGTTCCATCATGAACATGTCTAGTAGTGTGGGAAGTCTCAAAAACCCAGAGAATGTAGATTTGTTGATATAATAATTTGAGGGGCATCCAATTACCAGCAAAGTATTTTCCTTTTATTTCTAAAATACAGCCTCAATGTAACAAAGGCTTTCTGCAGTGTACCTTTTCTCTGCTTCCTCCAACTAGTAATTCATTACAGATTTAAAAGGAATGAAAATAGCATTATTAATTAGCATACCAAGCCCTAAATGGAAACTTTAATTTTCTCTTAGTGTGTTAAAATTGTCTCTGTTTTCTAGCTCAATTTGGGAGCATTGGTTAAAACAATACAAACCACATAAAAGTTAGTTATAGAAAGAATTAATAGTTTAATTTCATTGGTTTCACCTTTGCATTTAGAAAGGCAATAGAGTGACATTGTCACCTGTAATAACTGAAATTTAATTTTGCTTACTAGTTAGATCATTTTCAGCTCATACTACCTGTCAGAAAGGAAAAATATGGAAAAAGGTAAGCAGCATTTTAAAACCCAGATTTTATTTGAATGTCTGTTTAAACAATATTGTGAATATTTGAATGCCTTCAGGATGTATAATGGACTTTATGAGACATTGCAGCATTTAGGATTAGTATTGGATTTATAGGCCATAGAAGAAAGAGAACAGTTCATTGTTAAGAATGAAAAATGCCATTGTGTCACATTTCCCACATTTTTGTATACCATTTCCTCCACCATCTCCTACCTTAAGAAAATTCAACAGCAGATCTTGTTAGCAAAAACTATAATAAAGTAGATTCAGAAAATTAGTGCACTAATGTCATAATCTTAAAAATCAGCTAACCTTGATTTCTTGAAGTTTCAAACCTGCGGCACAATTTGGTCATCATCCAGGTTTGAGATTTCCATGTATACAGACATATGACCTGAAAAGCTTAGAGTATCCCCTACCAGAAGAAGAAAAAAAGTAAAATCTTGGGAACCTGAACTTTGCCACCCATCTCCTACTTGAATCTGGATTTAACTTCAATTCAAAGAAGTTTCGATGGTAAATATGAACAGGTGTTTATTACTAAACATCAGGCAGTTAAGTGTTGGACAGCAACACTTTTCGGTCCCAAAATCAGAAATAGTTGCCAAGACTGTATTAGTGAAGTTATAATGCTTCAGCAGAGCAAGAGGAAGTTCTTTTGAATTTTCTGTCTGCAGCTGTTTGCCTCTAACACATACAGAGTATTGGGTACACTTTAACTTTTTCAAGTACCACTATCATTCATTAACCCTAATGGAATCGGTCATAAAGCAGTATAACCCAAACATACTTCTCATGAGGTTGTGAAATTCTAAAGGAAAGAATATACTGTGCTATTTAGAACATGTCGCCTTCCTGAAACTTCAGACCTATTTGTTTCAAAATCAATGAAAACAATATCTATGCTTTTCTCCCATCTGTTCCACCCAGTCAGTTTTTGAGTGCTGAATGCCATGGAGCCTGGGTAATTACCTGAAAGTCCTCAGCAACCAATTAGTTGTTACTATTTCTATTTTTTTAGAGTCCTGTTTTCTGATGGCTGTGATGCCATGCTCTCTGAGATATTTGGGGATATACTGGCATGTGCTAGGTACTGTTTAATAATGAATGAATATGACTGTTTCACACACAGGTCTTGCATATATTACCAGTGAGAACAGAATTTGATTCGTAGATTTTTATGTTCATTCTAATGCAGATTTTCTCTTTTGATTAATGCTTTTCTCACTTACTGGTGAAAGGGATAGCAAGAAAGAATGAGTATCTTGGGTAAGAAGATTGGATTTTGTTTTAATTCCAATTTAGAAGATAAAGTTTATAGAGTCAAGAGCCCGGGCATTTGTTTGTGCCATGGGACCGGTCTTAAATAAGGCAAAATTATTAATTGCTGTTGAATTTGATGTGCTTTTGGAAAGTGTCTGAAGTACAGATCCTTTTAAATTGGAACTCTAACCATTTGAAGCCTAAAGGAGATGAAGCAGAGACAGGGTACACTTGTAAGCCCATCTTGTTCCCATTCTGTACCAAATGTGGTTCATAGTTGCACAGTGCATAGTCCAAATGTAGTCTTATCCTAGAGTTTCAATTTAATGACAGTTTAAATAGCAAAACATTAAAACTCATCCTAAGCTCTTCATTATTACCTGACTTAGCATTTAACCAACAGGTTTTCTCTGTCACACCTGTTTCTTCTGTCTCAACTGCATCTTTATACTGTAGCCAGTGTTAATAAGCTATAATGCTAACATGAGGGAAGAATAGCTAATGTGGACGACTGACTTGCCAGAGAAGCTATACTGTTCTTTGTGAAACCCTATAAAATCAGTGACAGCTGATGTCCTGATTCAGGTTTTGAAATGCATGTATACAACTAAAAAATTACACATTACACTAGAGTTCCTTCTAGTCTGGCATATAGGCTCCCTGTACTGTGCTTCCTGCTGTGCTCCATCAGTATAAATCTCTGGTGCTTGTATCCTGTATTTGCTAGATTTCTTGGGGTATCAAGAAGCAACAACCATTTTTAAAGGGTGGAGGTTTAAAGGATTTTACATGCTTTATCTCATACATGCTCCTATTTAAACATTTTTGCCAAAGCTTTTATTGTTCTTTGTAGTGTTTAAAATAATAAAAAATCTGTTACTTTGATGGAAATGAAAGTTTAATTGCAATACTCACTCAAACTGGAGGCATGCCAACCCTTTATGCCTGAATCCTCGCTTTTGAAATATAAGTACTCTTCCATCATTTTCCCCTCTCCAAATAAATTATACTGCCTATAGTGTTGTTTGTTAATCAGTTTAAAAATGCACTGGCACTATGGCTTGTGAAACCTTGGCTGCAGATTCTTGCACTGATACACTGGCAACAAGAAAGCTGACAGCTGGCCCTTTTTCAGGAAAATACAGTCACATTTTCTAATCACTTGCTCCTATGGCTGTCTTTCTACATGTAAACAAAGGGACAGATTTGTCTCAGCTATACCATTGTAAATATGAGAGTATCAGTGGGTGTCAAAGGAATTCTTTTGAACTCGGAAGTGTAAATTAGTGCACATGCTGGTCAAGCAGTTAGTTTTAATATAACGGGAATAGTTGGAAAAATTGCTTTTTGTGAAATAATCCTGCAATGGTTTTGTGTTATTTCAAACATAAATGGATGCTTTATCAGATATTTCTTGGTTGGAACTGGGATTGAATATCTGATGCAGATTTTAATGTTCAGTGACAATTCCAATGTTGATTTAGGGGAAAAAAGGTTTATCAGAAAACTATGTACCCATTTGTACATTCATTCATGCTTTTATTTTTGGATTAATATATCCAGTTGGCTGACATATGATAACACAGTGCAGAGTAATTTTTAAAATTGGCTGTATGATTCTTCAGTGTTTGACTGTTTATTTCATTTTCAGTGAATGGCAGAAATATAACTTTTAAGTGAAGCTCAGAACAGGCTGAGTTCATTAGCTGGGGCACTGACAATGAAATGAAATGCTCTTTGCTTCATATGGATTTAATCCATACTTACAGGAGAGTTCTTATTTTTTATTTACATTCCAGAACACTGCAACAAAGATGTCTGTTTCATATTATTTATTAATTCTGCATGCGTGATTTGCATATGATATCATATAATATATGTAATAAATTGCAGTGTAAAACAGTTACGGGAATGCAACCTTCAGAGCAGTTTTTGGAGCACAAAATTTGTTTTAGAGCCCTATCTAAGTGCCTAAATAAATTCTTGAATTTTCAGAGCTTCTGAGCAGACCTAATTTGCTTTGAAGTCATGGGAAACTGCAGAATAGTCTTGGCATACAGAAATTGATAAAGCTGAGGACAAGGCTAACTTAATTTCCTGACTTAATTCTTCAGCCACATGACTATCCTTTTGTTTGTACTATCACACAATCAGAAGCAAACATACTAGATGGAAGTGTTGTACTTGAATAAATTAAAAGTGAAAGGTGTTTCACAATTCTGTTATTTGTGACATTGCCTGCTGTATGTTTTTTGTACTTTGCTGTAATTTGCTTGTTTATAAGGCTGGTCTGTGACAGCCTTCCTCATACATATATCACTTTTTTCTGCGGGAAGTCCCATTGATTTGTAAAGAAAGGGTGGACAGTGTGGGTTTTACCAGTTTAAAATAAGTGATGTTATAGTATACAGATGTTAGAGGAGATAAAGGAGACAGAGAGAGATGAGAGATTCACAGCTAATTCATCAATCTACTAAATGTGGTATAGAATACTTTCAGTACTTTATGGAGAGTAGCTGTACATGGCTTTTCTATGAAACAAATTCCATCATTTTCTGTGAAGATATCTCACTTATTGGTAATCTTACAGGAAGAAATAGATTGCAGTCTGCTGAAATAAGGAAATGAGCAAGAGGCATCAAAGTACTTTTTTAAATGGAGATTTAGAGAGAGGGTGAAAGGGCACTGATGATAACCAAATAAGGTTGTGAAATCTGTCTTCATGAGTGTAATAGTGACCCAGAAGTGGCATTAGCAAATGTTACTGTTCAAAAGTGTCTTCATGAATTGAGATGAAAAAGCACTGCCATTTTATTATCTTTGTGGAGTCTATCTATGGCACTCAGTAATTTAGGGTCAGATGAATTTTGAGCTTTTAATCAGAGATTCAATCTCATGCCTACTATAGAGCAGAAATTTTCATTGATACAAATAGCAAAAATAAATAAGCTTTTTCTCTGTGGGTTACAAAACAACTGCATTAAATGAATTGTAAAGATTATGAAGTCCACATCTGAAAAGTTAGGAAATGCCAAAGTAAAGACTGCAGATGTGCATAATCTTTTCCTTGGATCACACTGCCCACTTAGCAGCTGGAATGCACACTGTGTGTAAACATACAATGCTAGATCCAGGTCTCCTAAATTCTCAACCTGCACTGAGGTTTAGACACTTGAATACTGCTAAAGTGTACAGAGCAATCAAGTTGTCTCCATGCTAGCACTACTTAATTCAAAGTGTTTCAGGTTTGGCTGAAAATTCGAAGTTTCTTAAGCAACTAAAATGCTCAGAAGCACCTTGTTGGGGAAGAAATGTGCTTATTCTGTGCCAAAGTTCCATTGCTGTCTAGGTTTACAGGGAGAGTTCCCTAAATTCAGGTAATGCAGTGGCTTTTGAAGATGGAAGTTAAGCCTAGAAAAAGGGTTCTCAGTATTTGTTCTTGGAAGTTGGGACCTATATGTGTCACTGAAATATGGTAATTCTAGAAGGTAACTTTGCAACTTTGCAGTTCATGTTATTTAGACTAAAATGGACTGCAAAATAATATCTAGTGAAAAGTTTCAAGCAGATCTATATTAAAAAAAAAGTTGCAGTCTGTGTGTTATATGTATCAAAGTATACTTCTCCATGATGTCTCAAACTGGACATCCAGAAGTGATGTCTTACTGAAATCTTGATTATACTTACTGAAATCTTGATTATACTTCTTTTTCCTTTTAATTTCATTTTATTAATAATCCTAAAATAAGCATTGCTAAAATAGAAGCTTGGGGTTTGTCTCTGGTTGCTTCATATGAATTTATTCTTACCAGTGCACAATTTTTATTATCCTGTCTGTTGTTTTCATACTCTTCCAAGTTCATGCCTTGCTGGTATGATTTCTGTTAATTTTCTGCCCTGCTTCTCATATGCTGGAAAAGTATGTTGCACCACTTTTCTCCTTAGCTAACCTAACCTTTCATTTCACGTCTCTGATAGATTTTAATTGCTTTTGGTGATATTTGAGTTCATTCTACAAAGCTTCTTACAAGGGATATTAATTGCAATAAAAAAACCCCAGTGTACCAGTTTGACATAATAATCTATAATGCTTGAATGGGTTTATAAAGAATACTGAAAATATGAATGCCGGCATGACCTACATGTGAGACAAAAGCTATTCCCTTAGGGAATGGAGATAATTTGTTTTTGTCTCATACATTATGCATCTCTTCTTTTACACCCCACTTCCATGAAAAATATTTTTTGTTACGTATCAAAGAGTTGTTGAAGTTGTGAGTGGAGCATTAGGCTCAATTTGTTGGGATGTTAACATTCTGCTAGGATTTCTGCTCGGTTCTTTGTTTCCTATTACCTATTCATAATTTCTTTTTTTTGGTCTTGGATGCTTTTCACTGAGTAGTGTTTTCTGTTTCCTCCTTTATTTTTTGAAGACTGAATGCTGCTGATTCCTTTTTATTGGGGAAGATGCACATAAATGGGAGACTTTATAAACAAAAAATATACTGTAAATATTTTATTGGTGCAATCAAGCCAGTGATTAATAATTACCAACATTATATTAAAAATTCAAACATTATTTAGTTCTCATAAATCTTTCCAAAACTGAGGGATTCCTTGACAGGCAGAGAACAGAGTTGGCCTCTTATGAAGTACTATGTTGTTTCTTCGGACACTCTGCAGGATTTATGAGCAGAACTCGGTAGTTAAGGGAATAGTTCAAGGTACAATGGCTATTCAACCCTATAAGCAAGAAATCATCTCTGCCACAACACTTAAAGAAATCATCCCTTTTCAGCTACTTTATACTGAGGCTAAAAAGATACAGATTAGCACTGTGCTAATTTGTTAGTGTCCTCTCTAATTTGTTGCATATTGCTTTCCTTTTCTGGATTGTAAAGTAAAAGAAGTTGGGCAGAGTCTCTGAAGGTCATAAATCTCTAAATCTGAATCCCTTGGTCTTCTGAATAGACATTATTATATGGATTGAATAATAGAGAACTAGACAGTTTTATAGATGGGAACATGCCACTGACCTCTAATGGAAGTATAATGTTGTAGGTTTCTTGTTAGTCCCTCTTAAAGTAGCTCTGAAGGTATTTATTTAATATAAACTTTTGTTGAGGTGCCTTCAAATGAAGCTTTTAATTTAAAACTTCACCTGTATCTCACCTCTAGGATACTGGTATGAAAAACAATGCATGAAAAATAAAATATTACATGACAGTTTAATAAACTCTGCACACAAATGATGTTCAGATGAGCCAACTCCTCCTGAATGTCTATCAAGTTTACTAATTACTCTGTTGCATATTTCAGTGACAGTAATCTTTTTTTTAGACAATTGTGTTTACGGTGTATTTATTCTTAAGTTATCATTCATAATTTTGCAGACAGGATAAGAGTGTAACAGCTGTATATAACTGTGGACTGAAAGACATTGAGCATTTCATTTTATTCTAGTGTTATTTGACAATATGGCTTATTTGTTATTTGACTCCATGTCTTATTTGCATATTTACATTTTTATATTAATAGGCAAGTATGTTTTTTTCAACTTTCAGCAAAAAGAGGCACTGATGTCACTTTACCTTGTACAACAATTTTTATAGCGTCTAATTTACCACAGAGGTATTGAGTTTTATCATTATTCAAATCACAGTATGACATGTGTTATAGCTAAGGACCCGAATGGGTTGTTATTACAGTGCCATTGGCTAACATGAATGCTTTAAAATATATCGCTTGTGTATTAACCAGAACATGAGAGAAAACATGGGATTGTTGGCTTGCTGTGTGAAAATACAGAAGCAGCAACCTGACAGTGTGAGTAAAGGGCAAAATCATCAGAGAGTGGCCTGTAAGGTTGTCAGACTCTGAATAATTGAACAAATGTGAAGCAGGAATATTGTTAGATGATGCATGTGATGTATGGGAGCCTTATGCCAGTTATGGCATGGAAATAATAATTTTTCTATCAGATGAGTTACTGTGTGAGTCTGAACCCTGAATATCATTCATCTGCACCACACTGTGTTAACTGTGATGTGCTGTATTTCCTGCCTTAGAAATTCTGATGCATATTTTATAGGGTTTTTTTGTATCTGAAGTTTAGTTTTTGCTATTCTTTTTTTCTTTTTCTTTTCTTTCAGACATTGCCTGTTCTGGCTAGCTTTACCATTGCGATTATGTGAGCAAAGCTAATGGGGGAAATCGCAGCCACTTTTCTTGTGAGAGTAACTGCAGTATTTACAGTGGCTAAACACACCGTATTAGAGAAATTCTTTAAGGGCTAATCCTGATTGGCAGTGCTAGCCTCTAACAAGGTGTTAAATGCTACAGATTCCCATTAACTTTGGTGAAAATAGTATTTATGCCTTTAAATTGCACCGGAGCACTGAATGCAGAAAATCTATGGTGTTTATGATCAGGAAGGCATATCACTGCTTTGTCCTTTTTACTGTTGAAGATGTGAAATTCTTACTGAAGGATGTATGCTGTTCCCAAGGGTCTAATTCCAGTGTTGCGGTGTTTTTTTTAACTTGTTCAAGATTCTTGTTACTGCATAATCAGTCACTTTAACTGTGTGTTTCTGATGTATGTCTCTTTAGCTCTTGTGTGTATCCGTTCCCCTGCGCTTTTTCACACTTCTTCATATTCTTGAACATCCTCCTTCCTCTTATGCCTAGCTTGCTCTCATTCTTATTAAAACTTGTTGTCTTTGTCAACATTATTACAAGTAATCTATAATCCAGCCCTCTCTTCTTGCTCTTGACAATTAAAACTCAAGGGAAAAGCAGACCCCATAAAAAAAAAAAAAAAAAGGACAGAAAACAAATGATGTGATATACTCACTTGACAAGCAATCACCTCTAAAGAAAAATATTCCCTCTATTGCTATATCTTGTCCTTTCTTATTCCCCACCATGCCTGTTGTGATTATTTATGGTTATTATGACTTTCAAATCCTTCACCTCCTGTTTACATGAAAATAGGAGAGATTTTCAAAGACACAAATGGTGGATACACACCCAGTTCTTCTAGAAAAGATTGATTTCTGCTCCTTATGGGTACACAGGCATCATGAGCATGTGCAACTCTTTCTCATTGTCAGGAGGGATTTTGCTGCTTTGAGACCTAAATTTAAAGAAGATCCCAGTAGGAAAGGATGGCCCCCCTATGTCTGGATCAGTATCCTTTGATAAAGGCAGTTTGTTACTATAGATTGCCTATAAATTTATATTGTTCTGTTTATGTAGGTGTTGTGGTTTAACCCCAGCCAGCAACTAAGCACCACACAGCTGCTTACTCACTCCCCCTCCAGTGGGTAGAGAATCAGAAAGATAAAAGTAAGAAAGCTCATGGTTTGAGAGAAAAACAGTTTAATAGGTAACGCAAATGCTACATGCACAAGCAAAGCAAACCAAGGAATTCATTCCTCACTTCCCAGAGGCAGGCAGGTGTTCAGCCATCTCCTGGAAAGCAGGACTTCATTACATGTGACAGTTACTTGGGAAGACAAACACCATAACTCTGAATGTCCCTTATGTTGCTGTGTCCGTGTGTGTCGTCCCCCCCCCCTTTCCTTCTTCTTCCCCCAGCTTTATGTGCTGAGCATTATATCATATGGTATGGAATATCCCTGTGATCAGTTGGGGTTGGCTGTCCTAGCTGTGTCCCCTCCCAACTTCTTGTGCACCCCCAGCCCACTGGCTGGTGGCGCAAGGTGAGAAACAGAAAAGACCTTGAATTTGTGTAAGCACTGCTGAGCAATAAAAAAGCACATCTCTGTATTATCATCACCATTTTCAGCACAAATCCAAAACATAGCCATGTACAAAGTACTATGAAAAAAAGTTAATTAATTATTAATCAATTATCCCAACCAAAACCAGCACCATAGGCCCTACTGACAACAGTAGTGTGAGGGCAGGAGTACAATGTCTACACATAGAAGTCTTTTTGTGAGATATTACTACAGTATCTTAGTTTTATTTTTAAGCCATTTGAACTACTATGCATGTCTATCCTATCTCCCTTTTTTCCATACTGTGCAGTAGTCTTATGATTTCTGCGGTAAAGTGCCTCATTTTGGTAAAAACTCAAAACCAGGAGGTTTAATTATATGAGAAACTGGACAAATGGGAAGAAATGCAGTGGATGGTCTTAGAACTGAATGGCTGGCAGCACCTTACTTTGAAATATTTCCAATTTAGAAACATCCATTTTCTAGAGTGACTGTAGTCGTGAAAGTCATGCAACAGTGGGCACTATTAATAAGTAGGTGGAGTGGAGCTACAACTTCAGAAAACACTGAGGAGCAGCATTACAGCCCTATAACTAGATGTGCTTGAATGTGGTCCACTATACATGTGTGTAAAGAAATTCCAGAGAAGAATAAACTATGTGATATCTGACAGGAAAGGCTAAGAGCTAGAAATTATTTGAAGTCTTTGAAATTTTGTTTCAGACTGCATTGACAGTAATAATAATTTATATTAATGCCTTTATGCAGATTTCTTAAATATTTTAGTGTTACCATCATAGTTAAAGTGGGAATGCTATTTTTAACATGATAACACCTGATAGCTCTGTTATTAGCAGCACTTACCATCTGATTTGGTGGTTATAGTTCAGAGGCAAAATTATGGGTCATTAGATTTTTGATGAAAGTCCTTACCTATGCTAGTAATCATTGTTTTGGAGCCTGTTAGCTTTGGTATTAAATTTGTTATGCTAGTTGAAGTGGTGCTGTAATTCGTATTAGTATAAATCCAGCAATGCAAACTGATAGGTGTCATTTTTGTGTTTGTTCACAGGTGATCTATTACCTAAAAGTGGAATAATTGGTTTTTTATCTATGTCCAATATTTTTTATTGAAGCAGAGAGTGTTACAGATTATCGTGAACTTCTATCCAATTCTGACTGAATGAAGAATGGAAGAAACCTTTCCTGTGTAAAATACTTTCTAATATTCTACATGAGTTGCAAAATAATAGGAAATTCATTGTTCTGGAGAACTCAAAATCTGCTGTGTGTGAAAATACAACCCTGAAAATTGGACTAGTTTTACCAATACATTATAAATGCAATGAAAATTTGGCCTATTTTTATTAATTTTCCATCTATACAACTTTGAAGACATCCTTAATGTGCTGTTGGAATGGTATGGATTATAGGAGAGAAGAAATCATAAATATACATACTGTAGAATTTGCTTTCATAGGAATTTTCATACCTGATGTAATCAGTGTGTTTCTAGAGGAGGATATTGCTGCTCTGTTGATGTCCTTTGTTCACTAAAGGACATTTAGTTTGTAGTGGCAGGCAGTAACTCAGGGAATTGTCCCACTGATTACATCAACATTACACCTTTGAGTAATGATTCACCAGCAGGACGAAGACAGTCACAATCTTACCAAGTTTGAAAAGGTTTGATCAGAGCAAGAATATGCCCAGTTATAAAGCAATCATGTTTACCTCATGCTTCTATCCTGTTAAGGAACACTACCTGCTATGTGTAGACTTCAGTTTATCTTCCCAGCTTTAAAAACCGTCGGATTCTGCTTCTTTGACTGAAACAAGATTGTTACAGTTGTATATAGAAAGAACCCAAGGATACTGGAACAAACTATCAAATGCCCATTTTAAAGAATCTCCCTTACTTGGACTGTATTTAATATTAAGAAGTCCTTCCTACTTGCCATGTGACATATGTCATGAGCTGATGATTGCCACTTTCAGTCAACCAATTACTTGTGTTTCCTCCTACTCCTCAGGTAGCTTGAAGTAGCCATAAACAAACTCCTAGTAATTGGTGAAGATGGTGCTGACAGTGTAAAATATTTAGAAAAAAAGTGTGCTGTTCACACAGGTAGCAAAGCTTAAAAAAATTGAGATTTTCAATGGTGTTATATCAATTCAATTTAGACAGAGCTCCACATTTGTTCAAAGTACTTTTTCACACTAATTGGATACTCTTCAAAGGCTTAATTACCATTTTGAAATTACTTTTGTGTGCTGGATAGAAATGCTAATATCTTCACAACCATATGCTTTGTAGATGGTGTAGTGTTTTCTAATATTGCAAATATAAGATACAGGAAAGTACTTCCTACAGACAAAAAAAGTTCAAAGGAAAAACAGTTCAGCATGATTTTATTACTGTAATTTCTGGTAATCTTCAGTGTGATGGGATCTTGCTATACTTTGACAATGCTATTCCCACACAGCTCTGAGTGTTTAGAGAGCACATGAGAAAGGCAAAAATTTTGTTCAGGGGATGTGACTGCTCCTTCACAGTTTCAGTCACTGAAGAATGAACTGAATTCAGGAATAATCATAAAACAACCTTGTGCATATGTGTGTGTGTGTGTGTGTTTGATGAGAGGAGGAACAGCATCATAAACTGTTGACTGGGAATCCAAAATATCTGAGGATCATTTTGTCTGTGTACTAAGCATCTGCAGCAAGGCTAGGCATCTCTGTGTTGGAAGGAAAAACTTTCTACCACCTGGGCTGAAAGTTTAATTTCTCTTAGTCATGACTCCAGCAGCTCATGGCTGGGTGTAGCTGTGGTATAGCTGGACAAAAGGACTGTGTGGCTGCAGTATATTGCCCTAAGAGAGGAAAGTGGAGGAAATTATAACCATTTTAGGCCCTCTGTCCTTCCCTGATAAATCTGACTACAGTCTTTTCTACAACTGAGTCATAATTTTGCACCTATCAAAAGAGGAGAGAGCACAACAGTGAATAATTATAGGTGGTGTAGATAAAGTATTTGTGCATAACTTTATGTACTTCTCTGCTTTTGGATCTTAGCACACAGAGTATGTATGTTTTAATGGGCACTTTATCCCAAATCATCTGCAAATGACGATTACTGTAGCCAGTCAGAAGAGTGTAGTTTACATATTACCTGGTCACTGTTTTCACAGAATACCTATCTCTTTATTTGACATTAGAATGATTTTTCTCCCAAATTTGGAGTTAATCCCATTCTTCGACTTTTGAAAATGGTCTGATTTTCCTGCTAATATGTCTTAATTAAGCTTTAAACTTAAAAAACAGTTGCACTTTATGAAATAGTTGGCAGATTGCAATGTAGTTGTACTGCAACCACACTGTAGTTAGTGATTTTTGAATCCTGCAGCTGTTCATCTGTTTTATTGACAGGTTTAGCATAAGACAATGTTGACTCTGTGTGTTTGTAGGAATGACTCTCTAATTACCATAGCAAAATGAAGTTTCAGAGTTTTAGGTGGTGGCATCCTCAAGACTTTCTTTCTGGTTAATATACAGAATATGCAGTTTGATGAGACATGCTTGTTGGTGGCAATTCCATTTTTAAGGCATCTATTTTTTTTTCCAAATGGAAGAGAGAGTAGGCTTTCTGAAGAAGAGGTAATCCACCAGATCTGGGCTGTTCCTTTTAGGGCTTCGTCAGAGCCAGTTAGATCTTAATTGCTTTATTTGCACTGCTTAGTAATTTACTTAGCAGGTAGGTTATCCCGACCTTAATTGAAAGTTCTTAGAAAAATTTCCAAATCAAAGGAAATAAGCATGAGAGAAGGGGTCTGAAAGTATAGAATTCCTATATAAACAAACCAAAAAATTTGGTGCTCTAATCTTCCTTTTAGGGTCACAAATGGCCATATTCCAATACTTTTATTCCACAGTGACTAATACCTTACTCAGAAATTGTCATTTTTGGAGGTGGAGTAAGCAAACTCTTAAAATTAGTGAAAGTGAACTCTGGCAGAAAATGTATTCAAGTAGGATATTCAGATGTTTCATTAACTATTTTTAGCTACTTTGTGACCTGACCTAATTAAAAAAAATACATATTTATTAAACATACTTTTCAAACTGGGAGACTGGTATTATTTGGCTGTCTAAATATAAATGTATCCACTCCCCTTTGTCAAATGAAAGTTATAGAAGAAGACCCGCAGGAATTGACATAGCTACAAACTGTTAAAGAATGTCTTCTCCCTGGAAATACCTTTTGCTGAATAAAGACTTTTTAATGAAGCTGCAGTTGCTTTAGCAAGGGCTGTGGTAACATACTATCATACTGTGCCTACTTCTTGGTGTACCTGTGTGCAAAAGCTCTACCTTGTCTGTTATTCATGGGGACCATTCTGTTCAGAGATGTAAGGTCAGCAGAAGGCTGGGGCTAGAATAGGGAGTATTGGCTTGTGATTCTTGAGTAGGCAGGGGGAAAGGGAAGGAGGAGGGCAGCATGCAACATGCTGCAACAGATGTAGCCCATCACAGGAGATTTTGCTGCAAGGTGGCAGAAGCTTATGCAAATAATGGAAATAGTGAGTGGAAAAATAAACATTCGCACTGAAGCTCTTTTAACACAATCTTTGCAATATGCACAGTTTTTCCATAAATTATTACATAATTCCTGAAGTACGTGAAATGACAGAGGATTTTTGGCTACTTTTTTTCTTGGGCTTCCAAAGATTTCCTTGGAGACTCTATGTAGACTTTCTGTTGAGTTCACATCAGCATTTTTGCTAATTGTGCCTGATGCTTCTCCATATTGTGAACTTTTTAACAGGAAAGTAGCAGCAGATTGCCTTCCCTAGAGAGGAACAAAAAAGTCTGTTGATGTGATCTAAAAAGAAAAAGGGGAGAAAGTACTACTTCAAACAAACATTTCCATTTCAGTGCACACAGAATGAGTGGTTAAGTGACACCACAGAACTTAAAAATTGAATGAAAATCCACATTTCTTTCACAGTTTCTTCTCTTATCTTGTCTGGATTTTTGCTAAAATTGGATTACTACTATGAAATTACTTACCAGAGAATCTACTTTGAAGTGATCCTGACGAATCTGTTTTGCAATGGTTAGAGCAGTGACAAGCTGTGAGTTATAAAACTCAGGTTAGTTACCTTCTCCTGCCAATCTGTGCTCACCTGTCGTATTTGTTACAACAACCTATCACAAGGGTTCTAATTTTTCTTTAATAGGTTCTCCTCCTTGTCACATCTCTGTTCTCTAATAAGCATAATGGAGTTGCTGGACACTATTAAAGTACAAAAAGTAATGTTCATATATTCAGAAGGAAAAAAGAAAATAGGGCTAGAATTGTTCTAAGACCTGAAAGAGGCTCATTGAGTGGTTTCTATAAAACTGCTAAAAGTCTATACCTACTAACCATTCTGGTATTGATTCATAAAGCTGACGTATTGGGCAACATCAGGTTATTCACACTTTGGGAAAACAACTAAACAATTAGAACTAAGTAGGTGACTGGGTTGCTTCAGCTGAAAGCTGACCATAGGGTGGAAGTGATCCTTTCACATCTGGGAACAAAAAGAGCAAAACCAAAAGAAAAGCAGAATCCTTGTGATGCTTTTTGATAAAATATATGTAGATGTCATGTTCAGAATTCAGGCCTCTGTGTACAAAATTTGTGCAGGTCACTAAGTTTCAGACTGATACAGGATTTTGAACTCTCCCCACCTCTGCCTCATTTCTTAGTATTTTGAGCTGTAGCAAGGTCTGATAGCACAAGGTAGAGTTTTTGGGTCATCTTCCACAATGCTTGTTTATTGTGATCCTCCTGATTTTGGGTTTTGGTACATTTCTGTGGGCAGCCAAGCACTTTAATGTCTAATGCTCCAGTACATGCTCCAGATGTAGCATCTGCCACAGCTTCAGGGAACAGAAACGGTATGGTATGTGCTACTGTGCATATAGACCCCCCAGCTAGATACAAAGTAAATTGCCTAGACCCAGGACTGGGGATGTAGAATACTATTTTATGCTTTCACTTCACTGTCACTGTGCGGTTACTTTGAAGTGTTTTTTCTTTTCAGTCAGCTGGGCAGAACTGCTTATGCAGCTTTCCTCCTGAACTTATTTTGTGGATACATTAAGAATTTTCTGTTATAGTCTTGTGCAACCTTTCATGACCTCAAATGATGCACCAAGATAAAGCTCACACAGGGCACAGTATTATACATGTTTGAAATCTCTTAGAGGGCAACACTTGCATGTGTTTTTCATTTCTCCAGGAACTTCCTCATGATAGGGTGAGTTGTGTTATTTTCCACTGATGTGCCAATTTGCCAATTATTATGCCCCAAGAAAGATTTTTCATCATCATGTTGTCAACTTTTTTTTTTTTTTTTTTTTTTTTTTTTTGTGTTTTGTTTTTTTTTTTTTTGTCTGGTCCACATTAAATCTTTAATATTTCAAAACATTAATGAACACTGGCAAAATGGAGCTGACTGTTGACTGGTTTCTTAAATTTGTTGAGAAATTTTTCTAACCTTTGATGACCTTCAGTTCTACTTCAAACAGGTATGTAGTGGTTACCTTTGATTAAGAACTTTTTCTTGTAGTTTTGTATTTATAAGGAACTGCCTTTTATCATAGAAATCTTGCTAGATTGTAGGTATTTCTCTCTATTATGAGACAGGCACTTTTCACCACTGACATAAATTTCAGATTAGATTATTGGAATACTTTATTTGTAGCCTTTCCAGAACCTTGAATATTCTGGCTGCAAACATTTCCCTAATCTTCTTTCTTGTATTTTTGAATCATGCAATACATCAATGTGTTAGTTCTTATTAATTAGTAATGATTGACTAACTAAACCTAGATTGATTTTTTTTTTTAAACTTTTCTGATTCTTCTTAGCTATTTTTCACCTGCAGGACCTTTTAAAAATTCTTCCAAATTGTATTTAGAGCATCACTTGCTGATTATAAACACAGTTTTGCTCTTCTTAAAGCTTTAAGTATAAAATTGACTGCCTTATTCCATTATGATATTCACAAATTTTATTAAAAGTTTACTTTCTTCATTTACAAAAGTATTTTTGTTAGGCTGGTTATTTGCAGAAGACAGGCAATAGGTGGAAGGGTACTATCTACCCTTGAATAATCAGAGAGCACCTGCTAGGAATATATATCAGTAGTAATATTACAGCAATCAGACATTCATGACCTGTGAACTCCACTGAGAAGCTCTCAGCTTCTTGATTAAAATGAAATGCAACATTTCTGCCTTTTTTTAATACTAGTTCTCATCCATTTTTCTCTTCCCGTTCCCCCAAAAAACTCAATTTCCTTGTACCCCAGTAGCCACTGTCTCTTGCATATCTTCATTCCTACCAACCAATTTCTCTTCCTCACTTGACTCCTGATGTTTATCATCAAAGATTAGACCTTCTCAGTTTATTTTCAGTCTGTAAGACTTTCTTTCTGTCTGTCTGTCTGTCTGTCTGTCTGTCTTTCTGTCTGTCTGTCTGTCTGTCTCTCTTTTCCCCTCTGGCTAATCCACTAACTCTCAGCATTTGCTCCCTAGGGCATAGTTTTATCTTTGGGCAACCACAGACAGAACCTTTTCCAAAAAGCTTACTTTGAGACAACTTTGCATCAGCAGTGAGCAACATGAAAGTAAGCTGAGTCAATGATGCCAAAGTTCAAAGTTTGGTTTTGGCAAATGCTAGAGAATATGAGCTCATGGCTTCAATAAGTGAGAAAGCCTCTCTTCCTGGCCTCCAGCTAGCAGAAGCTTCTCCCTTCAGTGGCACGTGTTATAGCTAGCTTTAGAGTAGTTTTCAAGTGATGTCTGACAGTCTTTCATTCCTGCTGCCTGATGCAAGGCAGTAGTCTTTAAATGGTAAACATAAAATATGAAATCCTGGTTGTGTTGAAATGAATGACAGGAATTTCTACTGACTGCCAGAAGAATGTATAGGGATTGTTGTTCCTTCTGACTTTAGGGAATGCAAAACTGGATTCTGGAATAAAGAGAAAACACTTGTATACATTGTATGCCTTTCAGACCTTTGAAAAGCCAGAGCTTACTGATGTTCTTTTAATTACTGGATGATGTTGTACAGGAGTGTGAATCTTAGGTACTAGTAGCCCCTGGTGGGAAAGATGCTCAGCCAGCTGAAACTGATTTGTATTGCAGTTTGAAAAGGCAGCGTCAGAGCCAGCCTGGCTGTTACTAAATCTCTTTCTAAAGCTACTATTGTAAGTAGCTGGCTGTTCAGCTAGTGAAGAATCAGTCTGTAACCAGGGATTCACTTTTATTTTTCTGAAGCTGGTTCAGACAAACCTCTGTAATTTCCCTAGAGAAATTCTTTATGATCATATTGTTCACTCCAGGTGCACAGCCACAGCAGTACACCTTACTTCCTCACAACAATTTACTATACATGTCAGCATTGGCTTTGCTGCTGTGACTGAGATAATTTGTTCTTTCTCATGAAAGGGAAGTTGAAAATCAAGGATGGTGGAGAGAATCTCATATTACATTCCAACTAAAACCCATAGGGAGAGGTTAATATTATACAAGACTGTCTAATTCTGATTAAAAAAAAAAATCCGTATCCATTGTAATATTTTCCTCATAACAGCATCTATGAGCTATCTCACAGAAACAGTATGATTCTCACAGGGAAGAAGAGGAAGAGATGGATTACTTCTTTTTGTTACTCGTTTTTGTGATTCTCACCGCCTCCTGCAATAATGATGGTAATGATGATGACAAACCCCTAAGCTTTGAAAACAGGCAGCTATGCTTCTGTATACAACATGGTGACAGCTTTAAAGTAAAACATTTTCCTCATATTCAGATAGTATATTATGGACAATCTCTTTCTTGTCACTTCTCTTGCCTTGTTGTTAATGGGATTTTGATGCTTATTTTTTTGGTAAGTGAGGAGATAGCTAAATATAACTGAGGATATCTGCTTGAGTGCAGAAACTTGGACAGATAAAAAGCAGTTCTGCCTTTACAGAAGAGGGGTTTTAACTGTTTCTAGCTTGTTCAAATTTATTTTAGCATGATAATAACAATGCTAGTAGAGGTTGGTGAGAATCAGTATTTCTGGCTTACAAATATTTTTTTTTTCCCTATTTTTTTGTCATGTCCAAACATGAGTGGTGGATATGCATATATGTGCATCTATACATAAAGTGAAAATTTCCTCCAAATAATAAATAAGGAGAAAACTTGTGCTAGACCCTGCAGCTCCCAAGTGGGTCCACTAAGAGCCAAATTAGTCCAGCAGTTTTCAGATTTTGTGGCAAACAGCCAGAAAGCTGGCTCTGGATAACCATGGACACCAAGATTGGCCCTATGACAGTCCAGCTTGGCTACCACCCGTGGCTTCTGAGATCCTGAAGGCATGTAAATTTAGTCCTTCTTGTCATTTCCAATGGTCTGTGGTAACTTCATCATGAGTCCTGTTGAAAATGACTCACAGTGGTGCTGAACCTGAAACATTTCAGTGGAACAGTTTGGGCTCAATGAAGTAGCATTTTCTGACCAGGTTTTAAGCTGATCTGAGTCTTAGCATTTAAGCTCCACATTTCCTGAAGACTGACTTTTGTGAAAATAATTTAACAATATCTTCAAGAAACTGCTGCATAGTTTTTGAAAGTTTCTGTTCACTGTGTGTGTGCAGTGTAAAATTAAGCATAAAATTTTAAATAGTTGTGGGCCCTCTAGTGGTGTACCTAGAGTTGGAGGTTCAGAAATTTGCAAGACAAATGTATTGCCTAGTTTATGTGTCCTAAAATTTGCTGGTCATACCCAGCAACATGTAGTTGTTTGGAATCCATTTTGTCCTCTGATCATTTACATTATGGAAGGAGAACATTATTAGTTTTATCTATATATTGTGCCCCAAAATTTACATATTTTAGTTTAATTTTATTTTTATTACTGTTATTAAGCTCATGAATCTGAACCTGGTTGTGCTGATGTTCTCTAAGTATAAAACCAACAAAAAAACTCCAAAGATCTTGCAGTCTAGATTTAAGACAAATGTTGGTCAGTTGTTTTAGTCCATCAGCAGTCAGTAGCCATAGATTAATGATTTTCCACAGCCAGCAATAAACTGGCACTGCTGCTGACAGAAAAAGTCTCACCTTCCCATTGTCCATGATCAGTGTTTTTATTGCTCTGCCATCAGCTCTTGTACAGGCACAGTGAACTGGACAAGGAACTGATGCAGCAAAAAAACCCAACCAACCCCCAAAAGACAAAAATCTTTCTATAATACATGTCTGCGTAAAGAAAGTACAAGACTACTCTGATTGACAAGAGTGCTAACTGGACCTGAGTTACAGTTAGCTTCCATTTATAGTACTTTCTTATGGGATGTGTGCTTGAAACAATCCTTTTATGTAGAGATAACAGACTGCTGTTTGACAAAGAATGATGATGTGATTAATACTGCGGTAGGACTTTTCCATTTGATCACCTACATGAAGAATACCTTTCTTCCTCCAATCCCATTTTTTTTTTTTCTAATTTTGTTTGCTTTCTCTCCCCTCAAAGAATTGCTGCCAGAGGAGAGTGCAAGAATGCCAGCTGTAGTAGAAAATTTGATTATGCAAATATAGTTCAGTTTGTACATGGTTACTGAAGATTAACAATGTGTGGTATGAGAAATGAGTGCAGCTTCTTTTTCAGGATGAATAACTGTAAGCTAATGTAGATCTGTGCATGAAACGTTCAGGTAAAATCAGCAGTTGTTCTTCTACCTCTCTCCCTCCAGGTTTTTGCTTGTTTTTTTTTCTGAATGTTAAACTCCCATTTTCCAAGATTCTGGAGAAGGTGATAGACATGTATAAAATCACAAGTGACATAGATATTTGAACAGGGAACAGGGTTCATTGTCTTTTTTTATACAGGACCTGGAAGGGATGAAATTGTAACTGCAAGTGGCAGGTTCAAAAAAGCAAAAAGTGATACTTCACACAGTACATTGCAAAGCTGTAAAAGCTTATTATCCCAGGATTTTCATGGTATTAAAAGGTTCAAAAATTGATTAGATATGTTTATGAAAAGAAAATCTATGAAGGCTGATTGCCTGTGGCTCAGAAAGTCTGGAAGCCACAAATCATATGAATTGGAGATGCTTCTTCTGTTCTTACATTCCTGTCTACATCTGCTACTGACTGCTGTCAGGGACAGGATGCTGGGCTAGATGGACTTGGCATGATGTTCCTGCGTCCTTAGAGGAAATCAGGTTTTGCCTGTTACATTTCAGTTTTGTATTTCTTTCAGATCCCTGCTTCCAGATGAGACTCAAACCACAAGCACTAGGTTATCCACCAAGGATTTCTTAATATCATTTCCATCATAGCTGAAACCAGAAGGAAGCATAAATTTCAAGGAAAAGTATTTCTGAATTCTTTCAGACCTAATTAAAACAACCAGCTTCCTCCCCAGCTCCCTTGCCTTCTGGAAATAACAAACCACTGAAGGAAGACAAACACCTCCTCATTGGTCCTTAAAGATTTAAACTTTTCCCTGAATGAAGATAATGGCTCTTCCTTAGGCAGGATATCTTTAGGTTTGGGTATTTTGTCAGGCTACAGGCTTTCTTTTGGTATGTGTGGATTGAACTATCTGTGTCTTTCTTGCTTTCATTAAAGATATTTTGTGCTAAGCACAGTTCTCCAGTGTCGTTGTGAAGTATACTTTTGTAAAGAATCAGTATTGTTTTAGGTGTCAGTCCTATTATATTCTGCCATTCTTTTTTCTTCAGATCCCATAAGCTTTTACCTTCTCCCTCTCCTTTAAAAAAGACATGCCTTGTTTTTGTTATCTGATTTTATAAGAAAATCAGGAATATTGGGTGCTGTTACGCCAGAAATACTATTCATGTGAAAGCTGCTGAATCTTCATAAAACTGGGTTAAGGCTCTTCATGATAACATTTTTCTCAGAACTTGTCAAACATTTGAATAATATGAGTTGTAATAAAAACAAATGCATGATTTTCAAGCAGTCTGACTAAATCCCCTTGCTTTGATAGCTGCTGAGGTTTCATTTTTTGGTGTTTGAGATGCACAAACCTCTGTATTTGTATGAAGAAGAGATCATTCAGAACTATAATTTTTTTTTTTTTTTTAGAGTATTTGTGGTTGGCTTAAACTTCTGCATGGAGTAGCTGTATGATTCAAGGAAGACTGTCAGTGTAGCATGATGACCATGTGAATTATTGAAAGGAACCTTTCTGATTCCTGTTTCTTCACAGTTTATGGGATAGTCTTGAGGAAATGCTTTAATGTCTCTGCCTCAGCTTCCATGTGGATGGTGAAGTTTTTTGATTATAAACTCCTTAATGATTGGAGATGTCATACACGCTGTGCTTTCAGGCACAGGAACACGGGTTTTTTTGATGACTTGTTGCAGTTTTTAGCATCTGACTTCCTCCCCGCATAAGTTTTATAAACACATTTTTCTACAGCCAGGAGAAGTACCTGCTAGCAAAATGAATGCCTGATTCCAAGTGGGTCTCTTTATAGGGAATCATTATTCCTGAATGTATTTGTGTTCATTTCTGAACATTCCTTGTAGACTAAGTAGTAATTATTTTCTGAAGGATTTCTCAAATGATATTAAGTCAGCCAGCCATTCTGTAAGTTTTTTCTGTGTGGTAACATAAATTGCTAGTACTGATATGGATCAGGTCTAGTATCTCCTGGATTTTATGGGATTTTTTGACATTCTTATCTAGTTGGAGAGATAGGCGTGATGGTGCCCCCCCACCTGGCGTTACCCTCGAGATATAAAATAGCATGACTTTTGTTATCTTAAAATTCACATTGTCATTTGATCTTACTGAGAGAGTATGTAGTGTTTCAGATAGGCAGATTTTCAAACACAGGCATATTTAAAGGCTGTATGCATTTATGCGTGGCCTTACTGTAAATATGGAGACTAGTGCATTCCATATTCATTGTCTTTGGAGTATATCTGCACATACACTTTAAGTTTGGTCATAAACCAGGTAGCTCTTCTCTTACAGCGTATGGGAAACAGCTTAATGCTAGGATGGCAATGAGCTGTCCAAACTGATGGTGTGTGTAGGAGTGCACGTGTCTATATGCTGTTATTGGTTGGTCAGTCAGTAGCTCAGATCCTGCACAGTGTTCAGTGGATCTGTACCACTTGATCCCAGGTGACCGACGGCAGTAGTGTGCAGAAATAGTCACAGCACAAACTGGTAGGTGAGGATGCGGCAGGTGCCCGGCGCCGTGAGGGCAGCGCTGCTCGGGTGCCGCAGGGCCGCAGCCCGGGGCTGCCTTTGCTCTCAGGCCTCGCGGTGGTTGGGGCCTTTGGCCCGCGGGAGCCGCTGTTGGCTACCGGTCAGATTGGGCCTGGGGATCAACGGAGGCCCCTGGGCAGCCATCGGGAGCTCGTCCCCTGGAGCAGCAGCTGCCCTCAGGGCTCTCCCCACGGGTCAGGACGCTGCCCGAGGAAACTCCTCGAGGGGCCTTGGGTCGGGATCTGCCCTGAGCAGGCCCTCGAGGGTGAGAGCCCTCACTGCCCAGGTGAGTGAGAGCCTTTCGGGTGCCGTTAAACCCTTGGCAGTTTTCTGTTTTTGTCTCACAGACATTCAAACCTGTAATTTGCAGAGAGCTAGTTAATTGTGTTAATAATAAATTTTTAATTTTTGGTGGTTGGTTGTTTATTTGAGAGCCTTTCTAACAGAGGAGTCTCAACATACCACATTTCTAGATCTTACTTCCATGACTGTTCCAGAAACCATACAGGCACTTGGTCTCCCAGCTGAACCATGAAAACTGCCCTGTGCAGCTAATTTCTAATCATGGTGGTTGTTTTATTTCTCTGGAAAGCTTGAGCCATTTCTTTGGTGCTCGCAACTTAAAAATAATATGTAAAGAAGAACTGTGATAAGGAAACTTGGTGATGGGGTTGTTTTTGCAAATGTTTTAAAAGCACTAATGAAAGTAAAATCGTTACACAGAGGCAAAGGTGAAAAGCCAGCAAAGGTGAAAAGCCAGCAACATCAAAAGCTAAGAAACAGCAGAATGAAAATGGAAAACGTTTGAAGAGCTAAGGATTAGACAACTAGCTTTTTATTGCCTGTGAAAATATTTAATTTGGTATTTATGAGAACAGTTTAAATGGTCCCTTCACCATATGGAGGGTTTATATGTATAATGACAAAGGAAGAGGAGAAAAGGAAGGAGCAAGGGTTTTAGAAAAAACTAGTCAGTACAGTATTATGTTCCTCCTGCTGAGATAAGGACTTGTTAGATTAAGCAGATGTTAGTGAAATCATAAGAACACCTCCTTTACTGTAAATGACCATGAGCACTATTTTATTGTTCTTATGCTTTCCAACAGTGTACACAAACCGCTAATAAACGGTTAAACATTTTAGAGGGTTGTATTTGTAGCTCATGACTATCTTGATGGTAGGGGGAGCTGTGGCCTGACTGCCTTGAATCATAAGAGATCTGATTCTTGCTTTCTTGAACTTAACCCCTTTGCCTACTATGACAGCTGAATGAGACACTTTTATTAACTCATCTGAACTCCTAAGTGCCTGCTCCACTGGGGAGCTGGGGCCATGATAAGATTGGGTCGTAGGTCTTCTTATGGAAAGGCATATAGATATAGTGAAAAGAATTTCCTGATAATTGCACATTAGGGATCTCATCTGTCCATTTTTGAATCTGAGGCAAAAACCATTTTTGCTTTGCGTAGTAGTTTTTAAGGAGCCCTCAAACTGACAAGAATCCCAAATGATAGAAAGTTGATTAGGAAATAAAGTGATGTTTGAAAGCTAAAATATTTTGCACTGTAATATGTTTCTTAATGCATAGAAAATACAGAAAGTGTTGCCTGCTTGCTTCAACTTTTTTTTTTTTTTTTTTTTTTTTTTTTATTCAAATACAAAATACTTTGTTTCTCCTTGTAGATTTTGACTGGTGAGAGAATTTATTGTACTACAGTGTTCTCAGTAGATTTTTAAAATAATCAGAGAATTAAATGATCAAGGAATTTACATTAACTTATGTGGTTGCAAATTTTGGTTTATTGTATTTTTGGTTTTATCCTTTGGTTTGATACCAAAGACTTTATGCCATACTACTGAATCTCCAAAGGGAAGACTGGATTTGATATGTCTGAGATCTCAAAAGAAAAACTAAAGGGAAAAAAGGAAAAAAATGTTATCAACTATTTATCTCTCTTTTAGGAATAAGCATAACCACAGATTTCAAAATGCCCAAATTTATAGGTTAATATATAACCTAATGGTAGAGGGCAACCATTCAATTTCTCCAGCTATAAAATCCCAACATGATAGGGTTATCTCATTAAATGACATTAACTGACATTGAGAAGTAGAGACCTAAATAAAATGTAGATAGATACCACTAACTCACTTCACTTGAGCCACTGAAAGATGAACTTCCTATGTTGAAATTTTATTCATAGATGAGAGCAAAACATGTCCCAGTCTCCATACATCTGAACTAATGTTGTACTACTAACTAGTTTAGTAATAGCTACAAGTCAATTCTTGGCTACTTTTTTTCATGAAGACTCTCACAGGAGTGCAGGATTTCACAGGCAGTACTTGTTTTGCCAAGTTCTAAACCAAGCTTTTGCTATAAACCATAAAAGTCTGTCTGAAGACTCTTTATTTACCTTATATTCAGACATATGATGACTGAACCAAATCTTTTGGAAATAGCGTCCAGGCCATTTTCTACCACATATTTCCTAGCTGTTCTGCAGGATCACTCCTGCAAAATGGATCTTAGGGAAACTGTACAGTCTGTAGGCGATGACATCTTTCTTTAATTTTTGCTAGCTGTATGTTAAAGTTGTTCATAGTCTTTTGCAAAGTTTTTTTTAATTTATTTTTCATATTTAAAAAAAAAAAGTTAATTGCTTCATCCAGTTGAACTCTTAAGTAGACTCCACCATGATCATTTCACTTTTCACAATTACATTTAGCCAAACTGTGTTTTTAATGAATAGTAGCAATTTTAAATTCAACCCTACTTTCTTAGTGCTGTACAGGCAAAATTGGTTTTATTTCTAATTATATTTGTGTTAACAGCTGTATGCAAGCTAATGCATATATAATATGTTCACAAAATATTATTGCTTACAGGATGCCAATGCTAATTCACATTATTTATTTTTTGTGCCATTTGAGTAGTTTGTAATCTGATTAATGAGGAATTGTTTATGAACTGAAAGACCTCAAAGGAAGAAAACTGCCCTCCTCTTTGACGTTTCTGTTAGTTAATCAAAGACTAAAATTAATTCATTGATAGCTGAGAGCTGTTTGGCTAATGCTGACAATAGATAATATAATCCTACAGAAAATCATGATTTCATCTTATGAGCAAAGGCTTGCCAAGTCAGGTTGCTTCAGTGCAATCATGACATCCAGTTGCTAGCATTTTGCTAAGGCTACTCATTAACAAAGTCAGATAGTATGCCTCAGCCTGAACCATGAGCTCCAGATGCACCTGTTTTTTGAAATTTGTCACATTTTATAAGATTCCTTGATTAACATTAACCTGAGCGTCAAGTCCTCACTATAGACACCAGATCACTGTTTAAATGTTCAAAGTCCATGTCTCATATAATCTATAAGTATTATAAGTATTTGTATGTACTAGTGGTTTTTTCCATATGTGAGAACTCTATTGTATTCAGAACAAAGTGGAAGACTTTTCTGTACATAAGAATTCCTATTTCAATTCTTAAGACTGCCAAAACCGGAACAACTCAAATAATTAACCTGTAACTTGTTTTAGAAAATTCCTTTACATGACTGTGTGGAAAAGAGAAATGTTACATCACACAGAGACTTAACAGTTCCAGTATGTTGGCTTAAGAGTTACCAAGTGCTTGTTAACAATGTCTAGAATATGAAGAAAAAAATTATTACAATATGATGGCAACTTGTCATTGAAATAATTCTTTACAGTAATAAGATAATGGACATTATCACATGGCAACATTTTTGGCAGTACATATCGATTAATTATCACCTCATAGTCCTTGCTGATAGTCATACTCATTATGATCAAGTGGTAAGGTAAGTGACTATGGAATGACTTTGCAAAAAGTGAACATTTAAGAGATAATGTTACCCAGTAAAATATCAGATTAAATGCCAGACCATCCTTGATAACTCTCTATGAGTCTGCCTGTGGTTATTCAGGGAATCTGTCCTTGAACAGAAAATCTTCAGATGTGCAAACAGCTGCTTTACTACTTAAGCTGTAGTAAATGAGACTATGATGACAAACTTAACGTACTATTTTCTTAGTTATAAGCTCTTGGAATTTTATAATGATGCTGTCATGGAATCTAAATCAGGTTTTCCTGTAGACCATGTTTTTTTATCTAACTATAATAAAATGCAAAGGAGTAAGGAACTGAATTGGTGTGAACTGGCACAACCATCTTGACTTCAGTGAAGGTATGCCCATCTATTTTGGATGGGTGTGACTTAGGTGTTGAAGGTCTATTCTTTGAAATTTCTTGCACATTTGTTTAGATATGAGGTGACGACCAAACACTGTCATTTCAGATTTGGAGAATTTTATACCCCTTTTTAATTCATTGTTTCATCTATTCAATTCTTCCAATTAAAAGGAGTCTATCCATTGATTGTGTTTTCAGTAGTAAAAGCAGAGAATTTTTTCAACAAACTTTGTCAAATTTATATGTGTTTGGAGAAGTCCAAGAGTTACAAGCAAAGAATCTAATATGATTTTGCAAAACAAAGCTTTGAAGAAGGTAAAGAGGGATGCCATTTATCCTAGCAAGTTAACCTAGCAATGTAATAGACCTGAAGCACTTATTATTCTCCTGCAGCCATTATTTCCTGTTCATATTGCCCATAACATTGAATTCTTAAATATGGAGTTAGGTGCAGCAAATCTCCTTTACGTGTTCTAGAATATTAAATAGCATCATTAAATGCATCAGTGAAGTCCAAAGAAACATAAGTAGATCAGAATTCTAAGGTATATTGAAAGTGGTTGCACAATTGCTGTAACAAATTCCTGTACTTGAGTATTTTGCACTTTTGGTGCTAAAACTCTTTGTGGGACTCCACAGAAAGTCCCAGTTGGCCACCGTATGTAACATTAGAGTCAATCTTCACCTCTGCTATAATACATCAGACTTACTGCATATGTACTAGTCATCTGTGCAGGGTACAGAAACTAGCATCAATGTCTTAGACTCGCCATGCCCATGCCGATGCAATCAGCATTGGTCCTTTAATGAGAAAAACAAGGAAAGGTTTGGTGTTTGCTTGCTATTACCTATACATGGCATTGTACTAATAGCCTTTTGTTCAAACACTCTTAGCAGTAATTAGATTTCAGAGACCTTTCCAGTGACTGATCTAAGGGATATTCATCCTGCATATATATCAATACTACATTGGAAGTTGCTACTTAAAATAGTTTTCTCATCTCAGTGCATGTTACTAGTTTACCTCAAAAAATTAGTTTAGTCTGTATCTGGACCTAAATTTTATCCCATTTTAGTGGAACAAATTAGAGATTTCT
This sequence comes from Athene cunicularia, assembly GCF_003259725.1. Taxonomy (NCBI): domain Eukaryota; kingdom Metazoa; phylum Chordata; class Aves; order Strigiformes; family Strigidae; genus Athene; species Athene cunicularia. Next base: position 32,546,113 of record NW_020799098.1, read on the forward strand.
AGGTAATGAATGATCATGTTGTATATAATATGCGACTGCAGTATGTAGCAAAACCAAAATAAACTATGGTAGTAGTTTGATTACTTGGATTTTTCTCTTTAGTCTCATAAGTTCATTCTGAAAGCAATATTTTAACAGAGATTTTGTGGTTTCATAAGTAACTGAATTTGAAATATAGTTTTCCGTTATCGATTGGGTTTACAAGTTCTGGGCTTAATTTTCTCATAGTTAACTGTAGATAATGGCACGTAGCTCAGAGAGTATTCAGTTGACATGAAAGATACTTTAATGTGTTGTGAGTTATTCAAGGAGCATATGTAAGTGTAGCACATTCCTGAAAGAAGATGTAGTCAAACTGGAAATGAAAAATGGCAAAATGACAGTAAAGGTAAAACCTCTGTTAACATTCATATTCTGAAAATATGGAAGATGCATTTTTGTAGCTGTAAATTTAATGGAGATGATGACTGTTTAATTACAGGAATGCTACAGCAATGAAATATAAATCTGATATTTTATGGATAAAAAAATCAGTTGTATTTTAGAGACAATACATGTATAAAGCCCCCTTGCAGCTAATCTGAATAGAAATTTATTGACAAGTTCACATATATAGAGATCTGTTGGATACGCAAAACATAGCAAAGTACTTTTGTTAAAAAATAATTTTCAATTAGCCTACCATATTGAGATGTAGTTTAATTCTTATGTTCACATAAAACAAAGGATTAACTTGGTGAATGTATAACTTCTTTTCAACTGAGTCATTCTTCACATTGGATCTGTGATTAGTAACCTTTCTAAAGATATCCTGGTTAGTAATTGACATCTCATTATGTGCTTTCACCAAAGCCTTCATTGCACCCTGTAATGATGTCTGAAAAATGTGTTAGGTATTTCTGCTAATATAGGTAACTGATTTTGGAAAGACACAACAAAGACATTTTTTGGTTAATTTGGATGAAATTTATTCATTTTTCAGTGATATTTTGTGATAGTCTCCAAGGATTTGCTTTGTCTGGGGTATTCTTTATTTTCCGCTTCGTGCCTAGATGTATCTAAAATATTAATTTGGTTATTATTGTGAAATGGTACCTGATAATTCTATACAATTTTTTATAGGCTTGGATATGATAAATAATACTAGTTGTCAACAGTTCTTATTCAGGATGGATATAGTTATGAAGATTGTTCTATACTTTATGTCTCCAGAAGCTTTGTTTTTCTCTAAGGATTGTTATGTTCATTTTGAAGAACCTTTGCTTGGCATCTAGGTTGTGGTTAATGTTAAGAGCTTACTTCATTAATGAATATCTACTTCATTAATGAATACCTTGAAGTACAGTCAGCTGAACATTCAGGAAGTCCCTAGCATCTGAGCATTATCTGGATGTGGTGGGCCAGACCTGGGCTGGCTGCCAGATACCCACTCTGCTGCTCTATAACTCCCCCTCCTCAATGAGAGAGGGGTAAAATAAGATAGTAAAACTTGTGGGCTGAGATAAAGACAGAGAGATCACTTACCAGTTACCATCACAGGCAAAACAGACTTGTTTTTCTTCCCAATTAAAAACAGAGTAGGATGGTGAATAACAAAGACAAACTAAAAACACCTTCCCCACACAACGTCCTTCCCAGGCTCAACTCCTTCACTCCTGACTCATCTACCTCCTACAACCCCTGTCTCAGTGGCACAGGAGGATGGTAAATGGATGTTGGGGTCAGTCTGTAATAGTTGCTGTGGTGCTTCTTCCTCCTCATGATTTTTCCCTTGCTCCAGCATGAACTCTTCATGGGCTGCAGCTTCCTTCAGGGCATATCCACTCTCTCCAGCACGTGGTCCTCCACAGGTTGCAGTGTAGATACCTGTTCCAATGTTGTGGTCTCCACTGGCTTCAGGGACAACCTGCTTCATCATGGTCTTCTCCTTGACCTGCTGGGTAATCTCTGCTTTGGTGCCTATGGACCACCTCCTCCCCCTCCTTCACTGACCTTGGTGTCTGCAGGGTTATTTTTCTTACTTTTTTTCTCTCTCAGCTGCTGCCCAGCATTTTTTTTTTCCCCTTTCTTAAATATGTTACCACAGAGGCATCACCAGATTCACTGATTGACAGCTTTGGCCACCAGCAGGTCCATTTTGAGCTGTCTGGAAATGTCTCCATTCAACATGGGGACAATCCTTGATCTTATCTCACAGAGGCTGCACCTGCAGCAACACTGCTGCCAACACCTTGCCACATAACCCAGTATACTGGAAGAATAAAATTACACTGGCGGTGTACACTAGTAAACCCAATACACTAGTGAACAAAATTAGTCTTAACATCTGGTAAAGAGCATGCTAATGTTTTGGCCTAAAATGAAGGAAAAAGTTATATCTGATTTGTTTGAGGTGGAATGTAGGGTAGAGCTGGAGTAGCAGTCAAGGAGCTTTAAAAAGTGGAAAAGAAATAGCTGGTAGCAACAGCAGGAGCAACAACAGGAAGACTTTGAAGGGAGGATGAGATCAGAACTAGTTGAAATAAGGTATAGGGCTAATGATTCACTGAAGTCTGCAGCTAGGGAGTCTAGCTGAAGGGACATAGTGTTCTGGAAGAAGATGACCTTAAACCCTAAAATAAAAAAAGGCAGAAAATACCGTAGACATGGTTTATTATTTTGTCCATGCAAGTATATTGCATGTGCTGCCTTAAAAATGATAGACCTGAGACTTTTTGCAGAACAGATGTACTTCAGGGATGCTTCTCTGAAAAAGTGAAATATGAAAAATTCTGTCCACTAGTCTAAAACTCGAAAAATCTGTGCTTTAATAACAATACAGTGAAAATTTTTATGTATTTCTGAACTGGAACTTGGAAATACCTATTGAAATCCATTAGAAAGAGTTATTGTCTTTTTGTTAGCTTGTGACCTAATTAAATATTTAAAATAAATTTTACTTTTCTTTCTTTGTCTCACTAGGAATATGAAAAGGTGCCAAATAACACTTTGGCATATGGATTGAACTGTACTTTTAAAGGCTGACTTGTACTTGCTCTCACTCATATTTTTGGTCTTCAGTCACTCAAATATAACATCTGCCATTTTTGTGGATCAAAAGCTTTCTGTACCCTGAACTTTGTTGATTTTAATTGTTTTATGCTGCATTTTACAGTTTGTGCCTAGAAGACAGATGGTAGATATTTACCATATATATAAAATGATTATTATGCTGCTCACATCACATGCCAGGCACCACTGATGTAAGTAGAGAAGAAATGCCTTGATCTGCATAAATTTGTTGCACACATTTCCGGTATCTCTTAATATATTTTTTCTCACCCATTCTCCTTTAGTTTTTTATTATATTTTATAATAACTTACCCTGGATATTCCCTTTTCCAGCTGTATATTACCCTTGATTAAGTATGTGTTGCTTTGACTGGATGCTTCTGTTGCCAAAGCTACCTCATTTCAAGCCAACTGAGGTAGCTCAGTTCTACATTCCAGTGTTTGGAGCCTACATATCCTGACAGATGTCATCTTGCAAGTTCCAGTACTTTCAAAAGTAAAAATTTTTTCAGAAAAATCTGTTGTAGTGTATGCACTAACCCAGTGGCTCATAGGCCCTATGTCTACATAGTCCTAGTAAGAATGGTTTGCATTGAAGCCTGTATTCAGTGTGTCTTATGTTACCATGTATGTTATATGGTATATTGCTATCATGGACAGGTCTGTTCCTACCTTTCATATTCTAGGGTGCATTATATTGCTCCAGTATCTTTCAGCTATTGTCTATAATACACCTTCCACTTTGAGTGCTTGTTAACAAACATCCTCTCTCATGGTAGTAAGTTTTTAGGAATGCACATCTGTCCAACCACATGTGGAGAGACAGCAAACTACTGTAAGTGCAGTCAACCAAATACCTCATTGTTAGTAGTTTACAGTAACTAAATGTATCAAGATGAGAAAGGAAAACAATAGCAAAATAAAGTTCAGCCTATGGGTCCTTGTTCATAGAGCTCATTTAATTTGGAGATAGTCTTTCCAAACACCTCTGGTTATAGCTGTCTGCCAACCAGTGTGCCCTTTTGAATTCTACTTCAAATGTTCCATATCTTATTGGTGTTGTAACATGATAGTATGACCAGAGTTATTAAAGCTCTGCTCACCACCGCCACAGTGTAAACCTTTGAAAAGCCAGTGGGCACATAAAGTGTGCACTTTTGAAGTTATTTTATTTGCAGGATTTATTTTGTAATGTGCAGCTTTACAGATATTAAAAAGTACATTTAATCTGTTCAGTTGGTCATCTCTCAAGTTGCTGTTCCTATTTAGTGTTGCTACTTGGCTGAGTTTTAAAGCATTCTTTGTTCATGAAGCAGGACCAAAGCATTATTGAGCTAATATGATGTTATGAGCAATCAACACTCTTAATATGTGTTCACATTTTGGAAAGGTTGTAACTTGGATAGCTTATCATGGCCTAATTTTAAACTTGTTTATTTCACATGCTGTTCCATTGACTTGGCAGAATTCAGTTCACTAAATGCAATTATAAATGTGTATCTGAAATAGAATATTTCCCTTTTTGTCCTGTTTCTGTTCTCAGTTACTTGTATGTCCTTTGTACAGCCACAAAAGTGCAGAAGTAACAACCCTTATTTTAAGGGTGACTACTGAATGTTACAAACACAACTTGGTAGCTACATAAAACACATATAGAAATACTTAATGTGTAATGTAATATGTTGGTACATTGGTTTTCTGGACATCTGTGGCTCTGTACCAGTTTTCATGGTAGAGAGAATTTTGCTTGTTAGTTCCACTGCTATGCTACTACCTTAGCACTTTTCCACTAAACTGTTTATGCTGTCATGTCAGCTCCTACAGTATTATAAAGAGGCTTAATGAGTGGGTGAATTATACCCATGGTGACTAAAATTTCTCTTTGAGGTAAGACCCATATACATACATACATACATATGCATATTGTAGTAAACATTTTTGCTTTAATGCAAACATACTTTCCAGAAAAAAAAATTCTTAAAATTTTTTATTTTGTTTGAAAAAAACAGAGTGAGAGAAAAGGTATTGTTTCTAAATTTCAGTGCAATTGTGCTTGATTAAAGTTTTGGCATTCAAATCTGCACACTTTTAGGGAAAAAAACCCCATTTATCTTAGGTAAAAATGGGTTTTGAAAAGTGAATTTCTTTGTGGGGTGTTGTCAGAATACTTCATCAACAAATATGGGAAATACATTGATTGCACTCCTCCTGTATTTTCCCTTAACTTACTTTTTGTTACATCTACCTGCAGCTGAAGCAGCTGATCTAGGTAAATGACTGTTTTATGGCTAACAATTGTCTGTTGCAGGCATCCTATAGTTTAGAAAGTTCCTGTACAGAAGCCTAACATGTCTGGAGCCTACAATCATGACAGCTAAAATTAAAATCCTAAAGAGTGGGCTGAAGATTTTTGCTTCCGATATGTGCTGACAGTGATTCTTATGATCTAAGTGATATGGATGTGTCTACAAGTAATATTTTGCTTGAAATCATAAGCAGATCCAAAGTAAATGACTAGCCTGGATGGTAATAGTTATAGGATAGTTATGGCCTCAGTAGAACTTGAAAGATGTAACAAAACTACCAAGAGAATAGGTACTATTTGGCACCTGGTCGCGATTACTGCTATAACCTGGGGAGGTGTGGCTGGAGAGCTGTCTGGAAGAAAAGGATCTGGGGGTTCTAGCTGACAAGCAGCTGAACATGAGCCAGCAGTGTGCCCAGATGGCCAAGCCAACGGCATCCTGGCTTGTATTAGAAATAGTGTGACCAGCAGAAGTAGGGAGCGATAGTCCCCCTGTGCTCTGCACTGGTGAGGCCACACCTGGAGTGTTGTGTCCAGTTTTGGGCACCTCCAGTACAAGAGAGATATCAAGGTGCTGGAGTGAGTGCAGAGGAGGGCAACAAACCTGGTGAAGGGCCTGGAGAGTAAATCCTATCAGGAGCAATTGAAGGAGCTGGGACTGTTTAGTTTGAGGAGGAGAAGGCTGAGGGGAGACCCCATCACTCTACAACTACCTGAAAGGACATTGTAGAGAGGTTGATGCTGGTCTCTTCTCACAGATAATTAGTGACAGAACAAGGGGAAATGGCTTTTAACTCCAACAAGAGAGGTTTAGACTGGACATTAGGAAAAAAAAATTCACAGAAAGAGTGGTCAGACAGTGGAATAAGCTGTCCAGGGATGTGGTGGAGTCACCATCCCTGGATGTGTTTAAGGGTCGTTTGGATGAGATGTTGGGGTATATGGTGTAGGGGAGAACTTGTAGAGTAGGGCTGGTGGTTGGACTCGATGATCCCAAGGATATTTTCCAATCTGAATGATTCTGTGATCTTCTAACGCTGTGATTCTGTGACTGCTGTGACAGTACTGCCTGAGCTATCTCATTTGGATCTGTCTGAAGATCTGTGCCACTTTGGATCTGCCTGCATATAAGTTGTGATGATGTATCTTCACTTCAGTGTGGTTAACTTCTCATGATAATCATAGTTTATCATGAAGTATATATCTGTCCTTTATGCTTTTCTCATTGTGAAGTCTTACGCTTTGCCAAATTACATCATGAGATAAAACACAATGCTTACAAAAGATTCAGTGTTTACTTTTATTTTCACATGAATAGTGTGGATAGGCAGTCGTGTTCTGAAGTGGAAAGCTGTCTCTTACTTGAGTAAAGACCTATCGATATTCCTTAGATTATCAAAAGAAAACCCTTATACAGTATGTTCTGTTGAGGCAAAGTATAATCTTATCACCTTATTTAAGTACTTTGGTAGAGCTGTTTAGTTAGCACCATTGCATAGAAGAATGAATTCTTAATAATTATGAACGTTATCTGATGCTGGCAGAAAATAATAATTCTATGATGCAAGTGGTAGATAATAAGAAAGGGCCAAAAAACCCCATAGAACAGAAAGTGGTACTAACCAAAAATACAATGACTGCTTATTGTTTAATATTTCTCCAGTGCTCTCTGTTTTGATAGCTCTACAGTACTGCTACACATTGCAAAAATCAGAGCAAGTACTTAATGAAACTTATATTTAAAAAAATCCAACATCTAGCCTATACAGCTTCAATTTGATACATTACCCGTCGATGCACATATTCAACAATTGGAGGCTTTAGTTGATTGCAACTTTGAAATATTTTGTATAGGGAAATTTAATTGATTTATGAAAGAATTAATTTATTATGCTACCCTTACAGTCTATTTTAATCTAATTCATAATAGAAAGCCCAGTTTCATACTTATATATATATATACATAAATTAAGTATTTTAATAATAATTTATTTAAACATAGTTATTAGGAAATAGATTTTATATCTTAAAATATGTAAGAAAATAATTGGAAAAAAGGGTATTAAAGTAGTATTTCTAGAGAGAAACACATCATGTATCAACATGGTAATGGGAGTTTAATTATGTATGATAATGCACACATGTAATTTCTTTCAAGTCTTTAGAAATTTTCCGTCTATGATCTATGAAGTATTCATTGTCAGATTCTGCAAGTTACATCAGTGGCTATGCTCATTGTTGGTTCATTTTTCCAGAGTAGAGTCCTTTGTGAAGGCATCTCCTTTTTCTTTTCCTTTGTCACCTCATCTTTCTTTTTGTTTTAAAGCAATATTATCAATAATTATTATTGTACTATCAGCAGCTTTTTTAGAATGATATTGCTTTTATTAATAAATAATTGTCATGGTATGGTATTTTTTTGTGAAGGGGATCAGGCAGATTCAGAAGTACATTTAGGTTCTTTATTTTCTTTTTTAGATTTGATTCACCATGTAACAACTCAGTGATTAAAATAAATCTAAAACATATCTGATTCTGCAGTCATTACTTAAGATAGTCAATGTGCCAAGTAATTTTTGTGTAACTCTGCTAATTTGAATGATTCTGTCCCTAAGAGACTACAGTCACCATTAATAGCTTGTTATTTAATTGGTCACGTTGCTTTATTGCATTTTATATACTCTTATTTGCCCTTGTTCTCCCATTAGTACCTTCCAGTAATTTGTTGAGATGTGTATTCTCTGTCATCCTCTTCTCTCCATTCTGCTAAACATTCTGTTTTGATAAGGCTTTTAATTTTGTTTATTTGTTTATTTTTGCTTACAATACATGTTGCCATAGCAAAGAAATACAACTGGGATTTGTAGGAGAATGTTTGTGGGATATTTCCACCAGCTAGATAAAATCTGTTTGGTGCAATAGTCCTGTTTGCAGTAACTATGAATTCATGGCAACTGTGAGAACTTTGCACCCTGAAACAGGAATCATCAAAGATGTAGCAGGGAACACTTAAAAAGGTAGTTGACTAATATCTGCATGAGAGCATTTGTTTTAGTATCCTGAAAATAAGTGAGGGAACAATGAACTTCTGCAGCAAATGTGCAAGAAATAGATTGGCAGCTTGAAGTATTACCTCTAGCTTTTTAGCTGTTACAGTAAAATGCACGTTTTTAAAATTTAATATTTTATTTAATGATCCTTTGCAGAAATGTCTGTGCAGGGTCTCTGCAAATGCAAACTCAAAACAAATTACCTGGCAAAAAAAGACACAGCTTCCTTTATTTTTGGAAAATCTTTTCATTCTGGGATTTACATTATGTGATGAAAGAAATTAGGTATATCTTCCTGCATCCCAAGATCTGGAAGTAGCTGTCTTCCCCCTAGCTGTTCCAAAGAAGAAAGAAAACCAACACCCAAACCAATGTGTACTCAGAAATATCTTTTGTAGTAATGGTGCAATATTTACTTTAGTACTTTACTAAGGACAAAAGCTTGCCTGAATCACACTTCAAATAACGTCAAAAAATGTTAATGGACAAGCTATCATGATATGTACTTTAGATCTGGAATGAATATCCTAAGAGAAGACATTTCTTCTTTAAGAAATCAGGTATGTCATCCTACTTGCTTCTTCATCATAATTTATTTGTTTGGTATGATGGGACCAGGTGTGTTTATGGTCACTGTTTTGGATCATAAACAAATCAACTTTAATATTGGAAATATTCCTCCTCCTTTATTGCAGCCTGTCATCTACTCACCATCTAAAAAAGGTGGTTGCTTATTTTTTGAGGACACACAAATAATTTTGATATGATTAAAATGGAGAAAATCAGGGTCTGATACTTAGGAAGCCATTCAAGTTCTGATTGGAAGAAACATTATTTTTGTGTGCTCTTCATATTATAGTGGTAAACCAGACAAAAATGGTATGAATTTTTCTGAGTCATGAGGATCAGAAAAAGGAATGCAGATTTTGAATTTGGAAAGTGAATGAAAAACCATGCATGTCATATTTCTTTTCCACTTTGCCCAAAGATATAACAAAAATAATGTTCTCACATAATGGGTTAATGAACAAAAGGGTCTGAATTCCTATCTGATAACCATTTACAGATGGATGTACAAAGGCAATACTTCAAAATGTAAAAGATAATCAATGTGAATAAGAATTGGGCTTTGAATACTTTACTGCAATGTTATTACTTCCTCTATGTGGTGTGTTTCCAATTTGGAAAAATAAAAACCCAACTGTGAGCAGGAAAAAAAAATATCCTTCAATAGTGACTGCATTTGTTGAGAAGATCTAATGGTTTTATTTTCATGCTTAATGCCTGTGAAGTTCCACAGACCATAATTTCTAAATCCATCAGGAATACCACTGTAGTACTGTTGCCCTCAAAACTATCTATAATGCGTTACTTGCTTTTGATTTGTAGAGTGACATGGCAACCAGGATTAACTTTCACCCCCCGCCCCCCCCTTCAAACATGTATATATTTTAGACTCCATTAAAAAAATTAGAAGGGGAAGTCATAACTGTTAGATTAGATCATATTTTTGAATTCTGGACTGTAAGATCCCTGCACCCAGGTTGTTAAAACTAGAAGATTGATACTTAATGATGTTTCTTGCCCTTTGTTCCCCCATCTAAGCTATAAAGCAGATTTGACAAGCTCTTTTAAGAAGTGCTTGAAGAAAAGGAGCAGACAAATGAGAGAAGGGAGGGAGAAAATAGATTCTTAAGAGAGGCTTTGGCATCTGAAGAGTTGGGGAATGACTTCTGAATTTGGCAAGTCCACAAGAGTATCTTATGATACCTATATTTGACAAGAAAAAGTATTATTTTCATTAAAAGATCAATATTAGATGCAGCCTAAGTATCATATCTAACTATACATACATTTTCTTCTATCAAATCACATTTACTTTAGGTGGAATCTTTGAAATTAATAAATACAGAATATAAGACATCATCTTAGGCATGAGATGAGATGAAATGAGGAACTCATCAGAAATAATAGTTTTAAAATTTAAAAACAGAGTAGTACTGAGTAAGATTTGGAGGATTAAATTGCTTTTGTGTTTGATGCAACATCTATTAGAGTAATATATTCCTTTATGATGTTTATACCTTATTATAAAAAATGGTTGTGGTCCAAAGAAGAGCTAGGAAATGGATTAAGGAATTATAAACAAATATTTTATTGTGTGGGAAATCACAAATTCAGTGTCTTCAGTTTTTCACAAAAGTCACAATGTAGTGGAAGACTCTTCAGTTTACCAATGAAAGTTATAGTAAATCATACAGCTAAAATTTGAAATCAGAAAAATTGAGAAACTAAATACAGAGTTTTCATTAGAAATACTTAACATGACCCAGAGTGTATTCTCTGCCAATTAAAACTGCAAAATCAAGAGGGGTTTTTAGGTAACTTTTTTTTTCCCCTGAGATTTAATTCAAACACAGTTGCTGGACTTGAAATGGATATTAATTTAGGGAAGGTTGTGCTTTTCTTTATGCAGGTTAAAATGAATGATTGCACAAGTTCCTTCTTGCCTTAGAATTTGTGATTTGGAGTTGATTCTTCAGTCTGACTCAGGTTTTTATGCTGGCATATCTTAATCAGAGGAGGTATTTCCTAGGAAGAAAGAAAATAAAAGGCAAAGAGGAGAGCAGAAAGTGCAGGTGAAGAAATTAATCTATTGAAATGACCTTTTCTTTTGAGTGTGGCCAGGTGGAAGAATAGACTAAGTGAAAACTTTTCAAATGGAAAAACTTAGCTATCTGAGCAATCTCTCTCCCTATGCTGAAAAGCCCGTTACCTAAAAATGCTTAAATGCATTAATAGATTTTTCTTCCTGCCTTTCTGTGTGTGAAACAGCACAAGCTCAAGTCTACTGTCAGCATCACTTTATTCTCAGAACTTTGGATTTGCCCAATTGTTTCCAGGGTCTTAAATCTGAAAATCCCAGACTTCGTTCATCTTGGTTAGTTTCTTTTCCCTTTTCGGTCAGAAGGTAGTTCTAAATTGCTCAGACATATTTTCTATTAATTCTAGACTCCTTAATCTTTTCACATGTTCCATAGACACTTAATATAGTATTTCTAGGCAATATTCCAGATCTTCAAGATGTCATCAAAATACAATTTTTCTCTGGGTTATCTGTCAGGCATGAAAATATAACTTGGTTTTTATCCAGTATCAAAAGCTAATCCAGTTGAAATAACTAAAGTAATGGACTAACAGTGCAACATAACTGATTTGCATATATGCTTTTTTAAAATCAAAAGTGAATGTGTATTTGGCCTAGATCAATTTACATCCCATGGACTGCAGGCTTGAAAAAAGGAGATAACCTTTTCTATACGATTAGTGAATCAGTATAATACATCAGATAATTAAAAGTTGCTTTAAGAATTTTCAAGGGTATTTAGTAATGATCTTCTAAAAAGATAAAAATCTCCATTATAGCCTTCAGTGGGGTGTAAAACCTGGGCTACTTGAGTGGCATTTCAGTTTAGCAAAGAGCAGTAAAACTAAAAGCAATTTAGGCATGGAAATGAAAAGAATTTTCCATGTTCCTGGCTGTCTGGTCATTGGTTCCCCTTCTGGCTGAAGGATAATTAATATATTAACAGAAGAAGCAGAAGGATGAAAGAGGTACAAGTAGTATCCCTACAGAGAAAAAAAAAAATAAATCTCTGTCTGAGCTCAGTCCTTATTAGATGACAGAAACTTCACACATGACAGTGACTTCTGAATAACTCAGCTATTGGAAAAAATTACCATCATCCCTTAGCAGGCACCAAAAATTCACTCCTTGGTTGAGTGTTCTCCTCCTTGCAGTTTTTCTGACATGAAATCAGATGGGAAATTCCCTTGCAGTTATGACATTCTTAACAATACCTTTGATGTGATTTTTCTGATGTCTAGAGGAGGATGAGCTCCTTCTGCATACTTAGTATAAATCAATTAAAACATCATGGAACAATTAAGCATAAATCTACCAGAGATGTGACATCATTACTTCTGCTGTTGTAACAAGTAAGCCTAATTTAGGAACCATAAACAACATTTCTTCAGTACCCAAAATTTGTTCCGTGAACACTTGACACCTTTCTAATGATGCCTGGACTATGTGGGGCCTCCTTTAATGACAGTACCCAGCAGGTGTTTGGTTTTTTTTTTAAGTTTGTGTGAAAATGATGTACTATTGGACAAGGATAAATTACAATATATAGAGAAGGAAGTCAAGGAAGGGAAGATTGGAAGGAAGCCATGTATTCCATAGAGTGATTTACTCCTGGAAACATTCTCAGTGATAGTTTGCAAATAGTTGTTAGTGAAAGGATCAAGGGGTTAGCCAAAGTTGGAGTTTTAATCTCCTATGTGTAAGAATTGCAGAAATATATTGAGGGTTGAATTCTAGTAAGTGAATCATACCTTTCATTACCTTCCATTTAGAGACAAAACAAAAGCAAAAAGCTCACAAGGTCTTTTTATTTTATATTTACAAATAGGATTGGTTTTATTCAGTTTTCTCAGAGATGGCCCCAAATTGAGAAGGTAGTTTGATATATGTTTTAAAAATTCCAGAGTTCATCTCTGCTTGTGTCAAATTTATTTTTGTGCTTCTACCAGTGTTTTTATTGGGGGAAAAAAAAAGTTTTTTCCTCTCTGGTACTTAATTTAGACAAAACCCTTTTATTAAATTTTAAAAATTTAAACCAGCTGCAGTATTAATGTTCTAAATGACAACTGCTGCTGCAGTGGCTTTATCATGCAGGTTGTCACAATATTTTTAAGTGGTATTATGTGTGTTAAGATCCAAAGGAGTGACAATGGCATGTTGAATCACAGAGTACTACTTACCCCCACTGCCAAACCCTGTAAAAAGCAAACACCCCTCCCCACCCCAGATCCCCATACAGATTTATGGCAGTGCCCCAGGGGTCCTGAATTAATAATTTGTAGCAAGTGCACAAGAATGATAGATGGAACAGGAATGGCTTATGTCTCTGTTAAATACTGCGTTAAGTTATACCAAACTATGTTTGTGAGACAGGTCCTATTTCTCTCGCTTTCCTGAAGTTTGCTAATCTCTTGAGCAGATAAAGAAAGTGGTAGCTTCTGAGGTTTTGCGTTGAAGAACCCTGTAGTGTACTGCATACTTTGAAGGGAAGTACTAAAGCACCATTAAATTTTAAAATACAGTTCAGAAGCATTATGTTTTCTTATACCCTGCAGTTCTCAGTCCAAACGATTGAATTTTAGATTATGGAAAACAAAAAAACAAAGAACAAAACAAGTGCAAAGCACCCAGGAGTGCAAGTGGGAGATAGGAATCATAGTGATTCACTCTGTAATATCCCATAGCTGAAAAGTGACAGCTTTCTTGTTGCAAAGGCTGTTTGACGTTTAAAAGTGAAGATTGTAGAGACAACACAGGAATGGTCTCCTTTCCACTCCATATTCAGCTCACAGAGAGAGACCTGTAAACAGGGAGAAACAATTTTGCGAATGTCTTCAAGTTTTTTACATTTCTCTTCATTGCGAGTAGGATAAAAAAATTGTAAAATTTTGAATGGTGAAATGAGTACAGAAAAAATAATTTCAGGTTGACTTAATTTCACCTCTTAAAACCTGTAATTCTATATATTCTACAAAGTCACTTCAAATGGAAAGGCACTATGAAATGGGACAATTGTAATGTTTATTCCTAAAATGTCAAGATGAGATGTTTTAACATTGCTACAGTAGCATTTATTTATTATTAAATGCTATTTACACCTCTATCTTCAGTAAGAAGAATACACAGATCACTTGGAGAACTTGCCAGGAAAGTATGAAAGACTAAACTACCAGACTGTTCAATATCTTGAAGGTCATTCCTAAATCAATCTTCAGTCTCTGACTTAATTTGAATAGGGATTCTCAAGGAGCTGTTTGATCAAAGCCTTCATGTGTAGCAGAAATGGTTCAGCAGGATGGACTTGTGTTTGAACAGAAGTTGCATTATTAATCAGTTATGAAAACAATAGGTTTTCATAGCCTATTGTGGAGAATTTGAGCTATTCTAAGACATGAGGATCTTGGGCTCTCAGTTAAGCTATCATATAGCTGGGAACCTGTAAACACAGGTTGCAGAAGGCTTTTGACAGTGTAAAATGGGATGTGGAGACATAAAACACCCTGTGCTCAAACAGACTTGTAGAACCTCATTCTAAAAACTGTCCAGAACAGCTGAGTGAATCTTCCTGGATTTCAGACAGTGCAGAGGCTGAGTCACAGTAGCCGTTTGCTGGGTTTCCTTGCAGAAGGGTGGATGAATTGAAAGAATAATTTTTCTTTTCTGGGGAATGTGAAGGAATTAACCAAAACTTTGTGTATTTTGAGACAAAAGTAATTTATTTTCTGTATGTGTAGTGCTAAGGCCTGAATAATAGGCCCTGAAACAAAGTTGACCTCTAGGTGAACCTCACAACCAAATGTTATCCATTATTAGTATCTGTGAATTAGTAAAATCTGTATTACCATTAGCAGTTATTACCAATCATTAAGAAAATAAATATGCTCACTAGTGAAACAGTAGCTTAGGCAAAATGTAGGCAGTAGCGAGGATGAAATGCTGTTGAGAATGTGTATCCAACTTCCCTTTTTAGCCTTGTTCAAGGCTGAGAACCGAAGTGTTTGGCCTTGTTAGAAACCCTCTTTGTTCTTCCTCCTGAGCTCTGACCAGGCTTTGGGTGGAAACCAACAGGAGGATGAAGCCAGATGTTTCCGCTCAAACAAATGTGCAAGTCATCCTGACTTGCTGATTTTTGCTATATAAGGCTAAACCCTCTTGCCACGACTTTGGATGCCTCACCTACGGATGGACACATCGTGTAGGACTTCCCACCAGCAGGGAAAGGCGCTCCAAATCCTCGCTGCAAAGGGGGGTCCCCATTGTCTGCGGATCTGGATGTTGGTAACGTATGCAAGTGGTGATGTATCTTCCTTAATCACTATTCTCCCCATTGTGTAGTAATGATTAGGTGCATTACCTTGCTTGTTCTTATTTTCTATAATTAACTGTATGTAGTAATAATTAAGCCTACTATTCTGTATTTTTCTTGTTGCTTATTTTCTGTATTACTTGGTTATATCCTTTAATTATTAACAGTAAAATAAGTCTACTCTTTTCACTGTAGTGTCTAACTTTAATTGACAACCTCAATCAGCAGAACAGTAGGTAGAAGTGAAAATTCTGTTTTCTTCCTTCTGATATTAGAACTGACTTTTTTTTTCAGTGTCAGAACTTTCTGGTAATGTGTTAGCTTGATCAGTTCTGTCATTTGGTATCAGTCCACTAATGAATATCTTGATTCTGTGTTTGAGATCAGCCTTCAAGAACAGATGTTTCTGATGGCATAGGTAACAAGCCGAGAGGTACAGAAGCTAGACATGTCGAACAGAGAGATGTCTGTAACAGCAGTTTGTCATTTGTACATAAGAAATATAGAAAGTGATAGTGTTTTACGCTAGTTACTCACAGTCCATATTGAATGTCACTTTGTGCTGAGCAAGAGCTGCTGGAAATTGGCTAGTAGATTTTTCTTGCTCAGTATGGCCAAATCTATTTTTGCTGAAGATCAATATGGGAAAGCAATGCCAGCAGGCATTGAAGTGTAATAGATGGCAAGAGTGAACCACCTTTCAGACTTGCAGACAGTGAAATAATGCATACTGATATAAGCCACTTAGTTCTCATGAGCTCATCTACAAGCTGAGACTGTGTAGCTTCTACACAGGTTGTAAGTATCTTTCTAATTACATTTTATAGTCTTACACTTTGTATCATTTTAGCTGGAAATTCAGTATTCCCTTTGTTTTCCCTTTTCCACCCTAAAAGCTGTTATCTCTCACACTATTGAAGTACTGGGCTTCCTAGGAGAACTCAATTACCTGCATAGACAGATGTGCTAAATGGCAATGTAAGGATGATTTGTCGAAGCAGATTTGAAAGCTGACATCTGATACTACCTGTGGCACTGTAAAGAGAGGAGCATTGTCAACAAGCTGTTAAAAATGACTTCTAATAGCCAGACAAAGTAGATGGAACATCAAGAAAATCTCCTTGTTCTTACTGATTGCCTAATTTAATTGGCACAGTTTTATTGAATTTTTTAATAGAACAAAATGAGATTTTAATGTAATCTCATTGAGGTTGGGTCTAATTAGATATATTAATTTATTATGACTTTCTTGGTTAGAAGAACTCAGCTCATTAATTTCTTTTGTACAAAGTTATTTTAGACAAAGTCCCAGAACCTTCCAGCTACATGTGAATTCTTGGTCATATTGGTGGATACTTAGTTGTGAACCTACAGAAAACTGTGAAAAGGTCAAATAATTTATCTTACCTATTCTGCTGAAATTCAAAGAATTCTAGAATCAAGTAAAAGTATTGAAAACTTCTGATATTTTGTAGATGCAACTCTGTAAGTTTTTCAGCCATTGATAAATCAGTGGTATCAACCTCTTAGATTGTTGTCATAAGAGTGAGACAGAGCTGTTCAAAGGCCTAATCAGCTTCCACTTTCATGTTGATTATTGGTGACTTAGAAACACAGATTAGAATAGAAGAATTTACTTTAGTTTTGTTGGATAAGATGTTGATGTACTTGCAATAGAGTGCATTTTAGCTTTCAAGCAAGCTGCTTGAAATACAGTTTTGTACACTTTGATATTACAAGACATTTTGGATCAGGAGTAATCTTGAAGTTCCTGTTGTATAATCTAAATTTGATTGTTTCCTTCCAGCTTTTATGCATTGACCGTGTGGGATTTATGGGACCATGAAGAGTGAGGTGGAATGTTTATATATATATTCAAAGGGGCTGTTCTATACTGAGTTTAGAGAAGACTTTGCTGCCTGCTATTTGGTGTTAATTGTAGTATAGTATGTACTGGTGAGGAAATGCAAAGCTTTGGTAACGCTGGACATTTTTGGATTCCCTGTTTAAAGTTTAAATATTACAGTGGTTTGTTATGTATTCATTTACTCTTAAAACTTTACACAGTTGCTAACCACTTCAAATTACAGTTGCTAGATAACTCTTGATTCAGTGTTCTCTCTTGAACAGTGATTGTTATACAATATTGCAAAGTGCTACAACTGTCTCTTACATTTTGTAAGTGAATTTGCTGCTTGTGAAAGTGAAATTCCAAAAGCACCTGTTATGACCAGGAGTCACATTGATACCAAGCCATAGTACTCAAAAAGGCCTAAGAAAGTTTTCCCTTCCCTTTATCAATGAAAATATAGCTATAAACAGTAGCTCCCAGGATTCTTTGGTTGTAGTATGGTATGAAACATCCACAGTAGACCATCTTAAGCCAATAGAGAAGTATCTTAATCAGCATTTTGAGCCTCAGTTTTCAAAATTAATACAGAAATCTAAAATACGAATTATTCTATTGTGCATTCTATCCTCAAATATCACTCTTAAGTATAACTCCATTGTAATGCAACTAACAATAACCATATTTTAACAACAGTAATCTGTATCTTACATGGAAAGTCTGGGACATACCAATGACTACTCAGATAACTCACGTGATTAGATGCCCCCTACCCCTCTGATAATGAGATAAAGGAACTGTTGAAAGAAAAGAGATGAGGAATAAACTTTTTTTCTATCTACGTTGGATAGAATGACACTGTCTAAATTTCAGTGGTACTTAGTATTTTTTACAGAAAGGTTGAGTTTTCTCTATGTAAAATTTCTGTGGTTTGTACAGCTTTGTTCATTTAGCAACACACATGAACTGACATTTTTACTGCTTTTTAGTCCATTTTGAAAAGAACCAAATGGCTTAAGCAGAATTTCATGTTCAGGTATATAATTGTTCACAAACAATATATTTCTCTAGAAGTTTAATGCAACAGAGGCATAGGCAAGGAATCAGATGTCTCTACTTAAATATTATACCTGCTATGTAATGCAGTTTCTGGAAATGGGAAAATAGATTGGGAAAGAGAAAGGAACATTGTCTCTGGGAGAGACAACTTAGTGTGAATTCTAGTTCTCAACATTCACTGTTGAAATGGCTGACTCATTTGTGCACTGATAGAGAAATTACTGTTGACCAGTGTATGTCAGAGAGGAGAATGACAAGCTGAGGAGGTCACTAATTTGGAGCAGTGTTTAAGGTGTGTTCTCTGCCTGATACGGAGCTGGTGCAGAGACCTCAAGGAGGATTCAGAATTCCCACTCCTAAGCAGTGTGTTAACTCCACAAATTAGTAAGCACCTGAATGTTGAGACTGCTATATCAACCAAACCAGAGACATCTGTCTATGCTCTGATGTGCCATGCATAAGTAGCAAAGGAGAGAAGTTGGCTCCAACTTTGAATCATTTTGGTATGCCTACAACTAGTGTTACGTATTGAGTAACACTGAGATAGTTAAAGGAGGTTGTGTAGATAAGGGCCTTAGCTTCTTTTGGATCAACTCCTGAAATGTAAAATACCAATAATAATAGAGGGCTAATTCCCAATTTCATAGAGATGTTCTCAGGATAATATGTTTAATAAGTCTATTGGTATGCTAAACGTATTAGTGCCCTAATAAGATATTATTAAGACTGCAGAAGTGTTCTGTTACATCTTTTTCTTTGAATCTTATTTTTTTATTTCTCAAGCTCACACTGATAAGAAAACTATGTCCGTATGATCTTAATTTCTCAAGTCAGATTTCTTACATTTTTGCTTGCAGAACTTGCGTCCTAATCCATTGTTGGGGGAGGTTTTGATATGATCCCAAGAGTGAGAATAAGACACAAACAAGGTCAAATGCCGTACAACCTTTTGAACTTTATTCCCGTAACAAGGGGTAATAGTGATAGGACAGAGAGAAGAAGAAAGAAAAAGTCAGAACAACTAAGCAAGCAAATGGAAGAGATGCAGCAAGATCAGATACCACCCCCACAAATCCAGTGACATCCCATTGGCTTGGTCTTGGTGCAGGTGATGAGGAATTCTGAGAAGAGAGTTCAGGTGATGTTGAATTCCCAAATTCCAAGCTCCGCTGAGAGTATGCAGTCTTTTACTGTCCCAGTCCCCACGATTTCTTTGAAAAGTCTTCCCATTTCCATGGAGATCATTGTCATACGTGCTGCCCCGTGTTCCTCCATGTGTGCATGCCCAGATGCTTACAGTGGTTGTGCCGGGGGAGGGTGGTTGACGTGTGGCACCTTCAGCCTCTGCACGTCTTCCTCACTCTGATTTCTTCTCCACCTGGCCTCGCGTGCAAGTACAGCTTGGTAGGCGCTATGAAGGATATTGTTCTAGCTTTGGGCGGATAGGGTGGTTTCTTTGGGGACATTTCATCTCCTTCAGAATGTACTCCTCCATGGCAGCAGGATGTTGAGACCAGGAAGTGGTAGTGGTGCAGCAGCAATGTCAAGACAAACACAGTCCAACATAGTCTCTTACAACTTGTCCACAGACATGTAAGACATAAAAAAATGGTAAGACAGACTTTGAGAAAGGAAGGTTGTCGATTAACTCAAACTCTTTGTAGCCCTTCAAACAAAACTCAGAAAAAAATGAAATACAGCTAAATGTGAAGACTGTAGATGGCAGTAGCATTTGTAAGTAGTTGTTAACATACAAGGAATGTATCTAGATTTCTTGTTTGGTAAAGTTTTACTGTATTGCACGAACCCCAGTTGGTGTTTGCTTTTTCTCCTGCCTTTCACTCTCTGACTTTATTGAAACCTGCCTCTCTGTCTTTAATAGGTACTATTGGACATTTGTCTTATTGGACATTGTTCTTGCTGCTTTCTTCTTGCATTGTTTGGAACACAATTTAGCCCTTTCCCCCCTTGTACTTTACTAATGAAATGAGCCGTATAGGGAGATGGCATGAGAAAGAGTTTGATAGGTAGAATTAAGAAAAAAAAATCGTTATGGTTAGCTTGAGCTCTTCTTGCATGACACAGAGACAACTTTCTGCTAAATCAGACTTGACTGAACACTTGCAACAGTCTGTGAATGCCCTGATGCTTGACAGCTCCTGTTTCAGGTTTCCTATATGAGAGCATGATTCACTATCAACTGATCCACCCCTGAAATTGAATCTTAAAGCTTTCTGCAAGTACTATGCTACACTCTCGTCATGCAGGAGGGAAATAGTCTGTTGCTCATTCTGACTGTGAAATGAGCCAGTGCTATATGATTACCCTTCAGTTGGACTCTGGGAAGTAACTTGAACCTCATCAGATTATGAGTTGTTTGGTTTCCCTGTGTAGGTGCACACTCTTTTCGCAGGCTTTCTGAAGTGTTGCTGTAATTGCTGATTTGTGTTGATTTTTCTTTTCACATAACACCATATGCTGCAGTTGAGAGATGTGTTCATAACTTGTTTTCACACAGACTGAGTCTTGAATCACACACACATTTTGTTGCTGCCATTTCCTTTGACAGTCAAGAAAGCCTGTTACAGTTGTGGACTCGTTAAAAGGCTGACTTCTTGTGAAAACCAGTAGACAGAGTCTACATAGACTAAACATAGGTGGAATAATATAACAAATGTGTAAATGAACTTGTGATAGTTTCACATTTGTGCCAGTTCACACAACGAAATAATAAAGGTTCTCAAAAAAAAAGAATTAAAAAATGCTCTAGGTGAAATGTTTTCTTGGAGAAAGAAGTGATATAGTAGTGGCAGTGGGAGAAAATTATTTTTTCTATGAAAAAGAACAGAAAAGACTCCTAAACCAAAAAAAGTTCTCATAAATTTGCAGAAGGATGAGTGTTTATGGATAAGAATACCCAAAATGATAGGTAAGCTTTAGAAGAGCAGTGCTTGAAAATTATTCCAGTTCAAAGTTTTAAGTCTGTTTCAGTCAATAGGGAGAGATTTCTGTGTGTGACAGCTCACCGTGTGTCTGTCTACTGGAGTTTTAGAGAAAAATAAAGGACATATCCAAGGCCAGCCACTGTCAGAGATGGGTCCCAAGGCTAGAGTTATATCCATTCTGACATTACCCACATTCCTGTAGCTCTCCTGCATTCTACCATTCTCTTTATCATTGTATAGACACAAGCTATTTTCTTTAAGTCAGGTCAATACTTTGGCCATTATCAAAACAACTTGATGAGCCAGACAGTCATTTCACAATGCTTTTTTCAAACTTAAAGATATAAATTCAATAGAAGTGCCTCAAATCTTTTGGGAGAAGTGACAGTTTATCATTTAAACAACACGTTCATTATGAAATCCCAGAACATGTCTCACTGGGGGCAGGATGAGAAATATTTGGTTATTGAGCTTTCTTTTCTTCATTAGTTTTGTCAATATCTGTATAAGCAGAATGAAAGTGTCCATTATTGTGAGACTTATTATGTAACCACGGTGTGCATGATAAGGGTAAGAGTATACTTAGCAGTGGAAGTGATGTTGATATGATTGCCATATATGCAGTGATAATTTTCTCTGCTTGGTGTTTAACTTCCTTAAATTCACAGAAAGCTCAATTAATTTTTCTTGAGGTATGAATAAAAAAATAATTAAGCACAATTGGCTAAGTTATTTTCAGTTATGTAGTATATTACCATGCATTATCCTTTTGAGTATGTCACAGTAATGCGGGTAGAGATGATGATAAGAAATTCTCTTCTGCTTGGGTACAACAATGCTGACGTAAGGATGTGTAAAAGTGAATGTAGTACTTGCATCGTTTACTTGTTAAGGTTGTAAGTCATTATATTTTCAACTTAAAGGAACTTTTTACAGTTTAAAACTTGGACTCCCATTTCCCTAAATTCTTGTTATCTGCTGGTCTTATTCATCTTGTAGGAATGGGTGGTCTTTTAATCTTGAACCTCCAGCTCACTTCAGTGTCCTCTATTCTGGAGCAGCTGAAAAAGTCAGTTCCAGTCTGAGTCTCCTCTACAGGAGGACTTTATGGCTGTAAAACATAGGACTGATCCCTTCTTCTTGCTCCTCTGAAGTGAGCCTTTCCTTGCATCTCAAGTGCAGTAAGGGAGAGCATTCCATTTTGTGGAGACTTTTGCTACTTTAAATATTTTTTTTCATTCTGATACAGAGTTAAAGCTCCAGCTTCTGAAATTCTCTGTGAACAATGAAACTGCTGTCTGTGGCTTGGAATACATCACAAGGCTGATTGGTAGGGAGATGGGGTCCTGGAGTGTTGGGGAGCTGAGGACTTGGGTAAGCAATGAACACTGAAGAGTGCCAGAAGCGCCCCTTCTGCAGCAGTCTGCCACAGGGAGGGAGGCATTTGTCATTACTTTCTTAGAAGGATGGTGGGTACTCCGTATATGAGGGCTGGAGCAAAAGTGACTGAGGACATTCTCTGTCCCCTCCTCCTCCTCCTCTCCCCTCAGTCCCATAGGGAGAACACTCAGACGTCTCAGTTGAAAATGAGTTGTGGTGCAAGATTCCCAGTCACAATGGGAGAGGAGGTCAGAGGGACCTCCTGGGACTAGCTACAGTGTGTACTGGCCCCACAACGTTGAGGTAGCATCAGATCAATAGCAGTCATCTTGTAGGCAGGTAGTACAATGTGTGTGCATTTTTATTTCTGCAAAGTGAAATTGTTTTCCCAAACTGGTGTTTTCTTGTCATGGTGGGTGTTATTTATAGAGACAGTACTTTGCTCTTTATTAAATTCTTGTGATACTGTCCTGTGATATCTTAAGGCCATCTTCATGAGTAAATCAGTTCATTTTTGACTTCCAAAAGGTGCAGATAGGGAATGTCTACAGTTTTCCATTGTCTTGTCCTTTTAGTAAATTTCGTGAAGTTACTAAGTTAACCACAGCAATGTGATCAGTCATGATGGTATTGTTTCCGACGTGTTTCTGGTGTTTTCTGGCATAAGATAAAAGTTAAGGCCAGGTATGAACTGTCTCCTAAAATAAGAAAAGCCTTATTAGGCATAGTGTCTATTAGGCATAATAGCTGTTTACTTCCTAGGAATATATATGATGGAATATCTGTAGGTACTGTAGCATACATACCAACTAATCTATATATGTTATACTATCTGATAAATTCAAGGACATCTAATCCAAAATCATATTCAGTCTGAAAGTTTTTTCAAGATACTTTTCAGAAGAAATGTGATCTTATTACAGGATTTAAACAATTGACTTTCAGCTCCCAAAGAATGTTGTGCTTTTGAGAATTCCATATAATGAAAAGCAGAACTTAATTGCATACTAATATCACATTAAGAAATTCTGATTAAAAATCACAGAAGTTTTGGTGTAGGAAGCGTGGGCAAAAGTTAAACTTTTTGCTCATAGGAGTTCTGATTTTTTAATGCCATTGTACTTGTTATAGCAAATTTATCATCTGCTAGTTATATTGCATTCAGGGCTTTTCTAGTGTTAGATTTATCAAGGAGGCTAGCACTGAATTATTTTGTATTTTATCCAAACTACCGTGAGGGTAAAAGAGACAAGGTTTCTGTCATGGACTGACTGCTGCCAAATCATAATTCATGACTCTGTTCATTGTTTTTTTTTCTTTTTTTTCTGGAATTTTTGTGTTCTCTCAGCTCATATATTTTTTAACATTTAAGCAGCTCCTTCAGAGGAAACCACATTTTCTTCTTGGCTTTTTATATGACCTCTGGCAGTTGCTTAGCTCTTCTGTTCTTTGGTTTAATTACATATAGAAAGTGGAGATAATTACCTTAATTGAGAAATATTTTAAGAATTATCCCTTTACAAATAAAAAAAGTTTCAGGGGGTTAGTGGGGTGATTAATGAAAAAACAGAAAATGACCCTTCCGGATTGCCAGCTGTGCAACTTCACTAGTGGTTTACTGAACTTTCCAGTTTGAGCAGAAGGTCATGAACATATGAAACTGTGAATGAATTTTGAGTTGTGTCTCAAATATTCTCCTCAGTTTCTGCTGAGACTGGGTATGGAGGACCTAGTCACTAGTTTAATCTATGGTGCTTTGTAAATTTGTTGTGATAAAGGGCCACTTCTGCTTTCTGTTTATTCACTTTACATGAACCAAACAGGTACCATAGTAAAACAGTCTGATCTTATAATTTCCCCTTGTATTATGTTTAAGTCAGAGTGATTCAGGTGGATTAATTTTTAGCTTACATTTAATTAGAAGTTACAATCATATTTGAGGCTCTGAGATAGGCTTGTGTCAACTTTGCTGCCTGAGCTACTGGCAGTGTAAGACTGAAAGAGAAGTTGAAAGCAATGATGAGTCTCTAATTTGCTGTGCAGTAGACTTTTGTCATTTGTGTACCTGGGCAAAAACAAGACACAATTTATGACTTTAAAGTATTCCTGAGAAAGCAGAGAGCTGTTGACTCTGCAGAAATAAGAGGCTTTTTTGAACGTTTAGTTAGTGTAGCCATTAACATTGGCAAAATGTAAATGTAAGTGATTGTTTTAATCCTGCTAATCATTTTCATTGGCTGATCTCATGTATTTCATGCTAAAATTGATTTTAAGCATGAATATAAGCAATCAGCTCCTTCCAGATCACTGCAACTGGTACCTTGTGCAGGAAAAGGCATATACAGCAAGGGCAAGAAGAAACTGGGTTGGATATTGATTTTTGACTCTGTCTTCTTTCCTAATAATCGATCAAGAAGAAATGTGTGAAAAATTCTTCTAAATTGTTATTATGAAGTATTTCTCATATGAGCAGAAAATATTTTGTTTAAGAGAGGGTTTATTTATTTATTTATTTTTATAAATATAGAACAGCTGCTTTTGGATAGCAACCCAACCTTATAAATTCTTCACAAGAATAATATGTGTGGGGTAAGGGGAATATTATGGGTGACATTTTCAGAATGGGCATCTACCTTTTGAAACCCAAGGTTCAAGGAGCAGCTATAGTATTCAAACTTTTTGAAAGCACTATATGACTAATATGCTTAAAGGGTCTGGACATAGGAACATAAACTGCCTATCTTGCCCTTGCCAAATAGATACTGATAGTATTTAATTTAACGTTCTATTCTTCTTACTAGACTTTTCAGTAATGATATTTAAGCTACTCAATTATTGCCCAAAGTCATGAGAGATGAGATAGCTTTGCTAGTCCTTTGAGAGGGCTTCTGCTGGAGGTCCTAGTGACTATGCTTACTGCTTTGGTTGTACCACTGCAAAAGTGATTTGGAAAATAGAGATGCCTGTGGCTAGTGATCTGAGAGGTGAAAATAGACTTCAGACTCTCTCCATGTTTCCTAATGTGTAATAAACCTTGTCCAGGACAAATCTAGCTACAACATTTGATAGCCAACTGAATACTCATGGTATGTGGAGTTTGGTAATCTTCTGGAGTTCCCTGCAAAAATGTGAGTAGGAAGAGAAAAGCTAGCAGTGTTCAGTGAAGCAAAAATGATCTACTGGTGTTTTCTATTCTGCTTTCCAGAAAACTGAGAGTGACTTGTGGCTTGAAACATGGCCAGAAATGAACAACTTCCTTGTGCTCCTGAGTGCATCTGTCATTTTTTGGGTCCCAAGGAGAATGTGCAGAAAAGTCTATGCTATATCTCAGATGTCCAAGGTTGTGTACCTGACCTCGGGAGAGCTGGTGAGAATTTTCACTGTAGTCCACTGTAAAGAAATCAGGAGGAAGGGTAGCTGGCAGTGAAAGACTGCAACCTTAAAGGATAATTGCCTGTGCTGACTGGGCTGAGAAAAGAGAGCTTCCTCCCATAATGGCCTGACCACTGCTCATCGAGTAAAACAGGATATTGGTTGCATTGTGCAGGCAGGAAGACTGACCTGCTGGCTGGTTGGTTTGATGGATACTATAATACAGTAGCCACTTAGTTTCATCAAAGTTTATCTTTGTCAGTCTGTGCACCCTGTATCTGGCCAGGTACCTTTAGAATTTTATCAGTTTGTATTAAAACATTATAGCCTTTTTTTCATCCACTAGTTGTGCTTTTGAAAGAATTCCCTCGTAACCACCTCTCTGTGGTATAAATTAATCCTTCTGAATCTTGAGCAGCAGTTATGACACCTTGCCTCTTACTGTGACACAGATTGGTTTGACACACAAATTAAGCAAGTTACATGGAGTGATGAATGACGTGTTTTAACGTGAGTCTCCTGCTATATTGTCAGACAACAGTGCAAAACAGTCATTTACAAACTTCAAAAAGATTCTCCAAAGCTAAGTAAGGTAATAATAGTAAGTGTAGCTTTTCCACAATAGTTTGGGTTGAAATGTTTTTGATAATCCACCTGCTGTGGATGGATTTGAACTTGTAATAAGACATTATTATTTCGTACTGCTGTTGAAACTACCACTTCACAGAATAACAAGAAAATGTTTGTCGCTATTTCTGTTTCTCTAAATAGAAAAATCTGTTTGTCTTGTGTTAGGATGTTGATTTAGTATTTAGTGTATTGGGACATTTAAATATCTGATGTTCATGACTCTACATTTTATTAATGCTATGTTTTAATGACATGTTTTCTGAAACATATTTATTTTGACTTATTTTTAACATGCATAAACATTTACAGGATTTGGTTATACATTTTAGTAAAACAACCTGAACTTCAGCAGTACCTCTGGAACATGCAGTGGGTAATTGGTAAATTTAAATTACTTTACCAGTGTGTATTTTATAGTGTATCTACACTGATTTTCTTTAAAGTTAATTCCATGTGGATTTAGACTTACAAACCCCTGGCAGCTGCTGTATTATCATGATTCATTTTTTCTTCTTTGTTAGTATAGTGACTATTTTAACATTTTACGTTCGTTAAAAGGTGAGTTTAAATCACCTGTCGGTCACTGGCTGTTGTGCAAATAAACAACCAGGTCTTTTCCCATCCCCGCTCTCCCTCCCGCTCTCTAAGTCCAACTATGTGGACTCCATGTATCTGTGTTTCGTTCTACTTTCCTGCTTAACATAGAGGATATTTTCCATGCATGAGTCATTTGAAAAGTTTATGAGTGTGGTTGGGAGACTGTATTGCAGTTTTGTCTACCTATTTGAGTTGCACTTAATGATTTCTTTGGTGAAAGAGATTGTAGGAATCTAAATGTTTTCAATTTGGGGCTAGATTTACAAACTAAGGAATTGCTTTCCTTTCTTTAGTAATCTGATGATCTTGAGAGTAGAAAACCAAAGGAGTGTACTAGCCAGTGATATGTGGCATCCTTGATTAGGGAAGGCTCTTTCGAGGGCTCAAAAGAGAGTTGGCAAAAGTTTTTTAAAATGTTTATTTATTTGTTTTGGTTCACACACCAGGCCCCTAGATCTGCAACTCTCCTTGTGAGTGTTGGATTTTGGGCCTCTAGGAGATGAAAAAGCTGATATTTCTAAGGCATTGCAATGGTTGTCTTTGTGAGTGAAAGCTTTCCCTTTGACACAGCTGTGCTTGGCTTTTAATGCTCATTTAATGAGCAATTTAATGCTGACAGAGTCAGATTTGATGTGAGCCGCCTGTTTTGCTCTGGTTTAGGGAGTACACATGTGCCCTGCATGCTTTCTTGCTTGGAAAGGGCGACATGGCCTTGAGAAACTGAAGCACACCAAGAAACTTGCCAGAGCAAAGCAGGACAGACATGCCATTCAGGTATTCCACTGGAGACAGCCACACTCAGGCTGTGTTAGAATCATTACAAAGGCTTAGCTGGGAAGTCTGTGGCTTTTAATGCCATTTCATGGTAGTAAAACTTGTTGTCCCACCAAGCTAAAAGAGTTGGTGTTTTAATAGAATAAGCATTTGATTAATGAAACAACATGTACTGTACAGAAGAAATGATCATAAAAAGCTGCTTTTTAACTGCCTAAAGTACCTTTTGCAGCTTGGAACCTTTTATCACCTTGTAAATCGCCCCTTGAGATGAATAGTTGAAGTTAGACAAGGCGCACTTCCATTACCAGCATATCCTCCTTCAAATATTATTGTAGAGCTCGGGCTGCAGCTGCTTCAAAGCTGCCCTTCTCACCAACACTTTTTTACATCTTGCTTTCATTATGCCAGGGGCACATTCTGTGTTATTGCAGTGGCTTTGCTTTTAATAATCTTCTTGATGCAAACATATAGACCTGAGGGAGGTCCACTATTTCTCCTTATGGCCACATTCCTTCTCTTACAAGGTGGTGACTATTTTTTGCCACTTTCGTTCTATTTTATAGATAATGTTCAAAGGTGCTAGCTAACAAAGACTTAAACTTACTCAGGAGGAGAGGAAGATGCATAATAAAGCCTACTCTAACCTGAATATAGGAGAGAAATAAAGTTTTGTCATTTTCATTATGGAGGATTGAAAACTTCTCTTTGCTTTCAGTGAGAATATAAGTAGGAAAATAAAAGACATGACCCTAACAACAAACAGATGGCATTGCCTTTTCTGTGATTTTGTACACTTTTGAAGTTGTAGAGGAACTGCATAAGCAGTCATGCTTTCAATTATTTTCCCCACTAACAGAGGCAGACAGAAAATTTATTTGTTCTTTCTGACTGATTACTCTTCCATTCCAGTCAGTGTGTCTGAGCTCTAAATTCTGTGAAAGAAAGAGAAATAAACTTCAGAAACTTTTTGACCTTAAAACCAAAGGAAATATTTGACTAAGTTTAAATTCTCATTTTGCTAACCTCTCTTATTTTGCCCTTCTTAGGAATTAAAATGGAGGCTGTAATGGTATGCCTTCAATTTAGTAGAGATGAGCCCAGAAGATCTGCTTTTCCATAAGAGGCATCTTGCCACAGAAAGAATGGAAGAGCCTTGTGATTTCTTTTTCTTTGCTTTTTCCATCCTTGCTGAGAAATAAAATAGCCAGATTTAATCCTTTCCCTCTTCACAGTAATTGTAAGAAGTTTGTTATCTCATGTTGCTGCTAACCTGAAAGCATAGCCTTATACATAGAGATGTATTTGGTTTGTGTGGCAGGGTTTTGGTGGTGGAGGGCTACAGGGGTGGCTTCTGTGAGAAGCTGCTGGAAAATTCCCCTGTGTCTGATAGAGCCAATGCCAGCCAGCTCCAAGATGGACCCACCACTGGCCAAGGCCAAGCCCATCAGCAACAATGGTAGTGCCTCTGTGATGACACATTTAAGAAGGGAGAAAAAAAACCTGCGCAACTACAGCCAGGAGAGGAGTGAGAATATGTGAGAGAAACACCTCTGCAGAGACCAAGGTCAGTGCAGAAGGAGGGGAGGAGGTGCTCCAGGCTCAGAGCAGAGGTTCTCCTGCAGCCCGCGGTGCAGCCCATGGTGAGGCAGCTGTGCCCTGCAGCCCGCAGGGCTTAACGGTGGAGCAGATCTCCATCTGCAGCCCGGGGAGGACCCCACACTGGAGCAGTGGGATGTGCCCAAAAGGGACTGTGACCCCATGGAGAGCTCATGCTGGAGCAGGCTCCTGGCAGGACCTGTGGACCCGTGGAGAAAGGAGCCCCTGCTGGAGCAGGTATGCTGGCAGGACTTGTGTCCCGTGGGGGACCCATGCTGGAGCAGTCTGCTCCTGAAGGACTGCAACCCTGTGGAAAGGACCCACGCTGGAGCAGTTTGTGAAGAACTGCAGCCCATGGGAAGGAGTCTTGTTGGAGAAGTTCATGAGGGACTGTCTCCAGTGAGAGGGACCCCATGCTGGAGCAGGGGAAGAGTGTGGGGAGTCCTTCCCCTGAGGTGGGAGGGGCGGTAGAAACAACATGTGATGAACTGACCACAACGCCCCTTCCCTGTCCCCCTGCACTGATGTCAAGGGAGAAGGTAGAGAAGGGAAGGGAGAAAGGAGGGGGGTGGGGGAGGTGTCTTAAGGTTTGGTTTTATTTTTCATTATCGTACTCTGATTTGCTTGGTAATAAATTAAACTAATTTCCGCGAGTTTGTTTTGCCTGTGATGGTAATTGTTAAGTGATCTCTCACTGTTTTTATCTTGACCCACAAGCCTTTCATTATATTTTCTCTCCCCTGTCCAGCTGAAGAGGGGAGTGATAGAATGGCTTTGGTGGGCACCTGGCATCCAGCCTGGGTCAACCCACCACAAGAGGATATGGTAAATCCCATAAAGACTCTAAAATGGAAACACAACACAATGTCAAAACAGTCAAAATTAAAATAATATGTTCCCAGTATGGCTTCAAAATAGCTATTTTGTTTCATAGGTATGAGAAGCTTAGAAACAAGAGTATTTTATGTTTCCCTGTACTTTCATGCAAGGGTCTCAAAGCACTTTACAGTTGTAAATTAAGCAGTGTTATAAATGGTGGGGGAAGGAAGTCACCATCTTGCAGACAGAGAAACAAAAATATGGAGGGGGGAATATATCATAACCAATAGTTAGAGGCAGAAGTAGGAAGAAAAGCCCATTAGCTTGATTCATGTATCTAGATTCTGTGAGCTAGATAGTCATCCCTCACAACACATATTTTCATGTAGTTTCAGAAACTACTCTGCAGCTACCTGTGACGTTATAAATCAGTGGTCATGGGAAAGGAAATGAGATGTTTCGCTTGAATTAGATTTCTGACTGCTATTGATTTGCTAGATACCTATGTCTTAACGTAACTCTGAAGTTTTACTCATCCTTTGTAAACTTATGCACTGATATCCTTGGAAGAACTAGATAAATACAAACAGGTTTATTTCTCTACTGAAGATACTGATAGCTGTCACATCTTTGTGTGCATGTTCTTCTCCTTCATCGTGCTCCACAGTGATTAAGAGCTGCATCCTGTTGTTTCAGAATCCAGTGGGAGTTTTTCAGCAACTTTCATTTGCTATTTTTTTCAGACCCTCAGGGTACAATGAGATAAGAAACAGCTATGGATGAATATCCATGTACAGGCCTGTTTGTAAAAAATATTACAAGGAGCCTCTTTGCAGCATGCAGAGTGATCTAATTTCTTTTTTGTGGACACCAGGGATGGTGCTAATCTGCATATACTGATGACTGCTTTTACATTTTAGCTAGCTACTATAAGCCTTGAAATGTCACACATCTCATCCTTGTCCTAGGATGTCTAGGTTAGGTCTAATGAACTGTGCCTTCTCTTGTCATAGAAAACAAGACTTGAATGACTGGCTCAGATGTAGTCACCTACACTGTATGCCTCCAAAGTTTGATTCCTCCAGCCAGCTCCACTCTTGGATGACATATCTTACTACTGGAAAAGTGTTTTATCTATAGGTCTTTGCCAGAGGAGTTAGAATCCCCTTTCCCTCCTTCTAGTGAATTTACCTTAGCTGAAGTCCCAGGGCAAAACCTTCAATAGCAAGCATTGTTTCCCACAGAATGCAAAGAAAATTAGTTAAATCTGAACTGAATTACTATAGTCCCTGTGCTTTATAGCATTTATAATACTGCAGTTTCACCAAGCAATGATTTAATAACCCAGACAGGCCTGATTTTTTTTTTTTTTTTTTAATGTCAGACTTTTGTATGAAGAACCACTGAAACCTCCCCTTTCTTTCCTCTTTTTCTGTTCCATTAATTTCCATCCTTGATCTTAGAAGTATTTCCAAGAAAAGCTATGTAATAGAATTCCCTGTAGTGAACCTTCAGTAAAACCTTCCCATCCTAGTCAACCACAGTTTCTAATTAGAAATAAAACAATCTGTTTCACTTTCATTCATTTTTCAGTGCAGCGTTCTTGCTCTGCTCTTTATACATAGTGCACTCTCTGAAGTTTCCTGTTTTGATGATCACAAATAGTATTTTTGAAATGCTTGCAATTTTTTTCTGAAATGTAGCATTATTCTTTAAGCTTCAAAAATAACTCCCTGCATGCTTTTACACATTCTAGTAATCAGTTTGCAGTGTTAATGACATTGGATTTAGAAATGGTCCAAAGAGAGATATATCAAATATGGATGTAATGAAACTGGAATTTTGAAAGATAATTTTAATTATTTGATTATCTTCTAAGAGAACTGAGGGACAACTTTTGTGTTAAAAAAATTTTGCTAGAAAAAGCAGAATCAGAGGTAAGGATGGTTAATGCTGTTCACAAATTCAGCGTGTTCCATTGTTTGACACTCTGCATGTGTCACAGAGTTAAGATCTAAGAAATGGGTTGCCCTTATGGTGTTGCAAATGATGTCTTAGTCATAGCGTTTCTTTTGAAAGGAATGATAATAACTTGGCTATATCAAGAGGTAAGGTATGTCTAATAAACTTATTTTTTTGTTGCTTTAAAATACTTTTCATCAAGTACTGGGAATGCTAAGTACATAGGATTTCTGTATTTGAGCGACCGGAAGAATGAAAAAATGTAAAATAAGGGTATATAATTCTTATGAGACTGTTCAAGTTTTCCCTGTTACAGCTGGTAAGGTTGATGTGAAAAGACATGATAGTTGTAAACTAAAAAGTTGATTATCTGTCTAGTCATTTCAAAACTTATCTTGCACATTCAAAGTAGCAAGCCACTTGGGACCTCAGATGGAGGTCTTCCTTTTGACTGAAGTGGTCAATGCATCAGGCATTTTGTACATTTTCCCCAGTTTCTTTAAATACTAGCAGAAAAAAAATAAAATTCTTTTGTCTCTCCACAGCATGAATAATCTTTGTTGCTTGGAACCCATGAGGAAAATATTGATCTTATAATTTCAGTAATAAAAAGAATAGATAGAAACTTCCACAGTCACTGGAGATTGATGGTCTTGGTCTCTGCAGGGTTCTCTGTATTCTTTTTGGAGCTAGCTCACTCTTTTTGAAGCAGATTCTGCTTCTGATTATTCTTATATGGTTCATTCTTTTATGCCTTTCTGTCTTTTTCTTTTTGGCCCTTGTCTTTTCACATCATGTTCCCCAGCATTGTAAGCTGAGAAATTAAAGGGAGTTGAGAGAGGACTTTGAACACTGGGCTGCTGTGGACATTTCAATTTGTGATGTGTACTATAGTTCTGCATTTTTTTCACATTTCTCTTAACTCATTGGAATTATTGGTATATTTGCCCTTATATGCAGCATACACTTTGCCTATCTTGAAGATGCATAAAAGTATTAGAATTGAAATACCTCTTTCTACCTCAGGAAATTTGAATGATGTTTAATAAAAATGTTCAGTAATTGCTGTGTAAAGCAAAATTAATACCTATTTCATGTTTTTGCTAGTGTATTTAAAAGCAGATTGCAGTAAACACTAGCAGCCAGTGTATTAAGTGCTGTGATTTCTTTGGCTTCTCTAAGAACACGTATTTTCTTAGTAGCTGTTGAATGTTCATTTCATGCCCTTCTCTAGATTTGATAAAGAAAAATGGTGGAACAAATTTAAATTAATTTTTTTGAGAGGAAAAATACATATTGCATTTGAGTTGACAGCTTGTAAAATAAGTTTCAAGTTTATGGGATTCCAAATACTTGATTTTTAATGTCTGTAAAATAGGGAATTTGTAGTGGAAGCAACCATGACACCAAAAATACTGCAGTGATGCTGCTAGTAAGACTGTAACTAACTGAAAGATGTAAGATAATGCACTGATACATTATCATGAAAGTACTGTGAACTTGTGACTAGCTTGTTTTTGAAATTCTGATGTTGAAATCTGACTCTATTCAAGAAAATAATGGAATTTATATCATTTTTTTTTTCTTGATCTCCTAGTATTTTGGGATGGTCTTTTGAGGTAGAAATGATTGTCCTAACTCCCTGAATGTCTACAGAAAACCAGACAAATGAGTATCCAGTAGCTTGGTCTTGTAGGTTTCTCATTTAAAA
The DNA here is from genome assembly GCF_003259725.1 of Athene cunicularia. Lineage (NCBI taxonomy): Eukaryota > Metazoa > Chordata > Aves > Strigiformes > Strigidae > Athene > Athene cunicularia. Next base: position 32,580,169 of record NW_020799098.1, read on the forward strand.
AAAAAAAGTCTCTGATAGATACAGCCCTACCAAGGTTGGCTGCAGCAGATTTAATTTGATCTTTCAAGCACGGATTAAAAATATTGCTCTTGTTCCAGTTAGAACATTACCACTTAAGTTTCAATACAAAAGGAGCTTTTTCATCATCCCGAAGCATGCACTCTCAAACATTTTAACTGACAGCGTTTTAGTATTTGCATTATCTTTTCGTGCTTGTGCATTTTTCACCAGCGACAGATGCTAAGAGTTTATGTGAGGAAAGATCTGCAGTAACATCAAGAAAAGGCTTCGTATTCCATATTACTGGGGACTGCAGAAGCAATTGGTGATAGCTAGAAATTGCATTAAAAAATATTACATTTTCCATAAGTGAGCATTTTTGCATATTTGGCTGATGCTGCTGTTTTGCAAGGAGGCATGCAGCATCAATCTTGTTTTAACATTAAAGCCAAAGTTGTAGAGTTGTAAAAGATTCTCCAGGTATTAACGGACCTTAGGAGATGATTTTGCATGGATTAAATAGATTTAAAAATTCATCCCGTCTCTGTAAGTAGAAGTAAGTACACAGATGTAAGATCAGTTATTTGAAAGCAAATAAGGTGACTAATGCCAGACCCTAAATTTATTTGCACCTGATAGCTTTGCTGACATCCCCAATGGTGCAGAATTCTAGCAGCCATATCTAAAGAACACAGCTGCATTCTGCAGTGGGCATGGCTTCATGCTTGAGGAGCTCACATAATAATCCTTGCTTTGGTAGTGAGTTCATGTACCAGCTGCCTGAGGGGGCCACTGCATTCCATTGTCATGCACTGTGTAAGGCAAACTGATCAAACTGAGAAGGTATTCTGAGCATTTGGCAGTATAAGACTCAAAGTGTCTCAAGTTATCTGGGTTGGTTGGTATTCCACTTCTGTTTCTGTGCGACCAGCTGCACAGGTGGGAGACACGTGGAAGTGGCCAGCCAGACTAAATACATTGGCTGTCTAAAGCTTGCATATTGCAGAGTGTGCTATATTTCGCATAATTTATTAGGCATTAAAATTTCAGTATCTCATGCCTGTGAAAAAGATTGTCCTGAGAGCTAAGACAGCACTGTATGAAGATTGCTTTCAGGATATGCGATGCTAAGAATTTACTCCTGCCTAATTGTAATAGATTCCTTTGTCTGTAGGCTGTAATGTCTCGTCCCACTAATCAAAAATGATTTACAGTAGAAGCATCAAATCTGTCAGATAAGTAATCAGTGTGATTGTATGGCTAAATTGTCAGGCCCGCAGAGAACTTTGTATGCACGAGCAGATGCTTGTGTGCTCTTAGCTTTTAAAGCCTCCATCCAAAATCCATTGTATTCAGTGTAAGAGCCATTGCAGCCTTCTGTAAGTGGAAGAGAAAGCTCAATGTGTTTGATAAACCCTGTTACTGGCAGAGGTGCCCTATGACAATGGATCACTGAGAAGATTTGTTTCCTGCCTAGACAGAAAGTTTTCCATACACAAATTAAGGTCAACTGTCTAAAATCTTTTGCCCATAGTCCTGTCCAGGGTATTACTCTTACGTGATTGGGGTGGTCTAGAGCAACAAGTAGAGAAATGCAATAGGAGCAGCTCTATAGAGCAAGAGGATTGATCTTGAGCATTTGGCATTTATGCTAGAGACATTTCAGCCATCTTAGATCAGTTTAACTCAAGCCTTTCCATGGGTGAAAGCAGTAGGTGTGCTCCTAGACTTGTCTCCTCATTTAATTCAACTAGAAAGGGTCCGAGTGCTCCCTGAGACCACCCTGTTGTACAAACTGAGGTATGATACATGATGAAGGTGAGACATACACGTGAAAAGCACATTCCTGATACCAAAACACTTCTTTGGTACATTCAGTGTTGGCTTGATTTGAATTGTTACTTGATTGAACAAGTCAAGTCTCAAAATCAAAATAACTGATTAAAAATGTCAGATTAAAAAATAGCCATTTGATTTATGGATTATGAAATTTTACTCAGAATTCGCAGAAAATTATTTCTGTAATAGTTTTGGATTCTCTGTTAGTGGAGAGTATTCATCTTACTACAGGTGCTGGCAACATGTATTGTAGGTGTATGTATTCCCATTTAAATGAGAAATCTGAAGATGATGCCAGATGAGAATGTTATTTAAGGCATGTGAGCAACAAAATCTGGTAACAAAGGAACTGAGTTTATCTGGATATTGAGAAGTACTCAGAGAAATTTAGTGTGCTTGTAATGTGAACAATTGGGCTAAGAAATGTTCTTTACAAAACTTTTATATGGAAATATTGGTCATACATTTTATTTGTCTTTCCTCCTGGCCTAAAAAATATGATCCCATTTTACAATTTGACAGTAGTGCAGGTGTTCTGAAGATACTAAATTCCTATAAGTGGTGTGAAAGTGGGATCTTGGGTAGAAGAAAGATGCTGTCTGAGCTGGGGGAGACTGCAACTGAGCCCTCATTAAACAATCCACAGCAGAGAAATACAGGAACTGTTTTGATCTAGGACCTTATTAGGCACAGGAAAATCCAGCTGAACAAAACAAAATGGTAATCAATTGTTTTGTTTAACATGCAAATTTAATTTACATTAAGGTCTTTGTTTTCATCTTTTACTGTGAAATACTAAAATTAAGAAGCTGGAATTGATGCTTTGTATTACCAAGTATCAGTAGGCTATCTGTTCTCATTGATTTAAATGAAAGCAAGGTTGTTGCATTTTACTGTTCTATAATTTCTAGCCTTTTTGTTTTTGTGGTTCACTGAAGCAAATCCACAAGAGAAAGACAACTTAAGTTACTGAAGCTGTGTGTAAAGTGCACAACCAATAGTCAGGAGCTGCAGTGATGCTGTAACTGAAATTTACTATTGCTGAGAGATGCTGGATGATGCTATTGCAGGCTTGCTGTTTCATTATCTACCCATAGCAGCAATGTTCTTTTGAAAATAAGTGTTTAATGTCATCAGTGGTCACTTGATAACTCTGCTCTGCATGAATCTCAGAATCAGTTTTAGGAACAGCAGGTTAAATGTTCACATTTGCACAAGTTATTGGACAGTGCCAGCTTTCCAAAACTACTGCAGTCTGAAGAGGTTTACTGTCTACTTCAACACAAGGATCTCCAGCCACCAGAACAGTTTCCAACATTGATTTCACTGGGAAATGTCTCTTTCAGGTATCCTTATTTAATTTCCCTGACAATTGCTTTCCCTACCTAATGAAAATGCATAGTCACCAAAAAAATGTCAGTAGGGAAATAATTTAAAGAATGACTTCTGGCTGGAATGACATTGTGTTTACACCTCGATTTATTAACTGCTCTAAAATGTCAACTCAGAAAGCTGAAAAGAACATCTTCAGTAATAATATATGTCCTTACAAGATACCATTAAAAGCATCTGCCCAGCTGGGGAAAATCATACATTTGTAACAATGCAAGGCTGCCTTCCGAAACACATACCTGTGTATTTGCTTTAGTAGTACAGGAACAGATGAAGGGGATTTATTCATTTTGCTTTTAGGCATAGGCTCTCAAGATCTCAACTTTCCCACTCATTTATTGGATGAAATTACCATCTGAAAAGAATTAATTTTTCTTGTAAGCATTGTGATTTATAATTTCTCAATAAGCAGGTGGCTAACACTTTACACTAGAGCTTGCTTTATTTCACTAAAATGTGGTTCCTCACTTGGGTACTCTTCTGTAAATTATACCGATGTCTGAGCAGATCTATAAATATGAAAAAGTTACAGCACTGCCCAATTCTTAGAATTGGTATTAGTTTAGTCTAGTTTGGACTGTGTGTCATAAACTTCTCAGTGATAATAAATGTCAGGTGGTCCAGATAGTGGTCTAATTTATTCTGGTTTTGCACCAGCTCCCCGACGAGTAGAATAACTTCTGAATTATACCATTATGATATCAAATTTAGGGCTTCTGTGGATTATCCTCATTTAGTTAAATTAGAATGAAATTAATTAAAACTGATTCTTATATTCTCATCAGAATACTACATGCACAGCACTATTCGGTATTATAGAGTAGATTTTGTACCAAAATGAAAGAATACAGTTTCATTAGTTCTCACAGAGAAATTTTGCTTAGCCTAGAGTTTAATTTGGTTATGTGGAAAGCAGTGTAAAATGTCAGATACTTGTGGACATTATAAATTTCTTCTGATACAGGATGTGCATGCAAGGACATGCAGATTAACTGATTTAGTTTTATGTAAGCTGTGATGAACAAAATTTATCCTGTTGATACTAGTTTTCAAGGTTTTATGTATTCAAGTAGTTTTACAGAAGCTAGCAGTGCTGTTTTTTGTTAAGGGTTTCAGAACTATCCATTCTACTCTCAGTAGTTGCAGGCAATAATCACCATCTTCATTTTAGAGGATAAAACTAAGATAGATATTACAATATTCTGAAGAGCAGTCTATTCTTTATTAAAAGTCCCTTTTTGCTTAAATATTAAAAGGTTACTAAATATTCTCATTCATAAGATCAGTATTTTTAAAACTTAAATTTTCTTTAAACATTGTCCACTGTTTGTGAACATCAAGCCTGTCTGTACATAGGAAAAAAACCCAAGGGCTGGTCTGTACAGGACGCCATAAAGAAGATGACTTTCCAAAACTCTGACTTGGGTGGTAGGATGATATCTGCACTGGATGTAACAGTACCTCCCTAGCAAAAAGCAGAAACTTATGGTTGATATATAGGATATCACAGCAACAGAAGAATAAACTGGGCATGCTGACTTATTTTTGCTCTCCAATGACAGTCATGGGGTAGAGTGCTAAATGTTGTACTCAGCAAAATATGAGTGTCTAAAATCCAAGTGCTACACTCTGTAAAATCTTCTCTGAAACAGTTGAGTCATTCTTTAGTTGAAGAGCAAGAAAGATAGGAAGAAATTAGATTTAGAATAACTAAACTTGATATACTTCTGTTTAATCTACAGGACACATGTTAGCTGAGAAAAATAAAGTATTTTTAAAAATCCTGGTAGTGCCTATGTAAAGATAATTATGTTCACTTCATGTTTTATGCCATTTCATGGGTTGGAATGTACTGGCAGTGGTGGACCTTTTAGGTCACGACACATGTCAACAGTATGGATATTCCCACATCTGATATTGATTCAGTGTCTCGGATCTTTCTATGTCTTATTTCTCCCTAGACCTATGAAATTGGGATAATGGAATAAAGATTTTTGTAGAGTTATGAGAATGCTAAAAAATGGTACTTAGTATATACAGTAAATACTGCAGTCTTGGGCCAGATGGCCTTACACCTATTGAATATTCTCCAAGGTTTGGACAGTCATATTCAGATTCTGAGCAATGTAACAAGAATTTTTTTCTGTGTAAAATATTTTTTAAAATAACAGAGTCCTAGAGTGCTCAACAGTTGGCCAGTTATTTTATTTAGTTTAAATCAAGGATTTAAACCAGCTAGACTATTTTGATTGTAAGTTTTATTTAATTTGATATGTTTTTCTGAGTCCACAGAGGTTTTTCATTTTGTATGGGTGAATAAAAACTTGTCAGCAAAGTATGAATGATTAAAATTGAAATGCTACACTCTAAAATCTTCAGTGAAACAATGAGTTATTAATTAGTTGAAGAGGGAGAATGATAGAGATAAGGTTGAAAATAGTTAAAACTTGATAGACAGACATCCATGATTTGAAATCTCTTGATATGAAATCCAATACAAGTTTGGCTTTTTACCTGCAAGTGTGAATCATAGATAGAATGTTTTTATCAGTAAATTTTGCTTAATTGCTTTCTGATGTCATCAAATAGTACTGTTTAAACATATCTGTTCCTATTAAAAGATAGATTGTAATCACAGCATTTCCTCTACTGCTAACTTCCAGAAAAAGACATTAGGGATTCTTTGATTTTTGTCTTTGAAATTTGTATTGGAGTAAATGAAGTCCATGGTCATAGAATGGTTATATTCTGAAGGTAATTTGTATTGAATTTAAGGTGGAAGATAGCTATAGTCCCTACTGCTAGTTATTTATTTAAGAATTTCAATTTTTTTTTTTTTTCAAAGATGTTTACAAGTGCTAATTACAACTATGGCAAACACAAGGAACACGGATATATTACCTGAGGTTCCAATATAACTTGAGAGAATTGGGAAAATATTCCAAGTGTACTATATTCTGAGTGATGAATTACATCAGATAATTACCATCATACGTGTAATAGCATATTAAATCAATTAAATCAGACCTGGAATAATTGTAATGTTCTGATGGAAGTGTAAAAATCACATTTTTCTAAATTTATTTTATAATATTTACCTGCAGTTTTGTGACTTAAAGAGAGACCTATTCTAACCAGAAATTTAAGTTGATAGTGGTTTCTGTATAGTGGTTTCTGTTCAGGACAGGAGAGCTGGTCAAAGATACAGTTGATGTTGGCATGATGGCATGAATGGAAGAGTCTTGCCACATATATGATAATCCAAGAATAATTGCTGCAGCTGTTCAGACTCAGAAGTAAAGGGACCAAGAGAGCAAGAAAGTCTGACACTGGAGAATATTGAAATTCAAAGGTAGGGTGAAATCTTTGCTTTTCTCCTCTCATTTCTTCTAAAGCAGAAAGACAAAAAAACCCATCTGCATTTTGGGGGAGATCTTTCCAGCTCCTTTTTGTTTTCCAGAGTTGAAACATGCCCTGTGTATCTAGCAGGCACCAGAATTGTGGGTTTTAATGAAAAGATTCTGGGATTTTATAGGTAAAGTTAGACCCATTTCTTCATAGTGCTGTGATTCAGTTAAAAAGGCTAGGACTGGAAATGATGAGCAAGTAGTAAAAATTTCTAACTGCCCAATAAAAAGAAAGATCTGTATCATTTTTACATTAGTGAATCTTAGGTTGTCATAAAGAAAAAATAATGATATTAAAATCTCAGCTATTAGATTTCAGAAATTATCTTGCAACAGAAGAGGAGGAAACAGGAAAGATTTTGTGAAGCAGGTACAATTTACTATACAGTTCCTGGAAAATAGATTAGTGTTTTTTAAAATATATAAAGGCACTTTTTTTCCAACCCCAGCATATAATGTAGCCAGAGTATAATGCTAACTAACATCCTGGGCATTATAAAATTTGGAATCTGCTTGCCACTACATAATTTCTCACAGCAAAGGGAAGTCAGGAGAGATTAGTTCAGTGCCTTTAATTTAGACTTGAAACGTTGTTACCAAGGTCCCCTGTCAGCCAACCTCTCCTTATTCTTTACCTATGGGAGATAGCTGTAAGCAAAAAACACCTGGCTATCTTCCTTTCACAAGCTGGTAGACTTTTTGATGTGGCACCAATGTGGCCACATAAAATGGCATGTGTTAAGCAAAGTCTGATGTATCAGGAGCTGCTGTTCTTTGTTTTAGGTTATCAACGAGAAACCAGAGTAAAAAAATCCAACCCAAACCCCAACCCTTCCATTCACTGGAAGTTTGCTGGTAGCAGGGCTTGACTTGTTGGGTTTCTAAGATTACCAGACCTGAGGCAGTGCTGGAACCTGGGTGGCGATCTGGATTCATTTGGCTCTCTTTCTCTCCTTTCTTTTCCTTTTCTTCTCTTTCTTTTCCTTCTTATAGATTTATCAATAAGAGACCACATTGCTTATTATTCTTTTCCAAATTTAAGTTGTTTCTACTGCAAGTAAAAATTTTAACTGGTCATTTGGTGTTATTTCACCTTAATTTACCCTGAGGGGATCACAGAGCTTTTATGGCTCTCTGGGCTCCCCGTCTGGGTTGTAGCAATCAGCGATTTCTTACTTACTGTTATGTCATCTACTTAAAAACAGATTTGATTTTTATTTTTTTTTTAAAGAAGACTCATGTAAAATTATATATCTATAAGTACTACAGAATCACAGAATCATCTAGGATGGAAAGGACCTTGAAGATCATCCAGTCCAACCATTAACCTAACACTGACAGTTCCCAACTACACTATCCCTCAGTGCTATGTCAAGCCAACTCTTAAACACCTCCAGGGATGGGAACTACACCACCTCCCTGGGCAGCCCATTCCAACCCCTAACAACCTGTTCTGTAAAGAAATGCTTCCTAATACCCAGTCTAAACCTTCCCTGGCGCAACTTGAGGCCATTCCCTCTTGTCCTATCACTTGTTCCTTGGTTAAAGAGGCTCATCCCCAGCTCTCTGCAACCTCCTTTCAGGCAGCTGTAGAGGGCGATGAGGTCTCCCCTCAGCCTCCTCTTCTCCAGACTAAACACCCCCAGTTCCCTCAGCCGCTCCCCGTACGACCTGTGCTCCAGACCCTGCACCAGCTCCGTTGCTCTTCTCTGGACACGCTCGAGTCATTCAATGTCCTTTTTGTAGTGAGGGGCCCAAAACTGAACACAGGAATCGAGGTGCAGCCTCACCAGTGCCGAGTTCAGGGGTCAGATCCCTTCCCTGTCCCTGCTGGCCACGCTATTGCTGACACAAGCCAGGATGCCATTGGCCTTCTTGGCCACCTGGGCACACTGCTGGCTCCTGTTCAGCCGGCTGTCAATCAACACCCCCAGGTCCCTCTCTGCATGACCTCTTCATTATATCTGTCACCCTTTAGACTTTCGTGTTATCATAGCGATAAGAAATGTGCAGTCAAGAACTTCAGCTGAGGTGTAGACGTAAGAGGTTTTTCCTACTTACATGTTGTCAGGGATGTCTGCTCTATTTTATAAGGAGCCAAGTACAGATGTGAAGAGAATTTCTTCCTTCAGGAGAATAGCCCACAGACTAATATCAGCTCCATGTGTAGGTAGAAGAGTGCCCAGAGTGGTAAAAACTTATTTACTCCCTGGTTGATTTATTTCTCAGTTAGGTAGAATCCTGAGTCAGAGTGACATGAAAACACTTTTCACTGTAACAGCACATATTTTGCTAAAACAGAAGGTCTACGGGCCCTGCTAGCATTAGTTTTACTGCTTGGCTGTGAGATCTGCACAAGTACTCTTAACAATCTGTGGTTTTGTTTTGCTTTTGGAAATAAGTAATTCTTTAGCTGGTTGTCCTCTCAAATAGCCACTACAAACTGACACAAGAGTAGGAAAATGAACTCATTTTATATGCATATAATATTCAGAGGGTATAGTTTTACCAAATAGCTTAATGTAAAATCTTTTTTCCCCAGTATCCATGACAAAGGCAGTAAAATAGTGAAGTCTGTTCTTCATCAGTTTTACAGTACACTCATCACCATACTGTTGACTATGCACTCAGCTAGCTAATCAGTGTATTGGAAAATCAACTCAGACAGAGCACCGATTCAACAGACCTTGCTTCTTACATATGCATTTGGTCTGATTACTAAATTTGAAGAAGCAACTGGATTACTGTCTTCATGTGGACAGCAGGAGTTTGTAGAACATGAATATTGCTATATATTTGCAATCTGTGTGGCATTGCAATCCTACTTTAAAAAAGATGGCATGGTATCAAACTTAAGCTGTTACACAGAAAATTAAATTAATAAAGGAGCCTTATAGCTGCTCTGTGAGAGCTGATTTAATTTTGAAAATTCACACATCTTTTGCAATTGATTATATATTACTGTAGTACAAAGACATTCCAAGCTAAGATCTGGTCTGACTGCCAGCTGCATAGCAAACATGCTAATGGATTTTTTCTTCTAGAGAGAACAAGGTGAGGTGTTATGCTCATCTTACTGGTGAGAGCCTGAGGTGTAGATATATGTCTGATAATTGTTCATGGTTTCACTGGAAATCTGTTACACAACTAGAAAGGGAATCTGTATTTTCTGAGTCATTGTCATGTTCTATACTGACAGAGCATGCTTTTTTTTTTTTGCACATCATTCTGCAGTGATGCTGTTCCAGTTTTTGCAGTTCCATTGTCAGTGCCTCTGGAAGTCTCTAGCCCTGCTCTCTCTTTTATAGCACTGAACCAGACTGGCTGTTTAAAGTCTGTGACAGCAGACTGGAAAGCAGGAGAAAGATGCTCTCTCTGAAGGTGATATGCATATGTTGGGCCATGAGGGTCCAAATGAGTCTCCATTGTTTATTGGTTCTTGTGAATATTTTATGAACAAGACTGAAGCATTGCCCTTCTGTTTCCTTGCTTGTTTTCCCACTGAACTTTACAGAATCTGTCCATTCCTCTTTGGTCTTCAGTTTTCAAAGAAGTATTTATTCTTAGTGGTGGCAACAAAAAGTCAAAAATTTCTCTAAGAATCCTGCAATAGTACATAATTATTTCTGCTGAAAGTAATATTTTGCATTTCACTTTAGACATTTTAATGCAGAGTCTGTTTTATGAATATTGTATGTTCTCCAGGATTTCTGATTCTGTTTGCCTGGACAATGACACGCGCCCCCCCCCCCCCC
>NW_020799098.1:32590611-32675635 GCF_003259725.1 Athene cunicularia
CCCCCCCCCCCCCGATTTCTATCAATAATATTTCATCTTGAGAACAAATTCAGGCAAATAAGTTAATTGCAAGGGTATATAAAGAACGATAACCTAGAGAAAGGATTATACGTTTACTAATAAAATGATCACTGATCATTTTTCTACAGTTTTCCCTTAACTTTAACTGATACAGATCCTGACTAAAAGCAGTGCAATACCAAAAAGAGGTCAAAATGACTCCTCCAGGAAAAGAATTTCTTTGTTTTTACTTACACATACTTTAACTGCTAATAGTGTCGATTAATTTGGTTTATTTTATGCAGTTGCCACTTAACTTCAGAGGCTCTAAGCTTCAATTTGCTGCAGACAGGCAAGTGGCCTAGAGACCATCTTCAACGTCATGAAAAATGCATTTTAATTCCTAAAGCAGTTGGGTTGAAATAATTGTAAAATAGTAGAAATATTTCTTAGCAGGTGGTGTACACAGGGTTCTTGAAAATGTATTTTTTAAGGATAGCGGAGTTGCATTTTCTTTTCTGTTAATTCATTCCCTTGTGTGAACTGCACATAATAATAATTCTCTTGCACAATTTCAAAGAAATCATATTCCATACAGTAGCTTTGTTTTGGCTGTGCACTGTGGCAGTTCTTTTACATTGTTTCCTATTATGTCTTCAAGCATTGTCACTTCATTCCTATAATGTTAATTACCTCTACAAGATCCCTCTAGCCCTTCTTAAGAATATAAGTAATTTAAAATGCATTAAAATGACTTCCATCTTGTGTGCATATATTAAAAATAAATGCACTTGACTGAGGAATTAATCAACAAAGAGGTATGGAACAATGAAGTTTAATAGTATTTTTTTTTTTTTCAAGGCTGCATTGTGTATGTTTTGGTCACTGCAAAACATATTTTACAGCAACAGTAGTGCCATACATATGGCACTAAGGATGTTCTCTTTTGATGGAAATGTAGCAGTTTAGACTGAAGGGTTTTTTCCACCTAAATGTTATGCTTTGCTTCATGCAGGAATTCAGGTTAACCCTATGACTATAATACAGGAGCTCAGAGAAGACCATCACAGATATCCTGCCTGAACCCCTGAACTGTGTGTCTGTAACTGATGGATTTTAAGTATAAAGGATGTTATTATGAACTTACTGAAATCAGTGAGTCTACATGTGAAGTCAGTACTTTTCAGTGACATGACAGATGCTCCATGGAAGCTGGATCTTCTTTCTTGGGCACAAACATTAGAGAGATCCTTCCAGGCTCTCCTGAACTCTGAGTCTTTCAAGGCACTCTGGACCATTTCTTCATACGTGATATAGGACCCCTCTTTCTGCACATGACTCAGCCATCCACTGTGGCTCCTGTGGATTCTTCCATAAACATTCTTCTTCAATTATGTTGAGTTACTGAGAAAACCCCCTTGCTCCTTTCTTTCTGCAGGGTCTCTCTTACGTGGTTCTCCTTAGCTAGCAGCTGAAGTGTCCTCCCTGGCCCTTTCCCTGTCACTGCCCTCACATCCTGGAGTCACATATGATTTCCTTGCCACCTTGGTAGTAACTGATCTGCACTCACTCTTCTTTCCTTTGAGGAAATCCTGCCCTTAGGAGAGAACTAAAGATATAAAACCACCACCTATTGCATAAAAATTTAGGTTTTGTGTTGTTAATACTGCTTTTATCAAGATGTCTCCTAGAGCAGAAATTAATTCCTGCTCAGAACACAGTACACTACATAAAGGATGGACATAGTATTTGCAAGTATCAAGTTCATTTTGCCATACTTAATTACAATTTTTGATTAGTGTTTGGCAAAACAAATATATGTAAATTAACCTTCTGACTTTTAATTTAAAGTCATAATATCCCTGTCTGTAGAATTCTACAAACCCTCACAGTGGGACTAAAGTAGACTGATACTCCTAGTATAAAAGCTATGTCTGCAGAATTGAACAGTACTAGCAAAGATTTTAAGTAACCAGGATTTCTCTCCATGTATGCAAGGGGACAGAAAGAAAGGAACTTTATCCTGGGAGTAGGGGAAGGGCAAGGAGGAGGAAGCATAAACCTATTCTTCCAATATTATTTACTTAATATTTATATTGTAGAAGTGTTTTGAGGTCTACAGGCCAGGTTTCTGCTGTGCACAAATTCTCACTTACTTAGACAAAGAAAGTCAGTACCTAAATACCTACCATCTACAGTGCCTTGATACACTGACTCTGACTTGTGGGAATGCATCTGTAGTACCTTTGTATAAAGAAATATGTCAGGTACTGCTCTTCTATCTTTCTACATGGTGAAGTGAGAAGTTCAATCTAGTGTACTCTTCTTCTTGGTACTGAATCTAGAAGTTTAAATAACACTCCTTTATTTGTTTTATTGATGAGGTGTACTAGGCCCCTGAGAAATTTTCCTATATAATATGGCACTGAGAAAGATGGCAAAAGGATTACACATTGGTCTTGTTTACAGGCTCTGATATAAGTGGTGCCTGTTTGATTATGTTATGGCATGGAAATTTTCTGCTTGATAGGGAATTACAGGAAGCAAAAATTAGATAATTTCTTGAAGGTGCTATAAGTTACACTGGGACAAAGGAGATGGTATATAGAGAGTGCACAGCTATTTGAAGTTAAATTTCCCTTGCACTGAACCCCGTCCCCTATGTACCTCCAATAATCGATTGAAATGAGAGAGATGTGTGTAAATTATTGTTTCCAAAAGACATGTGAGATTTGGGCCAACTCTGGGCCAATTTTTACCCTTTTAATGTGTCTCATTTGAAGCATTCAACATCTTTAGATGATCTTGTCATGGAAGACTGCATGCAAAGTAACTGAAAATCATCCCATTTATTTCCATTTTCAGGTCTCAGCAACAACATTTCCCTTGATTCTCTCCTGCCCACAAGATACTGCTTTCTGGAATAATAATTTTGTGGCTTCTGCCATCAGACACATACACTATTGCTTCCAATCTCTCATCTAAAATCACTGACTAACAGGTCTGACAGGAACAAATAGCAGGTGAGTTGATAGATATTGTGTTTGGATTTGCTTTAAAGTGCTTTTTATCTCCCTTTCTCCTCCTATATCTTTTTCTGGTTCAGCAACTTTTTCTATATAATTGTTAGGATCACAGCTTCCCGTTTGCTGGGTATGTAGTCATGGGTCACTATACTAATATTATCACAGCTGGGGATATAATTTCGTGTTACTTCCCTTGAAATATCATGTGGTCTTACTTTTTTTTTATACCTCTGTATCATATTCCTTTAATTCATTTACAAAGGAATTTTTTTTCAGATTTTTTTCCTTTACAGTATTGCAGCATGCCAAATGGCTTCTAGATCTCTTGCTATTTTAATTCTCTCCTCAATAGGTGCACTTTTGTATATGCCAATAGATCCTATCTGTTCCTCAGTTGAAATATTACAAACGACGCAGATTAAGATGTTAGCAGAAATACCTGGGAAAACTTGGGCAGATCTGCTTTTATAGTCTGCTGGGTTCTCATTCTGCCCCAAGAGGTGGGACAGTTGGACAGACCACAAATATCCTTGGCTTCAGAATTTTGTCCTTCTGTGCATTGGCGTAGAGTTCAGATTTGGGAAGTGAGTTCACAGTTGTTAATACTTTTCCACTTCTTACAGCTGCTTTGTTCCTGATCATAGCAAAGCTTGCTAGAAACATGATAGCCTTATCTCTAAAATGAACATATTTTTCCATGTATTTGATGATATCCTTTATTAATGAAGGAAGTACAACTGTATCAGAGATACCTGATGTTGAAATTAAATTCTAGAGGTAGGTGTGAGGCATAAACCAGTTACTCTGCTGACCTAGGTCAAGAAAATAAACCTTTTTCTGTGCAGTTGCTGAAATTCATCAAAAATTATAAAAAGACACAAAATAGGAAAGAATTAGTAAGACCTAGTATTAAGATCTGCTAATTACACAGCACTTTTTTGCAACAGCTGGTAAAAGACCTTACCTGGAATTAAGGATTACTATCTCCATTTTGCAGAAGGAGGAACTGAGGCAGAGAGCATTTATCTAGTTTCTTCAAAATGACAGAATAAATCAATGACAAGACTTGAACGCAGATGTCATCCTACACAGAGGTATGTCTATGTTACTGGGTTTTCTGGCAGTGGAATCTGCCATACAATGAAAATGGAATCTTATAATTTTTTGATGCTTGGAGGTAATCATGACCTTAGCACCTCTGTGAGAGAAAAAAGAAAGAAACTGGAATATGCACCTTGAGACAGTACAAAACATTATTTTTACTTTAAGTTTACTATTTATTCATGGAGAAATTGTAGTTTTCTGATAGGAATATCCATTTGGGAGTCTGTCTGTGTTGTGTCACATCTTGTTTCTCCTTGTCATTCCTTCAGCAAAAGCCAGAAGACGCATGAGGGTCATGCTTGTGAGTTGTTTCTGTTCAGATTGCCAGAAACAAGGAAGTTACACTCATGCGTTTTTCATTGCTATTACACTGATGGATTACCTTCTGCTCCAAATGTGTGAAGAGTTTATTTCAGAAAGAGACTATTTTTTTTTCTAGATGTTTAACAATCCCAGGCATTCCATATGTAACAAAGTAAGTCATCATCATCATCAGGATGAATCTGTGGATTTTAGCTTTGTGAGAGAAGTAGGCTTGAACTGTGATTCAAAATAGTGTAGTTCTTTCCCTGTGGCAGAGGGGAGGCTGCAGAGGAAGCTCTTGGAGAGCCTTGCTTTGTTTTTGTTTCCTTCCTGCTTTGCTTCTGTTTTGATTGGAAGGCCTGGCATGTCTTTGCTTATTTAATTTTAAGGATTGGTTAGGGCTTGAAGTGTTAGAAGTTCAGTTCTAAAACCTAGAGGTGATAAGCTAGGGAGATGTAGCAGTGGGTTTATGCTGTCCTGTCAAGATCAGATGGAGGGAGGATGAAATGGAAGACTAACCAACCAAAACACTTTACTTGAGGATGGAAAACCTGCTGAAGTGGGGAAGGGTGGCAGCTTCCTAATCAGCCTTCTCGCTTTAAGGTAGCAGATCCAGGAGGGAGTTGGACAGGTCATTGTGTGTTAAGGTAACAGAATTGTAATAACTGTGAAGAAAGGAAAACTGAAAGTTTATTGATGGGGTAAGGAGGAAGGAAACACAAAGTCTAGAAAAGGACCAAAGTTAATATACTTATCCAAATCTGTGAATCTGCTGAGAGCTCACCAGCAGTTCACCTGTTAGCATTTGCCTAAATCCCTTTCTAGGAACTTTCATTGGTATAGATAGAAGTTATGTTAACAAACATGGCAACACTTAACCCTATCAGTATTCATAAGAAATTTCACTCTGGGGACAAGCTGTGGAAAACTATTTGGGGTAATTGGCTCTGTTGGAGAGTCAATGGGAACAGGGTGTTTGACTTCCCTCAGTTGCTTTGAGACACCCAGAAGGAACTGCTACATTATTAGTAACCTGCTTGCAAAAATCTGACGTTAGAAGGATATTTTAAAAATAGCAGTGCTATTTAAAAATAGATCTGTGTAATAGTATCCTCCCTGATACAGCAGGCATGCTATAAAATCAGAAGTTGCAGAAAGTGAGACTCTTAGCGATCAAATGTTACTAAGCAGATAATGGGCATTTTTTCTTCATTCTTTACAATGGCAACTTACTTTATGCTGATTAAAAAGCTTTCTGTTATAAACTAACTATATATGCATTTGTGAATGGAGCTGGCATAGTTTGAATACAGCTATTATTCCAAAAAGCAGTTGTCATTAACTCATCAAATGTATTGGTGGACTCCATAGTAAGGTGAAGCTATATAAGATGAACATAATGAGGGAGACCTGCTAAATAGTAGGCTGGTGCCAGAGACCACCCTGGCTAAACAAGGAGCTTTGGCTGTAACTCAGGGATAAAAGGGAAGTTTACGGCCATTGGAAGAAGGGGCTAGTGACTCACAGTGATTGCAAAGATGCTGCGAGGCTATGCAGGGCAAAAATCAGGAGGTCTAAAGCCTAGCTGGAAATTAATCCGGCTTCAGCAATCAAGGATAACAAGAAATGTTTCTGTATCAGCAACAAAAGAAAGACCAGGGAAAGCCTCCGTTCCCTGCTAGATGTGGGAGGAAAAATGGTAACAAGTGATGAGGAAAAGGCTGAGGTGCTTAATGCCTTCTTCGCCTCAGTCTTTAATAACGAGACTAGTAGTATTGAGGGAATCAAGCCTCCTCAGCCAGAAGACAGAATCTGGGAGAACGACCCCCCTGCAATCCAGGAGTAGATGGTCAGTGACCTGCTGCATCACACAGACACACACGTCTATGGGACAGGATGGGATACACCCAAGGGTGCTGAAGGAGCTGGCTGGGGTGCTTGCCAAGCTGCTTTCCATCATTTACCAGCAGTTCTGGCTGACTGGGAGGTCACGACAGATTGGAAATTGTCCAGTGGGACGCCCATCTATAAGAAGAGTCAGAAGGATGATCTGGAAATTTACAGGCCTGTCAGCTTGACTTCAGTGCCTGAGAAGCTGATGGAGCAGCTCATCCTGAGTAGCATCATACAACACTTGTGGGACAACCAGATGCTCAGGCCAAGTCAGCATGGGTTTATGAAAGGCAGGTCCTGCCTGACAAACCTGATCTCCTTCTACAACAGTGTAACCTGCTTATTTGGTGAGGGAAAGGCTGTGGATGTTGTTTACCTTGATTTTAGCAAGGCCTTTGACACCGTTTCCCACAGCATTCTCCTGGCAAAAACTGCTGCTCGTGGCTTGGATGATCACACACTTTGCTGGGTAAAAAACTGGATGGATGGCCAGGCCCAGAGAGTTGTAGTGAACGCAGTTAAATCTGGTTGGCGGCCGGTCACAAGTGGTGTCCCCCAGGGCTCGGTTTTGGGGCCACTCCTGTTTAACATCTTTATCGATGATCTAGACAAGGGGATCGAGTGCACCCTCGGTCAGTTTGCAGATGACACCCAGTTGGGTGGGAGTGTTGATCTGCTCGAGGGCAGGGAGGCTCTGCAGAGAGACCTGGACAGGCTGGAGCCATGGGCTGAGGCCAGCTGGAGGAGTTTCAATGAGGCCAAATGCCGGGGGCTGCCCTTGGGCCACAACAACCCCCAGCAGCGCTACAGGCTTGGGGAGGAGTGGCTGGAGAGCTGCCAGTCAGAGAGGGACCTGGGGGTGCTGATTGACAGCCGGCTGAACAGGAGCCAGCAGTGTGCCCAGGGGGCCAAGAAGGCCAATGGCATCCTGGCTTGTGTCAGCAATAGCGTGGCCAGCAGGGACAGGGAAGGGATCTGACCCCTGTACTCGGCACTGGTGAGGCCGCACCTCGATTCCTGGGTTCAGTTCTGGGCCCCTCACTCCAAAAAGGACATTGAATGACTCGAGCGTGTCCAGAGAAGGGCAACGGAGCTGGTGCAGGGTCTGGAGCACAGGTCGTACGGGGAGCGGCTGAGGGAACTGGGGGTGTTTAGTCTGGAGAAGAGGAGGCTGAGGGGAGACCTCATCGCCCTCTACAGCTGCCTGAAAGGAGCGTGCAGAGAGCTGGGGATGAGTCTCTTTAACCAAGTAACAAGTGATAGGACAAGAGGTAATGGCCCCAAGTTGTGCCAGGTAAGGTTTAGACTGGATATTAGGAAGCATTTCTTTACAGAACAGGTTGTTAGGGGTTGGAATGGGCTGCCCAGGGAGGTGGTGGAGTCCCCATCCCTGGAGGTGTTTAAGAGTCGGGTTGACATAGTGCTGAGGGATATGGTGTAGTTGGGAACTGTCAGTGTTAGGTTAATGGTTGGACTGGATGATCTTCAAGGTCTTTTCCAACCTAGAAGAATCTGATTCTCAGAAATATTCTGTCCCTTGTAGCCAGTTCTTACAACCTGCTTTGAAAAGCACACTGGATGCTCCCTCTTCTGTGCTTTCTAAGAGAACAGGGTAAATAGTCAACCATTTCTGTCTTGGTCAAACAAAACAGTTAAGCTCAGAGTTTAATGTTATGGAGAGAGTAATACTGAATTGATTGTATTCACACCAGGATGTGCAGTACCTGTCTGGCCAGAGGATTTCTGTTGTCTGTGTGATATTCTAGACTTCACCATGGAAACAGCACTGTAGAAAGAACTTTTAAGTATTCTGTTTATTTATTTAAAAAAAAAATATTTCTTAGTGTACAGAGAGTTTCTGGGAATCTTGTTTGAATGATTGTCTCCATGATCATTAATATCAGTATCTGAGCGAGAGCGATAATAATGAAAAAATATATTAGATCTGCTGTATTGTCATTAGACTGTTGTGTATATTTTTGTGTATACATGCATGTTTGTGAGTTTAGCTGAGGACATCTTCAGTAACAATTACTAGACTATTTAAAAAATGTTAGTGATCAGAGTCTCCCATTTTAATGTCGTCTTATGACACAGAAAATAAAAGCTGATGATGACAGGTTCAGAGGATAACAAGGGCTGTAGATCATAAACCATCAGATTCAAAGCTGAAGTGAAACTTCAAACCAGAAACTGCAACATAAAATAGTTAATTATTTTTAAAGTCCTTTAGACTCCAATAAAACTCTATAGAAGTTCTCTGGAACAATATAGAAGTTTTACTTTCTTTGCTAACAAAGATAAACATTTATATTTAGTTGCTTTGGCATTTTTGTAGGGCAGTTTGGGGCCATCTTATTAACTAAGATTGTAGTCAATTATCTGCTTTATTGAGTATTTGTTTTCATTTGAGTGATCTTTGTACTGCTTGCAGGATAATTTTTATGTGGTGAGGAAACTCATTAGAGTTTTTACTATACCTGCTTGCTACAGACTTACTCGTCTGAAACTGAAAAATCCAACTAACGTGATCTGAATTTGATTGGAGTTGTAAACCAGTGCAGCTATGTTTGCTTCATTAAAATGTGAAAAAGCATGTGCTTGTTTTCATTATAATTTATAATTTTTTTTTTTTTTTTTTTTTTTTTTTCCCTGCTTGATGCAAATTGGAACTGGCCTTTATTCTGACATAGAAAATACACCATCAAATCAACAACTTTATTTTATCACAGGAAACAGATGGTGAAAATCACAGAGATTTCCAAGAAAAGACAATGTAATTTCAGTGCTAAATTACCCTTGCTGAAGGTCCTTACCTCCAGGAGTTAATAGGGAATACAGCTTTATGGTGTATTTCTTGTTCAACTCTAGGTTTAGCTCACCAGAGGCTAGGAAAGATTGAATCTTTGCTTCATATTGTTGTTTAAAGTGTCAAAATCAGGCCATGGTGTAATCACTGGGAGCTTCACAGCTGATTTTAGTGGGCCTTCATTCACTCAGAGGTTTGTGCAATTTATTACTGTGTATAAAGTAAGTGAAGAAATAAAGTGATCTGATGGAAAATTCCTGAGCTATTGAAACCAGTAACAAAGCTCTCCCTGATACTCCAATAATAATAATATAGCCCTCTTCCCTGCTGTAGTGTGACAATCATTCTGTGTCTTCAAAGATATTTCTCATTTTAGGAGATGATAAACAACAGCTTCTTTTCCTTCAGGACAAACAGGAAGGTAAACTGTGTACAGACAAGCTTTAATGCCAACAGAATCAAGTCTTTCATGCTGTGAAGTGTCTAGAATCCTGATCTCGCAGTAAATGGAGTTTGTATTTAAGCATGTATTTTTTGAACTGCTAGGAAGCACACATTCTAATGCAATCTGGGTATGGGTAGGTTCCTTTGTTCTTTTTTTCCCCAAGTCACATGAAAAAGTTAGAAAAAATGGACAAGTGCTTAGACATGAACATCCTTGGGAAGTGAGAATTGCGAACTGTACAGCAGTTGGTGGTAGAAGTAGGTTCTGGAGGTAGAGCCTCGCAGAAAACACATCTTGTCATGGGGAAAAGAGTTGATTTTTAAAGAGAGGACCTAAATATTGCAAGTCCTCAACTGCTGCAGAGGACGTTCAGGCAAAGACCATAAATCAGAAACTAAACATGCACTTTGTTAGATTTGTGCTCAGACAAGGGACCTCTGTGTGCTACAGAAGAATCAGTGAGGGGGGCACCTGGTCACAAGATGTTTTCTCTTAGATGGCCACCAGCCAGGCATGTTTCTCAGTAACTGGTAAGAAAATGTCAAAAACTGTCAAGAAACTTGGAGATACCCCTGCATCCAGTGAAGTCAGCCTATATGCACTCAGCTAGAATACTGTTTGTAGCTGTGTCTGCAAACAATTACCCTGAGGACAGGCCAGGTTGATTTAAAAACTCCTCTGATGGATTATTGCTTGTGGTTTGTGATGCATCATGTCTTAACTGAAGTAGCACACCATTTTCAGTAAACCGGAGTAATAGTGGGTCATGTAAATATAAAAATAAGGATGCACCAAAGAATTTACCAGCAGTGGTTTGTGTGTTGGTGGCTCAGTTTTTGATGTTGTTCCAGCTGAACCTTTTAACCAGAAACCTGTTGGGGCTCCTGCCAGTTCTCTTGCCTGACCTCCTCAGTAGGCTGCCTGTCACCACTTTGGAGTGGAGGATTCCAGGTTTCCAGGTCAATGGTTCTCAGTGGTTTATCCACCATTTTTGTATTGAGAGGTTGTAATAATTTGCCACAAATTTATAGACTGTCTTAATCTGGATTTTCTGATTTATATGTAATCTTTTTGAAACAGAATGAAAGTCACATTTTTTGTTGCATCTAATTAAGATTGACTTTTAGAAGTCTGCTGGGCATCCTTCTACATTTGTGAAAGTACAACATCTTTAAGTGAATTTATTTTTCTAGTTTAGAGAGTATGTCCAAGACTTTCCAAACTTAGTTTGAATTGATCCAATTTAACTTTAGGCAATTAAACGAGTCACCTAATTTAGAAGCATCATCTACCTATCTCATAAAGTTTCCTTTCTGGTTAGTAGAGACAGAGTCCAAATAACATGAATTGCCTCTGAATCTGGATCCCTTTCCTTTTTGCAGACACAGAGAAGCCTGGAATGAGATTAAATGACAGAAGTTAGGAGGCATGCATCTGTGCCTGAAATCAAGTTCTTTTGTTTAGATTTAGATACCTGATTTGCTCGTTTGATTTTTCTCTCTACTGAGGACTCAGTGGTTTGTAGAGGTCTTATTTTCCCATTCTGACTAAATTGGACAAACATTTTCAACTACTTGCTTTGGTATTTCTGCAGCAAAGCTGCAAATAATGGATGGCAGAATCACCACTTTTGAAAATCAGACCACTGACATTTTTAAATGGTTTTAGAACCTTAGCTTTATTCATGTAGCTTGGAAAATCTCTGATAAAGTTGCAGCTAGTATGTGTAAAGAGGATCAGATTACATACAGGTGTGTATACAATCACATCGAGTTGAGCAATAGTTTCTTTAACCATTTCTTTCAGTGGTATGATTTTGTTAAATGAAGTGTGAAGTTGTTCTTAAAAATTATTTCCACCTTTTGCTTGACTTTGCGTGATGGAAATAAAAAGATGACGTAGACTTTTCTAACACATAAGTATTTTCTTTTGTCTTTGTTCACCTGCAAAGGTGACAGGGTTGCCAGTTACCTTGGAAGTACCTGGTCCAGTTTTTGTATCTGTTAATTTGGAAATGGAACAGTCAACAACAGGACTCCCATTGGGACTGCAGGCAAAGATGCTGTTTAATGCTGTATATACTCCTGCAATGTTCTTAAATAATAGGTAAAGTTTTAAGGAATATAGGATTGATTTGAAACTCCTGAAGTTGATGGGAGTTTTTCTATTGACTTAACTGCACACAATTTCAGTGACTGAGTGACAGTGAGTCTGAAGTATGAACAAATCTGTCATAAAACCATTATGAAGTACACGTGCAGTCATTATTCCACTCCCATTCGTCATGGGCAGTTTGCAGTGAGTAATGTGGGTTTTTTTTTGTTTCAGTGGGATTTCTTGTAGAATGGCATGTTTAAATTGTAGAAGGATGGCAGCAGTTCTCTGCAAGTTGCTACCAGACAACATGGTTGCATAGTTTCAAGACTGCTATTTGAAGGAGATTGAAGGTTTGCTGAAACTAAAGTTTAGTGTAACTTCAGTGGGATCAGAAGTTTCTACTCCATTCTTTAACTTTTATAACAGCTATTCAGTTTATCAGTGATTTTGATAAAACTAATGACAGACCAAAATTCCAGCAATCGTGTAAGCTATTTACATTACATTAATATTCCTGTTTTCTTCTTCTTTACTCTGATGCTAAATGATTAAATTTCTGTAGCTGTGGAGTCACCACTCCAAGGTTGCATGCTATAGACTTAAAATGGCTTTTTAGAAAAAACAACCATACAAATCTCTTAAGAGTCTAATACATTACACTGTAACCAAGACCAAATACATGTACTTTTATGGGATAATTCCAACAATAGGTACCATCTGCTTAATGTGTTCATAAAACCAAATATTAATTTCCTGGTAAATCAGTTGTAAACCAGAAAGTATTATTATTATTGCAGTAATTTTTGCATAAGACAAATGTCTCAGTGGCTCATAAGGTTAAAGTTTAGAATAAGAGCTGGCATTTACTTTTCTCTGTAATTTGGCTAAAATTAAATTGTCCTATCATGAATCCAAGTCATATTTTATCTTTCATTAAAGTAGAAAATACCTGGAAACAATCTGTAGACCACCAGGATGTCTGAAAGTTATTTTCCAGTTATAAAAATAAACTAGACTTGAATTTATTCACCATCTGTCAGTCTTCTCTTTCTACCGAGGAGCTAAATTTTCAGACAGGTTACTCTGCAGTGGTAAGGAACTGCTGTAGGAAGCCAGGATACCAAGATTGCTCTAATTATATTAAGACACAGCGTGGCTTTTGGAAATTTGCAAGAGTTCAGTTACAGTGTCTGGGGAGGGATTTAATGTTTTCAGGATTCTCAAGAATGCACACATTTTCTGCCTTGTCTGCACCTCAAAGGGTGCATTCAGAGGGGATGGAAATTAACAGAGTGACTTTCCCTTGCTTAATTGTCCTTTGCATCAGAATCTGTGTGCAGGGGTGGGACCAGTACAAGTGAAGCAAGAGACAGTGTTAATCTTATTAAGGTAACGCTTGGTGGCAGGAAGAATGTTGCTTTGCCATCATAACCTTTGGGGACCTACTGACTTTAACTCTTAGTAGTGGTATGCTATTCTGTTTGAGAAGGAGAAACAGAAGGTGGTTTTTAGTACATGAATGAAGTGATGATGATTGCTTGCAAGGTGGGTGTGCCGTGTCATATGTGTGTACAAAGAGGCTCAGATTTACCAGGAAATTATCTCTCACTCCCTTCAGGACACATGAGTAACAAGATTAAGGTCACCTCTATTGCAGAGAGGGAGATAATCAACATGTTTGCATTCTGAGGTACTTTTTCTCTTATAATTATTGTAAAGATATGTCAGTGTTAATGCACTCAATAAACATAGCGGTAACTACATTTGAAAAAGCCCAAATCTTATTTTGACTGACTGGAATTCTTATTGATGCAGGGAACTACTTCAAAAGTAGCTTCTCTCAAGAGCGAAACAGGCAAAGAGAAGGCGGAAAGGCACAACAGAAGAAGCGTCTCTACCTGTATCCCACAATGGATTTGACTTCAACATAATAACAAATTAATGAGCCAAAAGGCTTTGACACCAAAACTATTTGACCTTGAGCTGTAAGAATGGCAGGTCAGATCTGTTTG
Source organism: Athene cunicularia (assembly GCF_003259725.1). Lineage (NCBI taxonomy): Eukaryota > Metazoa > Chordata > Aves > Strigiformes > Strigidae > Athene > Athene cunicularia. The sequence goes on from NW_020799098.1 coordinate 32,604,301, forward strand.
GAAACCATTGGAAGTTTGGAAAGCCTATTCCTGTATCTTACACTTACTTAACAAACTGGAGAAAATTGCTTTACAGAATGAATGAAGTGCAAGAATAGTTAAGGAATTATTTGAATAGTATTTTCAGCTTGAAGATAAAGGATTTTTGTATATGTTTTTAATCTTAGTTCTTTTATTTGAACAAAAGCAGCTTAAAATTACCATGACATATCCAGGAAACTACTGACAGACTTCAGGACTTACTACACTAGAATATGGAATAAAAAAAAGGAGATATGAAGTATGAAGCCATGATGTCTGTCAGACTTACAGAAAGACCGGGCCTTGCACCAGATTTATGAAACAATGCAAATAACTTCCTTACAATAAAGTTGGAAGGATATGTCAGATTTTTCCTAAACTTTGTAAGCACGCTCTTTCCCAAAGTCTTGTAGCACAAGGCTGTCAGTTCCACAGCTTCAAGTACTGTGCAGTTGAAAATATGTATGAGGAAAGGCTATATGGCTGGCAAATAATATATTCTCATAGAGTTCATTTGTGCTACTGTTACTCATGGTTCTGCTATACAAATTGTCCTGCTTGCAGCAGAGAACTCCTGTGAATATGCAGACACAAAGGCTGAGGAACAGTATGCCTGACGTTTTATAAAAATCTAAGAGGACAAGTCATTATTAGTCCATTAGAACTACATCTCTGTTCTTCAGTCCCCTTGATATTGCTGCTTGGCATGGAAATTCTGATCCTATTAACACTGGCTGAGTCTGAGGTTTATTTTTGGAAGCTTTTAAAACACAACTGGGGAGTATCTTTCACTTTAGTCATATACTGTGGCTTCTTTTTCATGTCTTAAAGTTGAAAAAAATTCCAGGGCTTTCCTTGGCCTTATGTGACTTCAATATTAAAACATATGTGTTCCTAACCTTACCTACTTTTTGTGGGAGATAAAAATGGCCAGGTGGTACCTCTATTTGATAATTTCCAAAAAACTTGGTTCATATCCCAATTCCTCTTAAATTTACTGTTTTCAACTCACAGTTTTGCAGGCTTTGCTGGAAAATTAAAGATGTATCTTCAGTCTTCATACTGTATGCAGTATGTATTATAGTTCATCACAAATAATGACGCCATGTCTAGTTTATTGCTGAGTGTCCAAGCGTTTTTATTGTGTAAGGCTTTGGGATGAGGCCATCTGAATTTCTGAGTATTGTACTACAGAAGTCTACATTAAAATGCAGGTATTCTGTGCTAATCCAACAGATCTTTGCTGCTTGCCCTTAGAATGTCCTTCAGAAAAAAAAAAAAAAAATAAAAATCACTGTGTTACAACAGGACCTTTCTTCCTGAAATCCTATACTCACAAATCAGGTTCATCCATTCAGCTGCTCTCAAACCTCACCCATACTCATGTCTCCTGTATTTTATATTTATTTTTTAAATGTATAGAAAAACCAACATCAGTTCACATCTTGTGGTAGGCATAGCTATCAGGTTTCTGTATTTTCTCAGTTTCCATTCTAGTTCCTTGCTTTCTGGAGTGCTTCTTCTAAACTGTTATGCATGACCAGACTAATGCATATACAAGTCTTTCTTGAAATATTAAAAAAATAAATTTTTCTCTTTTTAATAAAAGTGCAAAAATCTTGCTGCAGGAAAGACTAGTCTGAAAGTATTATCATCTATCTTGTGCTAATCCTAGTAATTTGAATAACCCTTAGATTTATCATCTGATTCTATGAAGTTTACCTATTAATAATTCATAAATTTTCTTGGATATACTTTTAGTGACACCACTAAATGGGAAATTTTCTTGCTAAAAAGAAATAAATAGTACACCATAATCTCAAAGGAGTAAAGAGTTTCTGGAACCAGGAACAGTAGAAAAAAATTAATTTGTTCTTTAGATCTTACTACTCTGAAATTCTCTACCACTCAAGATTGCTTTGGTTATACTTGTTATCTTTTAACACACCTATGACAACTTCAGATGACAATTTCAGAGGTGATAAAAGTAATGAACTTCTCAAACACCACTAATTTGTATTAGGAGTTATGGCAATCCGAGTGATTTTTTTTTCAGGAAACAAGCTTTTCTTTATGATAACTGCCTGGATTGACTTCAACCTCTTGAATTGTTCATTTTTTTTTTTTCCCCCCAATAAAAGGGTAGGGAAAACCTATGGTTTTCAGTTCAGTTTTGTCAAAATGAGACATACCTACTTTGGTTTCAGAATTCTGCTTCATTTGAAAAAATCTAAATTTATTTTTTAAAGCAGAATGGATAGCATAATCCAATATCTCCTTTTTACTTTTAATAGATGTTTCAAAGTGTTTTGTTTTATTTTATGGAATCAACCAGAAACCTCCCAAAAATAATTATCCACACAGCTCAAGGAATGTGTGCCCAAGTCGTTTAGACCCACTGCAAATGTTCCTGGCCAACAGTAGCTGCTTTTGTTGGAAATAAAGTTACTGTGTAAGGAATAGTGTAAGGAATATTGTTGATTTACTTTTTTTTTTTTTTTTTTTTTTTTTTTTTCCCCCTCACTTTACAGAAGGAAACAAAAAGGAAAGAGTGCATATATAAAAATCTCTATAACATTTCTGGCAAGATAAGAAGACCAGTGACTGGAAGCCTTTTCTTAGATAATGAACACATGGATGGACTTGAATTCTTCTAAAGGACCAATCCTGTGGACAACAGACACACATATGGTATAAATTCTAGAGTGCTCCTTCTGCTTTCCAGTTCAGATACCAAACTCTTAGCCAACTGGCAATGAAGAATTGTCAGATAAGGCTTATCTGTAACATCAGTACTCAGTCAGATGAAAACAAGGCAGATTTTCTTGTTTTGAATGGATAACTTGTTAGACCATCTTGGCCAGCTCTAGTTTATTTCAACTTTTTATCTGGCAGAGCTTATGGCAGATTCTTTTCTCTACTAGCTCCTTCAAAAAATGTTTCTGTTGACTGCACCTTTCTTCTACTTGGGTTACACAGGCTTCCAGCCACCCTCCAGGTGAATAACAATTGAATGATATAATTTACAGTTGGATTTGACCCCAACAGCCTTTCTGATTTGGCACTGATAGTCCTAAATCTCACAAGTAGTCATTTTGATGGAAGATACAATGAAGTGGAAGGGGGAAAAAAGGTTAATTTGATCCACAGTCCCAGAGTTATTCTGAGCTGAGCCAGATAGGGTACAATGACTAGTTTGTGCAAGTATAATTTTATATACTTTGTCAAAAAGGGCTTCCTATTAGCAAATAGTGTAGTAAACTCCATATAACCAGGTATTTTTGAAGATTCAGCATCATGGCGAACCTATAATAATAATTTATTTTGTGGATAAGTCTGATTTCATGGTCCACACTCAATTGTGGGTAAAATTCTTTCTGTACTTTACTACTCACTCAATGCTGAGGTCTTTGATGAGTGTGTTGAGAAGCCTAGTCAGGATGAGAAAACATGTGAAAGACTATCCTGCTGTTGCAGAAGACAAACTTGTTCAGTCAGGAAAGATTGACCAGCTAAGTCATTAAAAAGATTGCACTCCCATAACTGCCTGGGAAAGGTCTGCTGTTGCTTCATGGCTTTCCGTGTTGAAGGATAGTGGTCTAAATCAAGGGCACTATAAAGTTTTTACTAAGCTTGTTTTAATGACACATTGTTAGAAATTAAGTATTTGTTTTGTTGTTCTAGTTATACTTTATTGGATCCTGTCCTACTACTAGTAACAAATTGACAGTTACTTTTTCAGAGAAAGAAATAGTTAATTTTCTTGTTTGTTTCTTCTCACCATTGTTTTTCCTTTTCCTGAGCCTCACTGCTCAGTCATTTGGCCTAAGATCAGGAAATGTATGTGGAAGACATTGTTCAAACTGGGCCTTTCGTAATAACGGTTTAAGAAGGAAGTACAGTCCTGATTTATAATTTATAAGTTGAACATAAAAGTTACAATCCAAAGAGGAGATTCACTGATGCTACTAGTTGATTGCAGTCTCCATATATCTTCTTTCTGCTCTGAGACACTTCAAATGTTTCAAAAATCAGTATCCTTTTTTTGTCTTTTGACACTGTACTCTTCCCTGTTAAACTTCTATAAAGAACTGATAACGGCTTCTGGAGATGATACTTTTTCTGTCTTTCATTTTAATATATTTAATAGTGCTGAGGTGGGGCAGAAGGAATTCCATGCTTTTGGAAGCTGTGATTCAATTGTGCAATTTGAAAAAAGAAATCAACCAACTGACTTGGACAGGAAAACAATGAGAAATTATTGAGACACTGCAGGTAATTTAATTAAAAATAGGATTTTTATGAGTAGTGTTAATGTGTGCTACCTCAGCTAACCTGACAATAAAGGTTTTGCAAGCTACAATGACATCTGGCATAGGATCACATGTAGGAATTATGCAGAGGCAATAAAAGGCATTTAATTAGCATTGCAAATAGTATTCCAACATTTATGAGATGTCTGCAAATTTGCATACAGATACGTAATTACATAATTTGCAGCTGCTGTGTTTGTTCCATAAGACCTTGCCACTTTAATTCCTGATTTATATATTCTACTAATAATCTCTTTTATCATCTACTTTTTTAGTAGTCCATAAACATGTGGCAAATCATGGGAACTTGCTACAGGTCTTTCATGTGTACTTTCTCATCTTGCCTCAGAATGGTGTGGAAACAAAACTGTATCCCCTGCTTTACTTAGCTCTAGCGGTCTTTTAAGAGGTCTTTAAATGCATCTCATTTATTATCAGTTTTTTGCTTCCCATTCATCTCTGAAACCTTAGTTTGCAGGGTCATGTTGCAAATCTCTTTTGATTTATTCTCTCTCAGTTTTAAAGAGATTTAAGTTAATATTTGTTCTCATTAGTACCTTTCTGATAAGGGTAATTATCTTGTGTTACAAGTAAACAGAGAAGGCTGGGAGGAAAGGATATTTGACCAAAAAAAGTGCTATATAGGTAGGTTATTAAATTCAAGGTGAAGCTGGCCAATTCAGTGCCTAAAAAGCAAAACTGGACCAAATGATTAGCTAGAAAAAATATTGCTCAGTATAATTTATTATAAATCCTTTGTGTATAAGATTTCTTTGCCTGGATAATTTTGGACAATTTTCATTTATGTACCAATAAAGATATGAAAAATGTTTATCCAAACCAGCTTTCTTAAAATATATTTGATTATTGACTTTTGTTGAGTTGGCTACATTAATACTTTTGTAGTACTTTTCTTGTATTTAGGTCAGGGGAGATTTGCAGAGATACAGTCAAATAGTTTTGGCTACAGGTTTTGAACATACTGTTAAGCCAACTGAAGTTGATCTTTGTTTTTATTTTTTAACATATTTTTTCTTGTGTGTTTTGAAAATGCTTTCACTATAATCATGCCATTGTACCTTCCACATAATGGAAATTTCCTCTTATTCTTGAGTCCTGTAGAGAAAAAAGGGGGAGGAAAAGCATCTTAGAAAATGGTGATTGTGCTTTCCTCCAGGAGAACTTTGTTCTATCTGAGTTTATTTTGTGTTTGAACATTGATTGGATTGTGGACTGACAGTTCCTTTAACGCTCTTCCAATAGATGAAAGTGCTTTATAGTAATGCAGATTAAAGTATATTTTTATTGACTATGTAATGCTTTCTCGTTATTTTTTCTTATAATCTAAATGACGTGCTACATGATGATCTGTTTACAGAATAATTAACAACTAATATATCTTTAAGAGTTTGGGATTTTTTTTTTGTCTGAGTATGATAACGAGAATTGCAAGTGGAATCTTTCTGCCCAGAATGACTGATCTGCCTTACAAACATTGCCAGCAATAGCTTTTATGGAGGAAAGGAAGTTATAGTAACTGAAAGAATAATATAATGAACCTGCATAAATGCACAAGACAAAGAAAGGAGCAACAGATGTTTCTTTTTCCTTAACCTGAGAGGGTGAGCACAAGAACGAATGTTGTTCTCTCTGCTGACTTCTCAATCAGAGTGTTGCTGCTGGTAGTAGCTCTATTGAAAACAGAAAGAATGAAAAAATCTTGCTTCATATTGCTGTAGCTAGACCTGGTTTCCTACAGCTGATCTTTACTTTTTAGAGGGGAGTTCATTAAACAGAGGATGAGCTGGCATTGGTAGTGCAGATGGTTCTGAGTTTTCTCTGCACCTCTCACTGCAGAATGGGAAGTTGTGGAGGACTCAAATTCAGAGACAAAAATCCTTGTTTCTCAAACCTAGTGCAGCCTAAATAGTCTAGGCTAGCTATTAACTGGATGTAGATGGAGCAGGTGTTTTAGCTCGGTGTCTATTTTGCTTCTGAACACAAGCTGCTATGGCTGCATGATGTTCCACTGGGCCCTGGAGTTACCTGTTAGGTCATCAATAATTTATGCACCTCCAGATGAAGCTGAAACTTTGGAGTTGTCATCTCTTCTGTCCTGCTCCATGCACTGCCTCTCCTTACCTAACTGGAGGTCTAGTGCCCTCTGTGTGGATTCCACGTGCTAGGTCTTGAATCATCTGTAAAACATCTTTTGCCAGAAGGAAGGTGGGGATTGGTGCTCTGTCATGAGAAAGAATTGTTGTATAGAAGTGACAGAGTTTGGGAATTCTGCAGACTACCTAGGCCTGCTAGGGCATGTTTGCCTGCTGTGCAGGGCTGAGGACACAGGCCTTGGTTGTGGACCATGGCTCCAAGCTGCTGCCTGGACACACAAAAAAAGCCAGAAACATTCCTTAATGAACTTGTGTGACTCTGAGTCTTTCCCCTTTTTCATGTGAGGTACAAATCTTCCAGCACCAGATAGATTACAATTAAGGTTATTTTTTCATCTTTTAATGGTCCCTCTGCTTTTGTTTTCTGGTTGTTGTAGCTACAGCTACTAATAGGTACACTCACAAGAGGACATTCCCTTGAACTAAAGGTCCATGGCATTTTTTCTCCTAATTAAGCTGTGCACTTTTGAGACATACAGCAGATCTCTTTTTTAAAAGTAGGGGAGTTCCTAGTTTGATCCATTTTCTGAACCTTTTTACAACTTGAAAAAGATTGTGAAGATTTTAACTGATTTTGTCTTAGTGCCATGCCACATCCCAAATGTAGGCCAAACCAATTAGAAACACATATCTTTTTGTCAGCTAAATAACTCTGGTGCAACAGAGTGAAAGCCTGGAAACAGACTTCAGCAGGCTGCAGGCTGCCTAGAGGAATCAATGATATAATGCCTTCTGCAATGCTGAGGCCAGACAGGAGTTGGCTCACAACCTGTGACCATGTGCCTACATTTCTTGGGGCTTATTTAGAAATTTCAGCTTGACAGAGGCTATCCTGTTCTAACCATGACTTTTTTTCTCCCTGGATGTTCCTTTGCTATTAATAGTAAAGGAAATGGTATATACAAAGTCACTTTTTATTGAGCTGTTGAAAAGAAACTGTAGTTACATATGTTTCTGCAGCAGCTGGCACAGTTCTGGTCTTGTCTGTCATCTCTAGATACTGTTATATGAAACACTGAACTCACATTATGTGAGCCAAAGAAATAATTTCCTTGCTTTCAGTCAGGAATAGATGGTGGAGAAACTCCACTATCAATTTAATTCATCAGCTTCACTGGCTGTATTTCAAATTTAATAGTTTTCAAATATATTTCTAATTTGCTGCTAAGAAAATTAAAATAAAATTCACAAATGCTTTGCCAAAGGCAGCATTCAATGCAAACTAATCTGCACCTCAGGAAGGGATTCATTTTTTTTTTTGTCCATAACTGCATATAATTAGTGTTTCTGCAACAAGCATGTAATTTTTATTATCTATGAAGAGTTTGGCAGGGGGAATACATCATTACCTGCACATCTAATAATGTGCAGTGTTACAATTCATTTTCTGAGATGCCATGTGTACTGAAGAAAAACATTGACTTTATCTCTCTTTTTGTTTTTTCAATGGCATAGCAGAAGCCATGTGGTCTGAAGCAGATAAAAAATAAAGATGGACAATATGTTGAAAAGACATTTATGTAAGCAGTGAACTGTAGTGAATGACAAAATCCAGTCCCAAGGTCCAATGAATAGCTGCAAGTTTCAAAGACTCTGGGAATGTCAGGCAACAAAAAAAGTACATTCTGGACACCATCCAGCAACCTGGAATGTGGATATGTAAGTATGTTTTAAAATAATGTAAAAAAAATGGCAGAAGACATGAGTAAACATACAATTGCTTTTTACTGTTAGCCTTTGGGCCAACATCTTAGAATCTCTTAAACCATGCAACTTTACTGTGAAATGGGGTTAGTTATTTTACTAAATTATGGATTTAACTGTGGTCAGAATCATTTAAAGAAGTAGCTATGGACACAGACCAGCACTGAGAACCACTCAAATTTATGTAGTTACTTTAAAAAAGGAGCTTTTGATAAGGAGAAAAATATCAGGTTGAACAGTATGCTGGGAAGGGGTGTGTGAAGAGCACAAAAATGAAGAGGAGATGTTTTCTCCATGAGGAGATGTTTTCTGAGAGTAACTAGGAGAAGAACTAGTCTTGTCCCTCTCTCTGTTGGGTACGATTCTTCAAAACACTTTCCTTCAAGGGACCAGCAAGCAAGATCTACTTGACCTTTCAGAGGCACTTCCTGGGAGTAGATTTGTTTTTCTTGCAGTCAGTGAAGCCTCAGGTCTGCTCCTGAAAGCCCACCTGGACTGTGAGGAACTCCCACATGCAGACTGCTTGTCATTTGTGAAAAAGCATCTGTACAAGCCGGAGGGTAGGTGTGCCAGGAAGCACACCGTGAATGTGGCTATTCCTGCATTCCCTTGAATATAGCATAGGTAGACACTTTGAATTTGAGCCATGTGTGTAATTTAAACAGAAAAATGTAAATCAATTTGTAACATTCCTTCTATCTGAAGGGAAAACAGGTATTTCTGATGCTGTTCTTGGTTGTTTTAAGCATTTCTTCCTCACAATTGCTCTGAATACAAGAAAGAGGAGAGGAAACAACATGATCTGAAAATAAAACACGTTAAGAGGACAATTCCATGAAAAGAAAGTTCTGTAATTAAGTATTTGAGATGAAATACTAAAAACTCTTCAGCTGTTTAATATAATGTATTAAATTTCAGAGCTGGAAATCCCTTCTTCAGGTGAGGAAGTTCAGTGGGTCCAACTGGAGCTTTGTGAGATGAGTGTTGGAAACCGATCTTCCTTGCTGAGGGGAATGGGTATTTCTCCCATAGACAATGACTGTTCTGTGGAATCTAAGGTAATGCTTTTTTTGAGGAACATATATTTTATTCCTTTGGGTTGCTAAGACTGTTCTGCAGTTATCTTACTATAAATGCAATCAAAATGTGGGAATTTCCCTTTTCTATCTTAATGGATGCTAAAATAGTATTCCAGTGTTTATAGGAGTACCAGAAAAAAATCAATTAATAAGTTTATCCCATTTTGTTAGATGAATTGGCCACTTCCTTCCATGGTCTACAATGGGACTAGCTTATGACTTTAAAAATGTGGAAATGGTTCCATATTCTCTCAGAACTTCAGATAGAGAATGTAGCTATTGATATGTATGATAGTGACTGTTAATATATTTTGGATGTTTATAGTGTAACTTTTTTTGTTTTGGATATTTTTTGTAGAATCTGATCATGTAGCAAAAAGAGATCATATATAATAATATTGTAAGATAAGTATCCCCTTTAACAACTTACAGTGAAAGTTTTAAACTAAAAGCATTATGCAAAATTTGAGATAGAAGAACCATTTGTTCAGGAAAATATTTTTTATGTTCATAAGAAAATATGACCTGATTGTCCAAAATCCTCTACTGATTTCTACTTCATGTGTACATTTTTTCACACTATTAGAGATTTCATTCTTTATATTGATTTTTTATTATGGGTATCACTTGGGTCTAATAATACAAGTAATTTTTTTTGCTGCAGTTTTTGGAATTATCAGTTGTGATGCCTAAACAACCTGATTTTTACAGGCCGAATGTTTTACATTAGGAACTAAAAAATTGCAGTACTCCAAATAATGACTTGCTATATAAAATCATTGCCTTAATTCCCATTTCTCTTTGCTTCTTCAAATGTTGCTTTTCTTTTTCATTGACTTCAAATGTTTCAATGTTCAAAAGTTTTGCAGGAAACTGAAATTGTTCTTAGGAAATAAAGATATAAAGAATATTAAAGCTATATTTATTAAATCAAGAAAACAAAAATTCTAGAGAGCTCTGCCATTTCACTTTTTTTTTTTTTTTTTTTTTTTATTTTTAATTTGCTCAGCTGATGCAGTTACACATGAAGATTAGAAAATGAAACATCTTTAAAAGAACCCACTACATATTGAAGTTTTACTAAGGGAAGTTCCATAACATTACAGATGCCCAAAGCTTATATATAACTGTTTTTTCTCCCTAATTAATGGTCATTAATGCGTAACTAGATACTCGATACATTTCAAGGACTTCAGAAGGTAACTTTTAATGTGAATTTTCAGTTTCATTACCTGAAAGAAGAGCAGTTATTTTGTGGTTTTAGACCAAATACTGTGCTTGAAAGGAACTGTGTTGCAGAAACACTTAACTACTGGTAAAACCTTTCAGTCAGAAATGAAATTCAGGGAACTATTTAGTGAGATAAATACAAATAAACTACAAAATTACAGCCCATTCCTCTGAGATTCTATGCACCAACAGTTAGTCTTAAGTGATTCAATCATGACTAATTCCATATTACCACTCCTGATCTTTAACATTTCAATCAACCTTTAGTTGTGTTGTTTATACATAATTTGTCTCTGTTTATGGTTTTATGTGATAACTGTACCAATCTTCATTTCATTAAAATTGACATGGAGATTGTGGAGGCTTTGCCACATCATTTATATTTTTTAGATACATTGATACAGAAATTAACTGCAGCCTTGAATTCTGAGAACTGTTGAGAGCTTGACTTCAAGGCTGCTCAGGCACAGTCTGTTTGAAGGTCCTCTGTGGCCAGTGCAAAGGCTTCTAGTGGTCTTATGATGTCGCTAAAAAACCCATTTTCTTTAATGAAAAAGCCTGTTTAAGATATACCTCTCTCATTCTTTGCTCCACCTGCTCGTTTTTGCTCTCCAGGTCCTTTTTGTGACTGCCTTTGTGTAGTTAACTGTCTTTTGTTAAGCTTCTGGGAAGGATAAAGGGCAAACCAAACATGAACAGTTAGTTTGGGCAACCTGGAGTAGTGTGAAGTGCTGAAGTGTATGACATAGCTGTAATAACCAGCAGTAAGGCAGCTAGACACTGTTCAGCTATATCAGCCTCATGCTGTATTTGAGCTTATGTTATGCGTCAAGAATCAGAGTTTGTTAGGTTGGATGACACTAACTCAGTGCTATTGTGACTGATTTTCCTGTGATCTGGGAAAGACTGCGCTGTGCTTCCTTGCCCTCTGAGACATGCCAGTCTGTTTGGAGACAGCTCTGGGGTCAGTGGATCATCTTCGCGGTGTGGAGCAGATACTTCCTTAAGCCACCAAATCTATGGCTGCGAATTAGACATGCAGAGTCCTCATACAGTGCATGGGAGGGAAGAGCTAGATACCACAGAGTGACACCAGTAGGAGCCACTAACAGAAGGGAGGATTTGCAGAAACTGATAACCCAAGATGTGTTTATTCATCTGATTCTCTGACTAATGAATCAGATTTGGCTACTTTCTTGCATGTGAGAACCCTCAGACAGGGTTGCCCATCTTGGAGTTTATCTTAAAAAGTATGTCTGTTTTTTCAGCAGTCCATGGCCTAGAGACCCACACTTTCTGTTTCCTCTTCATGAGCAGTATCTCTTTTAGTTCACCATTCCTTTCTCTAGCTTCTGGCTGTAGTTTTTGCAGGTGGTATCCTTTGCTTCAGAAGCAGTGTCACAGTTCCACACTTCTTTTGGTGAGGATGAGAGATATCAAGTCCCAAATGTGTTTGGAGCATGCTGACAAGTTCAGACCTTTTTAGATGAGATAGATGTTCCCAGTCTAGTTAAAAATTGTAGAGGGACCTCTAGACTGTTGGTTTGTGCTACAGATTTGCACAGCTGTTTAGGGGTAAAAGTGGTGCTTTAAAAACACCATGCAGTAGAGTGGTTTAGAAATCTCAGGGTATAACACTGGCAGGAGACATCTGAACTGCAATTTTCTGTTTGACTTCAAGCATATTTACATTTGTGGGTGCAAAATTGGCTCTTGTTGATTCTGGATGGAAAAGTGCTGAGTGGCCTGGCATGGCGACTTTACTCCTGTCAGCATGCAAAATGCAAGTAACTCTGCTGCTTGAGCTACTTCTGTGCGTGCTCTCCCCTTCTTCATGAACTTGTGTCTTGGATCTCTGTGCTGCATTCCATTTCATGATGTAGATATGCTGCCAGGATTGTCCATCTGCGTAAATCCAGTCCAAGGTGTCTCTTTAAAACATTGAGTCCACATCTAGAGCCAAACCTTTTGGTTTAGACCCCTTTTAGCATCTACTGAATGTTAACTATAGTCTGAATGACTCCCAGATGTGAATGTATGGACTGCAAGATGAACCGTGAAGTAATTTGCAGCAAGTTTCAGACAGAATCTAAATTTAAGGGAAAAAAAAAAAAAAAGAAAAAAAAAGAAACAAAAGCTGTTTTCAGTTTTCTGACTGAAAAGATAACCTCCCACTAGGGCGAGAAACCATGTACTTGAGTCATCTGCCTTGATTTTCAAATATCTTCTGAAAACATCAGCTTTAACAGGAATTGCTTGGTACTGAGCATTTCTAGATATACTCTGCAATATAGATTTCTCATGATAGCTCAGACATCCCTTAAGAAAAAGGAGTCTATATTTTTGCCTTTTTTGACTATGAAATTACAAAGCACATATACTATTTGAACAACATAAGTGAAGGCATAAAATATTACCAGATTATTATTGATAGAAACATTTCTGGTAATATTTGGGGTAGTAATACAAAATGTTTTCTACATGGGAGTAACAGTTTCTGAGGTTGCTCTAAGAGCAGTTTGTTTTGACCTCATGTGCTGTTTAAGCCCAGCAGCTCTCATTTTTGAGTTAGCAATAGATAGGAAATTATCTTCTTGTGTAAATAGAGATACAGGATCCTGCAAGGGATGCATTTTGAGCTGTTAAAATAACTTCTGAAAAGCAGTAGTTTGTGCTTGTGCAGTTCTCTATCTCTCAACTACTACTTTTGTGTGAAGTGAGTTTAGGACAGGTTTGTTTTCCTTTCAGGATGCTTGGCCCTCTGTTGAAGAAATGCAGGAAGCATAACGTGGTACTCAATTTCACAAGAAACTTCTGGAGCTTTGTACTGGCCATTCAAATCATAGCAAAATTGCAGCAGGGCATCCATAATTCATTCTTCAACATTTTACAGTTATTAGTACTAGATTATGCATACATATGCACTTGGCTATTGAAGAGCCTGTTTGTCTTTAGAAATACTGGAGATGAGTATTAAATGCCACGTTATACCAATTCTTAAATTTTTTTCTTGTTGCATACCTTCTTGAGGACAGAAATAGTTTATACTTTGGATCTTAATCTACATTTTTTTTCCTTAAAAAAAGAGATATTGATACATTATACATAAACATGAAAAGAGGTGCAACACATTGTGAACAGTCTGCATTAAAGTTTATCACAGTCTGTATCAGTTTGCTGGGGTGTGAAGTCATGGAAAAATGAATTCTGTTTGAACTAATTTTACTTCACTTATGAAATTCCTCTTGGGCTAACAAGTGAGTGCCTAGAAACTTATGTTTTCAGAGAAAGTGGGAATCTGTTAGAAATTACCTCTAGATAAGGTGTATGAGCTGTGTAATGAAATGCTTTCAATAGCACAGAACATTTGTTTTTAATATAAAAGTAGTTGATCATGAGGATTGTCTCCCTAAAATAGTTCTTGGACAGGTGATTTCCTGCCAGTAAAAATGTTTTCTAAATTTTTATTGAATTGGTTTCCAGTTCCTGTGAACTAGTTATTCTGAAGTACAAAAATAAATTCTGACATTTCCATTTTTAACATTTACCGTAACACCTACTTTGTAAAAAGGAAAGTAGCAACTTCTACACGCACATCTCTAAAAGCCTAGTATCTTGTCTTTGCATGTAGTGAGCAGGGGAAAAATATGAGGAGCAAGACGTGTGGATTGTCTCTTCCTGTGACCTAGTAATTTCTGGCAAGCAGAGAAAGATGGCTGCCACACCGTTCTTTTGAATAGCCACCAGTAGACATAATATTCATTATGTTGTCCTACCTTTTTTAGAATGCATGTCAATATCACAAAGTTCTGTGGCAATGAGCTTCACTATGAAGTGTGGGTGTTGGGTGATAAAAACATATTTCCATTTATTTGTTTGTCCTTCAGTGCTCTGTATCTTGTCTTATTATGAAGAGTGAAAGGTTGTTCCCTGTTCACCTTCTCTACATTATTCATGGACTTGTAGACTTCCTTTGTATTCATTCTTCATTCATTTCCTGTTTAATAAATATAACAGCGTTAATCAGAATGAGAAAAGTAAATGAGAAGACTCAGCATGCACAGGAGTGTTGTTTGTTTGGAAAAAAAACTAACTATAGAGTTTTTTGCCCAGCAGTATAACAAAACCCCATACTATTCACCCAAAAATCTATTATTTGTGTTGTGTCTAGTAAAGAAAATGTCTCTTCCAACAGGAAATTTGACTGCAGTCATGCCATAATTTTATTACCATAGTTTTCTTAATAATTTAATCACATAGGAATGGCTTGAGAGACTTGCAAATATGAAACTGAAAAATTGTCTCATTTCATGTGAGACAGTTTATCAGTACTGAGGCTGCCTGTTTAGAGTTAAAATCTCCAGTAGTTCTGTAGCCTAATAGATTTCACTAGAGAAAAATCCTAGGTCAGATCCAAAAATTCCATAATTGCCCCCAGAAGGTCAGTGAGTAAAAAAGATCAAACTCAAAAACATTCATTTCTCAGTCCTGCAGGGATTTACCACCAAAAACATTCATCAGTCTTGCCCAGATCTGAACTATTAAACCAGGAAAGGTTGAAAAATTAAGCATAGTGAAAAGGGTTATTCAGATAAGGACAATATTTTAAACAAGTTTGTCCATTACCTAAATTAATCTCCTTATGAAAGTTTTACAAAACTAAGATAAAGGAAAAAAATTCCATTGTCATAAAACTTTAAAATTTAACATTCAAACTTAAATCATAGTTTTTCTCCCATCATTCATTTGTGGCCTTTTCTCTTCACCCAGGAAAACTATGTTACAGAAACGAGTATCTTTTCTCTTAATAAACTTTAGTAGTTTATGCTGGTGATTTAAGATGAGTTTGTGCTAGTGTCCTTTTAAAAAATATGTTAAGAATCCAGCAGTATTTCTTGAGTACTTCTCTCTCTCTGATGGTCAACACAAAACTCTCCACACAGAAACACAGACTTTCAGGCTTGCTTTTTGTATTACAACATGCTCTATTAATATGGTGTGGCTCATAATCTGAATTTTAATTCTTCTGTATCCATCTGGAGAGCCAGAACCATGGTCTAGGTCACTGGCATAATATTCAAAGAGTGACAGAATTTGAACTCTGAAATTAAAGCTTTGGGTGAGATAGAGACCTTAGTTTACTCAGATAAGGACAACATTTTAAACAAGTTTGTTCATTACCCAAATTAATCTCCTGATGAAAGTTTTACAAAATTAAGATAAAGGAAAAAAAATTTGTAAATTCTTACTAGAGAATGTTTTATTTTGCTGTCAGTGCAATAGTGACTTCATATTTCAAATCCTCATGCAGAAAAACATAATAGCATAACAGACGGACTTCTCAGGAGATACATTTGACAACCTATAGTCAGATAATCAGTAAGATGCAGTTCCGTTTATCTCTGCAGATATACAGAAGTATAAAATGCTATTCTGTTATTGCATGTTCTCTTTCCTCATTAGCAATAATATAGTCTGATTGTATCTGAATTGAAGAGATTTTGTTTAATCCTATTTCCTGCATTAGGAAGTTGTGCTGTTGGCTCAATCTTTAGAGGTAAAAAGCCTCTCTCTTCTGACCTTTCTAACTCTTCCCTGATCCTAATTAGTGGTTTGACAATGGATGGTAAAGTATCACTGATCTTGCCACAGTAGTGCAAATCTTATTTTTTTTCCCAGTTCTCTCGGAAATGTGTCTCTTACATATTCCTCAGTTGTCCGTTGGTCATATCCAAATAATGCTGCTGTCTCACAGTCCTCCAATGGTTGCATAATATACTCAAGTCTGTTTCCATCTTGTGTGGTTTCAAATGTAAGATGAACCAGCTTCTAATGAATAATAATTCTTATTAGCCCTCAACTGTATAATCTTGCATGTTTTCTGATTGCATTTCATCCATATTTACTGCTCCCCAGTGTTCAATATAATTCAGTTCTTCCTTTGTGCCATACTGGTATCTTTTTGTGTAAGCAAAGTTTTCCTATCATTTTGTCACTAAATTTCCTTGGAACATTTCTCTCTTATCCCTCATAGTCATAGATCATCTAGTTCCAACCTCCCTGCCATGGTCAGGGACACCTTCCACTAGCCCAGGTTGCTCAAAGCCCCGTCCAACCTGGCCTTGAACACTGCCAGGGAGGGGGCAGCCACAGCTGCTCTGGGCAACCTGTGCCAGTGTCTCACCACCCTCACAGTAAAGAATTTCTTCCTTATATCTAATCTAAATCTACTGTCTCTCAGTTTAAAACCATTACCCCTCATCTCTACACTCTCTGATAAAGAGTCCCTCCACATCTTTCCTGTAAGCCCACTTTAAGAACTGGAAGGCTGCTGTAAGGTCTTCCTTGTGCCTTCTCTTCTCTGGGCTAAACAACCCCAACTCTCTCAGCCTGTCCTCATAAGGAAGTTGATCCATCCTCCTGATCATCTTTGTGGCCTCCTCTGGAACCTCTCAAGCAGGTCCATGTTCTTCTTATGTTGGGAGCCCCAGAGCTGAACTCAGCACTGCAGGTGGGGTCTCACAAGAGCAGAGTGGAGGGGGAGAATCACCTCCCTCGACCTGCTGGCCATACTTCTCTTGTGGTAGCCCAGGATATAGTTTTCTGGGCTGTGAGTGCACATTGCTGGCTCATAGTAAGTTTTCTAATAACTTCAAGGCCTTCTTTGCAGGGCTGCTCTCAAATCCATTTATCACCCAACCTCTACTTGTGCATGGGCTTGCACTTGGCCTTGTGGAGCTTCATGAGGTTTGCACAGACACACCTCTCAAGCCTGGCAAGGTCCCTCTGGATGGCACATCCCTTCCCTCCAACATGTCAACCACATCACACAGCTTGGTGTTGTCAGCAAACTTGCTGAGGGTGAACTCAATCCCACTGTCCATGTCACCAACAAAGACATTCCCAACACCAACCCCTGAAGAACACCACCCGCCACTGCTCTCCACTTGGACATTGAGCCATTGACCACAACTCTTTGAGTGTGACCGTCCAGCCAATTCCTTATCCACTGAGTGGCCCATCCATCAGATCCATGTCTCTCCAATGTAGAGGCAAGAATGTCAAGTGGAACATTGTGTCAAATGCTTTGCACCAGTCCAGGTAGCTGACGTCAGCTGCTGATCCCTTATCTACCGACACTGTAACCCTGTCATCGAAGGCCACCTGATTTTTCAGGCATGATTTGCCCTTAGTGAAGCCATATTGGCTGTCACCAATTACCTCCTCAATTTCCCTCTATGTGGCCTAACATAGTTTCCAGGAGGATCCACTCCATGATCTTGCTGGGTACAGAGGTGAGATGACTGGCCTGTAGTTGCCCAGGTCTTCATTTTTTCCCTTTTAAATATGGGGGTTATGTTTCCCCTTTTTTAGTCAGCAGGAACTTAATCAGATTTCCATAAATTCTCAAACATGATGGATAGTGGCTTGGTCACTTCATCTGCCAGTTCCCTCAGGACCTGTGGATACATCTCACCAGGTCCCATGGACTTGGACAACTTCAGGTTCCATAGGTGGTCTTGAACCTGATCTTCTACAGTGGGTGTTTCATTGTTCTCCCACTTCCTGCCTTTGCTTTCTGCATCTTGGGCAGTGTAGCTGGAGCACTTGCCTGTGAAGACTGAGGCAAAAATTAATTGAGTATGTCAGCCTTCTCCATATCCCAGGTATCCAGGTCTCCCATTTCCTTCTGGAGAGAACCGACATTTTTCCTAGTCTTCCTTTTATCGATGACATACCTAATGGAAGCTTTTCTTGTTGCCCTTGACATCCCTGGCCAGATTTAATTGTATCAGGGCATTGGTCTTTTTAATCTGATCCCTGGCTGCTTGGACATTTTCTCTGTATTTCTTCCAGGCTACCTGTCCTTGCTTCCATTCTCTGTAGCCTTCCTTTTTGTGTTTGAGTTTGTCCAGGAGCTCCTTGTTCATCCATGTAGGCCTCCTGGTGTTCTTACATGACTTCCTCTTTGTCAGGATGTGTCATTCTGTTCCTCTGTCTTCCTTATTCATTGTATCAATCATTCTCTTTTCCTGCTAAATTAATATTTATCTAATCTAATTATTAACCTAATCTCTCTGAACTTGGCAGGCATTTTACTTCCCACTTAATTATTAATTAATTGATAGACCTACACAATCTCTGATGGGATATGATTTAACTTATCAAAGAAAATCAACTTATCAAACAAAACTTTCACATGAGGATGATGTGATCCAGTTTCAA
This sequence comes from Athene cunicularia, assembly GCF_003259725.1. Lineage (NCBI taxonomy): Eukaryota > Metazoa > Chordata > Aves > Strigiformes > Strigidae > Athene > Athene cunicularia. The sequence continues at coordinate 32,623,048 of NW_020799098.1, forward strand.
TAGATAATTTCTACCTTCTGTTCATCTAATGTGATTGAAGTCCGCTCCTTCAGATCACTTCAATCCAGGGTTTCCAGGTTATGGACAAGCAAGGGGCAATGGAGGGGTGAAAAGACTTGTCAAAACTGAAGAGACATAAACTGAACTCCCCTGGTTTGTGTATTATTTAGGAACAGCAAACATGACTTTTCCCTCTCTTTTTTAAATAGTTATTTCATGGACATTTACAGAGCTATTTTTTTTACAGAGTGAGCCCATTCAACTAGAAATCTTCATCTATTTTACTCATCAATGTAATACAGTCAGTGTGTTTTTCTCCTTTATAATTTTTTTTATTTTAAGATGTATCTGTCCAAGTAGTTGTGAAGCATGCCAGTCCTGAAGGCATCAAAGGCATAGGACATTTTCTCACTAACCTTTTAATTATGATGGTGTTCTGTAGTTTTGGCCTTTCCTTTTCCATCTGGCCTACTTTTGACTTCTGCATCGTTATTATCCTCACATAAAATAATTGGTTTCAGCTGTACTGATCCCTCTTCATACACGAAAAAGCTTCCTGGCTACTGTAAATCTTCATCACCAAGGCTAATTCCCTTATAAGTATGGAGCTTCTGTTTGGATTAAAGCACTGAATAGTGATTAAACCCACTTATATTTATTCATTTTTTTTTTCTGCTGCTATATTCCAGTCTAGGAGGCAGCTTTGGAAAGCTGTGACTATTTTGATAGCCTGTCATTATATTGTTTTGATTCCTCGTGTACTTCAGTGCTTAACCTGATTATTATTTATGTCAAAACCAGTAAGTGAACAGCTTTGTGTTCATGCTTTTAGGACAGCCTTTACAGTCTGACAGCTCAGACAGTATTCATGATTTCCCTCTACAGAACACTTATTCAAGAGCATATTGAAGGGAAATTCATGGTAAGTTAGCCAAGAAAATAATGTAATGATAATGGCATAATTTCTTCTGAAGTAAGATTTCTGAATATGTAGATTTAATACTTTAAGGTGTTGGATCCATTGACTCCCATAACTTAAGAGAAATTTAAGACTCAGCTCTCCAAAGAAGAGTCCTGTATCTTGCAGAACTGAACCTCAGTGAGCATTGTTTTCGTGTTAGGCAATTTATTTTCTAGCATTATGCTTTCTTCATTGTCTTCTTGTCTTGATTATCACCCATTGCACTCTTATTTCTCTTTTTATTCTAGGTAAAAGACTCTGTATCTCCAAATATGTCTCTGGTAAATGCATCTACTGACATAACCATGTCAACTAAGACTGAAATTGTGTAACCTCTGAGGCCAGCTGGGACTGTTAGCGTAAATGTTACAACAACAGCAGGGAGTTAATTTCACAGATATGTGGGGCTTGTGTTGTGATACAAAGCATAGCTTTCTTGGCATAGCTATACTCATGCTGGATGTTGTCTGTTGGTACAGGGTATTGTTATAATTCCTCACCTATAAAATGCACTGTGGTCATCACTCTGATGGTTCTGCCCAAATCAAATAGACTGTCTCTATAGTCTGTCAGTAATTACTCCTTCAGTCAAAACAAAAGGCCCAGAGAATTGTACAAGCCTGAGCCTGTGAAATACACTGTTCTTTTGGTGTGTGAAGACTTAGCAAAAAGTTTACTCCATTCACTAGCAGGAATGCTAAGTAGAACCCATAAAAATGTTGATAGTAAGGGACCACAGTGATTAACCAGCATGGGCTGTGTCCAGCACTTTAATTAGTACCAAAAGATATGGGCATGTAAGCTTCTCAGCCTATGATGTGGTTGTGGTTTTGCAAAGGCCCCTGTTCAGTGCTGAGCTTCATCACACTGGTGATGAGCATCTGTTAAAGAGAAATATCTGCTAAATTAATATTAATACATGAATAATAATATTTTGGGAATCATAACACTTCCATGTATTCTCTAGCTCAGGTGCTGAGGAACTAGTTAGACGTCTTTGAGCCTTCAGGAAGTTTTCTTTACCAGTGCAGTAGTGGGATGGGAGAGGTCTTTTCTTAACTCAGTTTTTTTCCCCTTAATGCTTTCTGGTGAGCCAAGCTCCTCTAAGCTTGACACACTGTCATGAAATGGATGGAAGAGATTTTCAGCAGATGAACCTGGTAACTGTAATGGATGGTGATGCCCCACCAGCAACGTACCACACTCTTCTGAGTGTGGTGTGGGTGTGTACAACCTGTGGTGTGGGTGTGTACAACTGAACTCTTCCTGATTAATTCAGCATCCAGCACATTTTATTATTTTCCTTGTGCTTATTTAAATTCTGTGCATAACATGGGTAATAATATTTAGTTGTTGCTGCTTTTGCCTCCATTTCTAATGTATTCCAGTCTGACCTCTCAGAATGAGCAGTGTAAAGTCATGCATTCCTTAACAGCACCTCACCATCCCTGTTCCTGCTCTACCAGCACACCAGGTTTGCTGGAAAAACACCTGCCATGTGGAGCTTGAAAGGTTTGTGGCTGAGGTTAAAGCATTTGTTAAGGATTATACTGTTGAAAACTGCTGCCAAATACATTTGCTTTAGGAGGTCCTGAGGAGCTGGAGAAAGCTCTTTGATTCCAGTTGCATGTTGTGTTTTCATTGACACCTCATTAAGGTGAAATGGAGGGACATAGTTGATACTTTTGCACATTTGGTGTTAAATACTCTGTAAAACTGTCTGCTGGAAGGGTATGTTGACTTATATAAAGAGTCACATAATGCAGGATATACAGGAAATGAGATTACTGCTCTAATGGCAACTGAGTACTGATGGACATGTGATTGAAATATTTCTGAGATTATTTCACTGGACATGATGCAGAGTGTAACAGGGGAGGCAAATAGACCATGGTATTATTCCAGAGGCACAAATTTAAGAATAAACCTATATATCATAATAGTGAACTGAATGAACCATTCTTTAAAAGTAATGCTTCCCATAGTGATATGAAATGATTAAAAGCTGTTAATGAATAGAAAATGTGATGCTGCCATGGTTATTCTTTAAGTCAGTATTTACCACCCACTTGTCTTTCTTCTTAAATTTTTTTTAACCTGCACTTTACTTGTGTGTCTTCATTGCTGAATCCTTTGTAGTCTATGTGGATAAATATGTTAATGATGCCATTGGAGGGGTCTGTGTGAGTAAACAGAATGGGGCCAAGGCACCAGCTTAAGCACTGGCCTAATGCCTGCTTAGTTGTTAACACAATTACTGGCATGGGTTTGGGGCATGCTATTTAGCATTCTCCTAGATAATGCATGAATATAGTGTGGGCCAGTAGAGTTTTTTCAGAGTTTGGATGCAGCCACTCTGTCTTGGAAGAGACACGTGTACATATGAGCCAGACCACAGTGCTTAGTCTCAGAGACAAACAATGTTCTTTACCTGATTTTAGTTATTTGTAAATATGCAGGCCCTAGTTCCAAGTCAAAATCAGAGAGAGATTTGCTAATTTTTCAGGGCATCTTTCTTCTCAATTGCTCTACTCTGTAGATGGAGATCTTGTCTTTTAAAGTAGTGGTAGTAGAAGAGAGGGGAGACCAGGTTTACAGAGAAGAGGCAAGTGATGTACACTTCTCCTCTCATCTATCTTTCTGGAAAGTTCCAGGGAGAAGATATGAAATAATCCATGGTTTATAAAGGATGATAGGATCATAGGATACTCCATATTGGAAGAGACCTCATATTCCATCCAAGTAGGGTCACATGTGAGTTCAGACCAGATTGCTTAATGTTTTACCCAATCAGGTGTTGAAAATCTCCAAGGATGGAGATTGGATAGCCTTTCTGGGCAACCTACTTCATTGCTTAACTTTCCTCATGGTGAAAAACATTCTTCTTGTATTGAGTCTGAACCTCTCTTGTTTCAATTTAGAATTATTGTCTCTCATCTTCCCACCATGCACCACTGTGAAGAACCTTGCTCCATCTTCTTGATAACCTCTCTGAGAATACTGGGGGGCTGCTGGTAGATGTCCCCCAAAGCCATCTCTTCTCTACACTCAAAAACTCCAGTCCTGCAGCCTGTGCTCCCAGGATGAGTGCTCCAGCCCCTGACCAGCTGACTCAGACTGTCCTGAACTCACCCCAGTTTATCAATGTCTTTCCTGCACAGGAGAATCCAGAACAAGACACACTACATGATGCCATCTAATGAGTGCTGAGTAGGGTGGAATTAATATTACCCTTGATCTACTGTGTTCCTTGTAATACAGCCCAGGATGCACTTGCCCTGTTTTGCAGTGAGGGCACACTCTGGGCTCACAGTTAAGCTCACTGTGTGCCAGGACCTCCAGGGCCTTTTCTGCAGAACTGCTTTCCAGTCAGAAACCTTGAAGAGGGTTGCTTCTTTCCAGGTGAAAGGTTTTGCATCTGTCATTGTTGAAGAGGCCTTGAGGCCCATTTCTCCAGTTTGTGTGGGTCTCACTGAACAGCGGCCCTGACCTTAACTCTATTGGCAGCCTGCAATTCAGTGTAAACTTGGTAAGGAAACACTCCATCATCTTCTCCAGCTCATTGATAAAGACATTAAACATAACATGTCCCAGGATAGATCCCTGTGGCCCTTCACTTGTCACTGTCCTCCAATTAGAGTACGACCTTTTAGTCACTGCTTTATGACTCCTATCATTCCAAAGGTACTACAAAATCTCTATGCAGAGGGAACCAACTTTTTGTGTAATTGCAGGGTTTTCTGGGACACCATTTGTGGTTCAGTTCCAAAAGTTTAGGTGAATAGATAAATGTTAATCCATTGTACCTTCCCCATAACAGAGGGAAATGATCAGAATTACACAACTATATAGACCTATCATGAAGTTGTTTTGCTTGAATGGAACTTGATTCTGAATAATTACTGGTCACATTGAGTCGTCTCTAGTGAAAGTCATTGCTTCATCATGTCTTTAATTTTTGCTGCTTGTCTTAAGGTGGAATGTGGAAAACTAGATTTCATCCTGCTTTGGAAATAGTGTGTGTTTGTAGCTGAAGGATGTTTCAGAGAAATGGTTGCATTATTTAGTCACTGGCATACATTATGTTGTTCTCTTCAATTTTTGCTTGTCTTTAGGACTTCTGTTTCAAAATTCAATACTTCAGAAGTATTAATTCCAATCTTTATTACAAAACATTCTGTGAAAAAAACAAGAATACTTTTATTTCAGCATGCATGTTATTTTTCACTTATTGCAACAATGTCTCTGTTCTCCCTTTTAATGATTCTCGGAGAGTCTGTTAACAAACAGATCCATCTGCTCCTTCTTGAGATGAATGACTTGATAACAGCAATTTGATTTGAAACCAGGGCTTGTGCACGGTATTTACCTTTTTAATGCTTAGTCCCACTTGTTGATATAAATTATGTAACTAAAAGGCAGACAATCTATATGTTCTTTGCATAATCTTTTATGAGCACACTATGATGATCTCATATTGCATGAACAAAACAAGAATTGTTTTTAAACTGTAATAATTTGAGACCTGATGCTCAGCTGACTCCCATTTTGTAGCTATCTGTGATAACAAAACCATACAAAACTGTCTGAAAGTGCATACATTGACTGCTACTTTCATCCTTTTTAAACTTTGTCAAGAGTTTTTAATTTCCATCCGTGATTAATAATTCATTCAGTTTCTTGTTGGGAGTTGAAGCAAGCTCATTAGCTGTTTGGAAAGCAGTTCTTAGTATTAGGGGAGGAAAATATAGCATTGGTATAACTTTAGCTATCTTTTGGCTATCTCTTTGTACCTACTATATTCAGGAAGGAGAATAAGAGGAACATATTTATGTTCAAGAAAGATGGATTAAGATTGGGACAGGTGAGAAAAAGACTACTAGGACAAAATAGAAAGCACATCATAAGCAAAGAGGCTGAAGAATTGCATTAACCTAAAGTGGAGGAGATTAAAAATGATTTGTCTATCCACATACACACATATAGGCTTTGAGCAACAGGAAAGCTGAAGAAAAACTTAAGATGACAGTGGTGGCACTTGAACAACTACATTATTCCTGGATATTAATATACATTATATCAGAAAGAGTCAGGTGTTCCAGACAGAGTGGTAGATCAAACTCACATTTGATAAAACAGAACTTCAAAACAGAGTTTACCATATTCCTATGACATGGTTGTATACAAAGTTGAAGGGCTGGACTATTTGCTCTTTTGCATCCTTATGCTTAGAATTATAAAGTCAACAATGTGAAGAGTAGAAAAGAAACATATATGTTACCAGGGAAAGCATAATTCAGCTCTCTTGTGTGTCCCGAGCATACACAGATTGTCTGAGGAAAAAGTGGGGGGAAAAGGTAGTAGTTTATCTTATTTTCAAAGATTATGTCATTGTGTATACGGATGGGATGGCCAGGTTAACTTTGCTCAGGCAACTGAAAAATCATCTGGTAGACATAATCTTGCAGCCTAAATTTATCTTTTTTAATGCAAAGTTGTCATGCAATTTTACATTGATATTAAAAAAAAAATAAAAATCTTCATTTACAGAAAAGAGCTACTTGTCCCCTGTGTTTGAATTTCATCCCCAACTGTGAGATAATCAAAGAAGGAAAATCATCATGCTAAGAAGAGAGATAGGGACAAGCTTCTTAGTCTGGGAGGTGTTTGGGGAGCTTGACATAGCTCAGATTTCCCTACTCACACTTACATCTTGCCTTCAGAAGAGGTAGTTCTAGGTGACACAACTGAGGAAGTAGTGAGGGCACCAAGCACCTCTTTAAAATACTTGTGTTGTAGACTTTCAATATTTTTTCTGGTCTTGCAATTGAGGGAAGAGGAAATGATCACAGATATATGTATCAGCAATATCACTGGAGAAAAGAAAAGGCATTTTCTAATAAAACCTGGGAGGTTTCTTCTTCCCAAACAATGAATGCAAATGGACTTTGAAAACATGTACAAGAAGTAGGAGAATAGCAGGCAGCATATGTATTTTGGAAATGTACTACCAGTCCCATTTCTAATCACAGACCATTTAAAAAAAAAAACAAAACCCTATGTGCCAGTGAATGACAAATTTTAGATCAGTTTGCCTTTAAGAATAGTAATGGAATATGCCTTATAGTTGACAACAAAGATTTTCAAGACTGTGAAAGGAACCAACACCATTTCCACTTCCTGGAAAGAGAATTGAGTATTCAAATCCCCTAGAGGGATTAAAAAGCTCAGCTTGTTTTGATCTGACCTAAACTGATACATTTTGGGCATTTTGTTTGTAGGATTCCTCCTGCAAACTGTTTAATTTTGTGCTTTGAAATGAGCACTGTATTGTTCTATTGCCTTCTGCCTTTTTTGTCTCTCCCCTTTTTATTGCACACCCTGTACTACTCAGGGTAATCTAGTTTTCTGGGCAGTATTTACTGGGGGAGACTATCCATTGTAGACCTTTTTTAAATATGCATTCCATTCTCGGTGACATGTCAGCTGATAAGTATTGCTTGAGATCAAAGGTGTCTGATTAAAAAAAAAGTCTAGTAAGTGACACAGTGGCCTTGATTGTGGGTTAATGGTACTACCTAATCCTTGTCAGTGGAGGCAGTCCTAAGTATTTGTAAGAGATGCAGTAGCTGGCCAAGAATGAAGGCCACAACAAAAATGTATGTGGAAATGCCTGAAAGAGAAATTGTCTTTCTGTCATGGGAAAAGAAACAACCTTTTTCAGACCAAATTGAATAAATCTTCCTTAGTGTCCTGAGAGAGCTTCTAAGATGTTTTATTTGCAAAAATACAAGTCTGCTCTTTTGGTTTCCAAGTGTAAAGAAAATCAATAATAGGAAGGATATTCTGTTGTCTATAGGAATCTTGATGGCTATATGATCTAAAATAATGGAGATGTATTTAGTTGTTTTATTCCTTTAATTGTTGTAAAATATACAGAGTTCAGTTGGACCATGTGAATGCCAAACATTTCTTTTGGTTCTCCATGTGGAGTAATAGGACAGGTCATCCCTTGCTACAAACTGTGGCTGTGAGTCACCTTACAATGTGGGCCAACTCTGTCCCTGTAGTAACTCTACTGCAACTAATATGATTAACTGTTGGGTGAGCTTTTCTATTATGTGTAGCCCATACAATTACTTTACTAGATGATAAGGACTTAATTAAGTGACTTTGAATTTTTAGATGGTTTCTCTTTCACTTCAAAAAGCTTTTCTGCTGATCAGTAACACAGGCGAACATTGACCATGTATTCCTAAACTCTGTCTCTCTCTCTTTTTCTCTTTCCTGCATGGTATCCCTTTAAATATCTAAAGCAAAAATGCATATATCATTGCATATAACATGACCTCTTTGTCCTTTTGTTCCCTTCCTCACACAATCATTTTGGTACATTCTGTCCTCCAACACAAAAACGTGAGGCATAAGCATCTCCTTTAGCCTTGATGGGAGAACAAGTAATACCTATTAACATTAACGGGATTTCAACATATGGCTTGAGGTTTCCCCAGGGATATTATAGAATTTTAATTGAGGTCATCATTAATTTTGATGCTTTCCTTCAGCTGAAACCTGAAGTTAAAACAATAGCCTTCTCTTTGAAATGCCTGGTTTTCTACAGAAGTATATTTCAACTGTCTTTTAATTAATTCATTTTCTCCGTGATGAAAAAAGTATGAATTGGAGGGAATGGGACCATTTTATCATTGGAAATAAATATATAGCATACTTCTGAGCTTGTGTGAGTACTATGTGGCACCCTGGGTAGTCAGCAGTTGGAGTGATGGATTTAGCTGCGGTGATTTGAAACTTTACTGTTCCCAGTTGTCTGTTCTGCCCTTCTGCCAGAAATCACTGCCTTCTTGGCAGAAGTGGGAGAATGGGCCATTTGCCTGTGCTTCAACCAGTCCAGACTACAGTTCAGCACTTCACGTTGCTGATGGGCACAGTTGGGCTGGGATGTGCCCTGGGGGTGCCAAGGTGCAGTCACATCTTCTGCCTCTGTCAGAGAGAGTTTGGACTAGTGTAGTTGGAAGCAAGAACAGCTAAGGACTCTGCCAGAGTCCTTTAATGTACATCTGCAATTGTAAAGAAATAGAAGTGTTCTTAATTTGTGTTGGCAAATCTGAATTAGCGAACTCACATAAGAACAGCAGAGTAGATAATAAAGTTGAAAGTAGAAGTGCTAAAATTTATAAGGGTGTTTGGGAAAAATAAAAGTAGTCTGCCAGCTAAAATTAAAGCCAAGTTGACCTAGTTTTCATTGCTCTTAGCAATTGCTAGTTTACTTGGTTTAATCAGAGTCTGAGAACTACTTGGATTAAGACTGAGAACGTTTTGTTTTGGTTTAGTGTACACATACATTTAAAGAATTGAGTTTGCTTGGTTTATGATGAAGTAGATTTTTGACTTTTTGTATAAAAAATATGACTAACGCTGTACAAGTATCTCTTGGGGTAGAAAATGTGTAATAGGAAAAAGGTCTTTAACATAGCAGATAAACAAAAGCTCAGTAGAAGGCTAAAGCAAAACAATTCCAATTAGAGGTATGATTTTAAAGGAAAGGTGTAACTAACAGCTGGAACAAAATGCTGTGTGAACTGATAGATTTTCAGTTTTTCATGTCTTCAAATCAAAACTGGATGTTTTCCTGGGAGTTATGTTTTAGCTCAACAGAAGTTATATTTTAGTCCAGTGTGAGTTACAGACAAGCTTTTTCAGTAAAAATAAGCTAATCGAGTAAAATTTAATGGCCTAGTACATAAAGTCACAGCAGATGATCTAAAGGGCTATTCTGACATCAGCATCTATATATGTGTGAAACCATTTAGAAAATGGAGCAAAGCAATGAGAAATTATAGCATTTACACTTTTATGAATAAATACTTCTGTTTATGCTATGATAAACCTCTCTGAAGTATGTGCAGCTGGTCTACTACTAATCTCATTTACACCCATTAAACGAACCTGATTTATTGTCTGGTGAAACCAAAAGAAACCCTGTTATTCCCTGCTGATTTTTAATAAGCATTTCCCACCCTACTGATGTTGATGAGATAATATTGCATATAAGATAGGCAGGGAGCATTTGGTATTAGTAGTTTTTAAGTAACACTTCCAGGGAGGTAATTTCAGTAAAAAAATTAGAGTTCGCATGCCATGAAATAGACAGAGCAATCAGTACCTACATATGCTGGCTGAAGCTGGTTTTTGGTTTATGGGTACTTTCCTCTGCCTGTTCAATATTTGTGAATTTTTGTTAAGTCTCCAGCTCATCCAGGATTATATTTCTCAGTGACACCACCACCCCAGATAGTGTTTCATTTTCAGTGTTCCAGAGTTGTTGGAGTTGAGGTTTTCTATTTGATTTTTACAAAAGGCATATTTCATCTGCTTTCATCCACTGTACCATATAGAGTGCTGCTACTGCCTGGAAAGGCACACAGTTGGCTCCTAGATGTACTCTCTCATCTCCTACAGTGACATTATTGTCATGAAGAAAACATCCCTCAGTGAGCAGATCCTTCTAGTCTGAGTTCCAGATTGCCACTGGTTAATACATCACAGCTATATTAGCTCTGCCTTGGATCCCAGCTTGTGGCAATGCAGGACTGTGAACTGCAGCTATAACCCTTACAGTACGTACTGTACAGCATACAGGCTCAGACATGTAGTATGTTATTTTTTATTTACAAATAGCAACCGGTCTTGGACATTTAGGATTTCTAATGGAATAGTTCATCTCTTTCTCCTTGCTTCATTCTTAATTGAGTTAAGGGTGGTAATAAATCTGATGCTTGTAATGATCTCTAATTTGTTTGTGTCACATTTTCTGGACTGAAGTGTGTGTAAGATTTAACTGTTTAAGAAAGAAATCTATCCTGATATCATACAAATTTCTCCAAATGAATCTCATATTTTGTTAGTTTCTCTCTTGGCACATTTTAAAAGAAATGGATTAGATTCGGAAGGAATTGTACTCGTATTGAACAAAGATATTCTGTTTCTGAATCAACAACTCAGTGGAGACACATCAGGTAAATATTTCAATCATCTTTACCTTAGTTTAACTATAATCTAAAGGATCATAATTCTTTAGAAAAATGGTTAGTTTTAAGGATGTTTTTGAAACTATTTTTATATGATAAGGTTATTTCTTGTCAACACTGGATATGTTGCAGATTAAAATAATTAAAAAATACTAAGCAGGAGTTACCTAATCTAAAAGAGACTGTTCTAAATGGGGCCAATGGATATGGTGACTTTCAGTATTTGCCATTAGTGTATCTTCCAAAAGCTCATACAGCCAATGAAAATTGTGAGTTTGCTACTAGTTGCCCAGGTGAATCAGGTTTATTTATGAATCGGGTTCATTTAATGAAGTGTATGAAAATGCTGCATCATTTTGTATGGCCACAAAACAAACTTCAAGACCGATCTCTTTTCTTTCCTCCTTGGACAGTGTCAAGCAGCAGTTGAGCTGTTCATATTACCATATATCACACGTTCATATTACCATATATCATAGTCCACATCACGATATAACTTAGTAACAAACTTCTTAGGCAAAAATAAGGAAATGTTTCTTGACAAAAGTTGTTTCTTTGGAACTGCTTAAAGGGCAGTCTTGTATTGGTTGAGTAGGATTTTCCTATGTCTATTTTGTAAAAGCTAATTAAGCCTTTTCACAAATGCCAGTAGTCCTCAACTCTGAACAAGTCAACCCTCCAAAGGAAAAAAAAAAAAAGCTTTTTTAAAAAGAAGTAAATGCCAGGGTGTTATTTCATCTGAGTGACTCCTTTCTGATATCTTGCTGTTTCTGCATCAAGTTGTAAAACTACAGATTTTTTCCTCAAAGAACCAACAGTCCTTGGAATGTCTGCTTTTGTAACAGAATGATAAAAACCATCTTTTAGACCATGCTAATTATTCTGACTTTCTGGTATTGTTCAGACCTGCTGAAATGCTAATAATCAGTTAACTGACTCAACTGCTTTGTCAGCTGATGTGCTCAGTCTTCACCAATGAACTTCACTCAAGATGAGAACTGTAATACTGGAAAAAAACATTTTTGGGTTATTTCAACAATTGCCTACAGTGAGTAAAATGTTTTAAAATGTCTGTTCTTGCTTCCTCACACACTGCAATCTCACAGTAGGACTTAATGAATAGATGTGAAAACACACTGTACTTGTTGTATGAGTGAGTCTGGACAGGCTGCCAAAAATTTTTGGCAGAAAAAGTCTTAGTCTTTCGTATAGGTCAAAAGTCAGTTCTATTGAACATTGTAACACATTGCTAAAAGCTGCTGTCCTTTAAAATTTCTCTTGAATACTCCTGTTGCCTTAGACGTTTTAATGGTCTGAAGAAGTGAGTAATAGCATAATAATTAATTACCTCTTATGTAAGGTATTTCAGCCAGATATTTCAAAGTCATGGTTATGTCAGAACCCAAGTACATTAAACCCCATTGTGGATTCTTTCTTTGAGAAGTAAGGTAGCCTGAAATTACCAAGGCTTAAACTAAGAAGGATTGAACTGTAGAGAATTAAGGCCACTTTATTTCTCTATGAGAGCACTGAGAGAAGGATGTAATGCGCTTTACCTTGTGCTCCTCAACTGCATACCTACAGTGAACATATTTTAACACTCCTGAATGACTTGTGGGACAAAGAAGCAGAATAGTATCTCAAAGTAGGGAGCCTGCTTTTTCATCTGAGAATAATTCTGTAACAGATTGTTGAAGGTAAGCAGTTTGCATTCACTTTTGGTAGATTTTCTATTTTAAGGTCTCATAAGGAGGTTCTATGAGTTAAGAACCATTGGTTTCAGTGCTCTAACAGCAGTAGGCTCACAGGGCTTGTACATGACAGATTAATTTAAGCAGTTAATGCTTTTGTAGAATCAGAAGCATCATAATATTAATAGGATAATATTGAAATGTTACAGTAGTGAGTGAGAGAAACAGAATGGGAAACACAGTATATGAAATCAAAAATTTCTGGGAAAGTCAACAGTTTGTTTTCTTGTTCACTTCAGTGCTGTTTGCTTTTGTTCTACTTAAATGGAGCTAAGTTCTTATGTAATTCCTGTAAAATATCCTAATTAAAATAAATAAATATTAGAGAAAGACCCCTGAACCTTTAGTGACAAATGCCAGCATCAAATTGCTTTAAAAATCATAATGAGAGCATACATAATCCATCAAAACTAGGTGAGAATTCATATCTCATCTCCATATCTTATTTCTACTTACATTTTTCCCTCTGAAAGCAGAAATGAGTCAAGTACAGCAAACTAAACAGTGCCACATTCTTCAACCTTTCTCAGAAGACTGAGCTTACAACCAAGAACTTGCTATTGCAATATAGAAAGTTTATTATCTCCAGAACACAAGAATCTCTGAATGCCAAACACACCTTGTGTAAAGGAAGTGTATTTCTGAAAAAAACACATGTTGTTTCTGTAAATACAGGGTTATCCAAGCTTCCCTCAGATACTCCTGCAAGACAAGCTTATCTCTGCTTTCTCCATGGAAATTGTCTCCAGCTATTGCCACTTATCTCTTATCAGCATTTATGATACTGTGATGCAATTAAAAGGGTGATACTGTATGTAGTACTATGTTTCTCTGTGTCCTACTGTAAAAAGACACAATTTTCATATTTGCAGAGAGGCTTTTAAACTTACATGGGGAATGGCTTACTTCCTAAAAAAATTATTTAGCTTACTTTCTGTCTAACAGCAGAAAAATGTATTTAATCTTTGAGTTTTCCTGAAAGCAAAGCTAAAGTATACCTTGAGCACACTTAAGTAGAAAGAGATGACTAAAATATGATAGTCCCATTTAAGGTTGCTGGTCTATAGCTTATTTTCAGGAATAAGTAGTTCATCTCTTGTGATTTTTTTTTCACGCTAAAGTGATTTTGTTTCAGATGCTAAACATCTATAGATCCCATTAGCCTCAACTATGGATGTTCTGTTTTGAACACCATTTTCCCCAGTCTTGAAGGTCTCCTCAAGAAATGGAAACACTACATTTGAAGACAGTTAAAACATGATTTTCCCAACTGGCAATGTATTAAAAATGAAGCCTCCAAAAGATATATATAGTGCAGAGCTATTAGAATTTATGGCAAGTGAGTCTGGAAGTACTTCTTTTAGAAGTGCCTAAGGGGTTTCAGATATGATAGAGTGTTAAGCCTTTCATTGCCTTGTGAGTAGTCTGTAGCACTGAGGAGAGGATGAAGGGACAGAATAGAAAATCATATTCATTTGTGTAGTCCTTAATGAAGAGCTTTTATTTGAAAACTTTGTAGGCAAGAGTATGAACAATTTAAAACTACTTAAAATACTTTTCCATGACAGAATATCAGTTGATTAAGAGCACAAATTGATATTTGTAAGATATGTTTACATTCCCTCTGTTTTGCTAGTTAAGAAAACACAAATATATGTGTGTAGTTGTCTTATACCAGCAATCTCCTGTGAATACTGTATGTGAATTTTGTCTACTTGACTCCATCTCTCTTTTTTCTTTCTAAGTGCTAGTAAGGCATGGTTGTTCCAGACTCATCTTTCCTGACATATGCGCCAACAGATAGAGTGGATAGAGCAGATAGGGAGATATTTGTGGTAATGTCCTTTTTTTACTGTAAGTATACACCAAATTATACTGTAAAATTTATCAGAAGCACAGACTTCATATTGATGTAGCCCTCTTTAGTTGCTTCTAATTTATACTTGTGTGAAGCAGAGCAGAAAGCAAATTGGTAAGTTTAGAAATGGTCAAACTTCTGTAACAGAGCAAATCCTGATCATTGTCAAACAATTTTTGTTGAAAAGTTAGTGTTTGAAGATGACAATCATGAACCACTTGAGCTAGCCGACTGTGTCAGCTGAAATGAAGGCTGAGAAATTTTAGTTGTGTCTTGCATTAAAAATTCGCCAAGGAAAAAAAAACCCAACAACCCAGGAAGAAAACAGCTAGGCTGTATGTCCTGTATATCAGGTATGTCTTGTGAACTTTAGGGTTTTTTTGACAAGACCTGTACTTAATTTTCTTTTGCTTTGATTTAAAGTGTCCATCTCTGGCAAATCAGTCTACCCATTGGACATGTCATTGCCTCTGACGTGTTGGACGAGCAGCCAATGCAAAAGAAGATGAGTTTAAGCATATTACATTAGTGCATATCACATTAGAACTTGAGGAACTGCTGAAACTACATGGTGGTCCATGCTGGATCAGAAAGCATATACAATTTCCTAGCGTCTCTTGCTCACTCACTCAAAAGAGCAGCAGTGATTTCCACCAACAAGAAACTAGGTACCTTTTGCTACTTTATTATTGTTAGTTTGTTCATGTGGATTGTATGCTTCAGAGTAAATTAGTAGCTATTATTTTATAAAATCTCTAGCCATTATTTTATAAAATCTCTTGAGCATGTTATGTAATAATACCAAGACAACTAAAGTAAAATGATAGTGATTTGTATGAATGTATTTGAACAAAAGAAGTAGTAACATGAGCTATTATCCTTTTTTAAAAGTATTTGAAAAACTTCAACTAATTGCCGCTTCATCATATTGCATTATTTTTCAGTTTAATGGAGCTTGTATTCTATGTCTCTAATGAAGACAATGTTAACAGATGCTGAAAAATGTTGAGAGTGCTTTTATTTCAGATCAGTTAGGAGGAAGAATATGAAATAATTCTCAAAAGGCTTGTGAAATTTCCAGCCCAATTTTGTAACTTTGCTATTTTCATATGTTTGGATGAACAGTTGGAATTTTGGGTGCCCTAACTATAGTTCTGAGCCTTTCTAAAGTTTACACAGAACCAGTATTTGCCCCATACTGTAAACCATGTTTTAATATTTTGAAAATATGGAGAACTATTTCTTTCCTTTCTAGCTTTAAAAAATATCTACAACTCCAGAAAACTATTATGAGATTGAGAAAATCTAGTATTTCAGGTGAGAGTTACATGAGGAAGATGTGGGTTGCAGAGGCACATTGAATAAAGAATAAATACCTGCCTAAGCAAACAAATAAAGCTAACTTTAATGTTATATAAAGCATCCACATTATAATGGAAACAAAGTGGTATTTTTAAAGATGTAAGTTTGCCATTTTATTCACACAGCATAACACCTCCCTATCATCAGCTCTTCATATCTATGAATAAGTCACTTTTACTTTACAGATAAAACATGCACCATTCACTGAGGAATCAGTCCTTATTTACATAAAAGGTTTTTAGAAATGCATAGACTTCCTTTTCTGTCCAGTCTGATTTTAGCAAGGTCTATTGCTAATTCTTGCCATTTTAATCACATTAGAGTTTCTGGAGGAATCCTCATTTTTGTCAATGGCAAATGGTGCCCATGACTAAAAAAATATAATGAATCTGGCAGTGTCTATTATAGTATCCTAATTTTTGAAATTTCTGCCAGACACATATTT
Source organism: Athene cunicularia (assembly GCF_003259725.1). NCBI lineage: Eukaryota > Metazoa > Chordata > Aves > Strigiformes > Strigidae > Athene > Athene cunicularia. The sequence goes on from NW_020799098.1 coordinate 32,639,474, forward strand.
CTCATTTAAGCAGAGTTGGTGGAAAGATCATATTCTGCCATTAGTTTCTTCATCCCCTCTGTGACTTCCTTACATTCTTTGTTTTTTTTTTTTTTGTCTTAACCCATACAGTATTTATTTGCCTGCCTCTTATTGTGCTCAGGGTGCCCTACAGGTCTCAAAATGGTTTGGAGAGCAGGACCATGTTGCCTTCACATTAGCACTATCATTTTTGATGAAGGTGCTGTACAGCTTCAGAGAAGATGACTCCAGTGAATGGAAACAGGTCCTTACATCACTGCAGCACAAATAATAATCATAGCTCAAAAAATTAAATTAGAATCCGTCTGAGACCGAAATTGCAGTTGTGCCTCACTCATATTTACAAGCGATACTCCCATTTCTTGTACTTTATGAAATAAGATTTTAGTAATCCACATGTTCTATATGAAACATTGCTATATAATCCACAGTTTTGACCTGCCCCATATTTTGTATGTCATAAGCAGCTCTACTGCTTTCTTATAAATCAGTGAAACTGCAAATAGGATGGAAGAAAAATGGCTAGCTTGTCTAATTACAGAACACTGGGAAGATCAGAACAGAGCAGCTCTTTAAATGGAAGGACATAACATTTAAACTCTGATTGTAACAGTATAGCAAAGCACACATTTACCCTTTCCTCATGACAACCATTGTAAGAGGGATGAGTGATTACAAAAGCATTATCCATTCTCATTAAAATTTGTAAACTTCTATATACTTTCTGTGAGTGCTGTATTCATGTATACTTAACAAATCATTACCTCAGCCGTTTTATAACATTTCAGCAAAGAGGTGACTTATTTTAACATGACTAGAAGATGATCATCAAAGAACAAGTTAAAGGACAAACATTTTCTTATTTCCACCATTTAAAAATCTGTTCTCCCCAAGAGCAATGTAAGAATGATCTGTAGTATTCTGGAAGATTTTCTATTATACAACTGTATGGGGAAACTATAATTCTGTATTATATAATGCTCAGATTATGATAAAACAAAGAAAAGTTTGAAATTGAACTATTACTCTGGATCAGATTATCTCATGCCCAGGAATTGCTTGCAGATAGAAGTGGGAGCCTGAAAATGTTACCTTTCTTGGCAAAACCTCCAGGGTAATCCCCAGGTTAGAGCTTCTCATGCTTCCTGGCATCGTGCCTTCTGGTGCAGCAGTTTGTTTTTTCTTTGCAGAAAATCAAGTGATCACTTGAATTCCACAGGGGGCCTTACAAAAATTCCCTTTTTGGTAGTCTCAGGGTAGCATTGGCTCGGAGTGCTTTTTGTTCCAACCATAAACCTCTGGCTGCTTTGTATTTATGAAAAAAAAAAAGGCAGTTTTGGCTGTTCTGTCTGTCTGACTTCCCCTTCTGTGTATGCAACTGTCTAAGAGCAAGGGCTCAGGTGTGAATGGTGGTGTTTCAGTGGGGGGTTGCTTAGGAGGGCCTACAATGTGCATGTTAAAAAATATTCCTGGAGGCCTACAGTCTAAGCACATGGCAGAGGAATAAAAATGGGAGAAATAGTGGCAGAGGGAACACATAGAATGAATCTATAGTGCCAGTTTCCTATTTTATAGGTTATTGTTAATCTGAGGATCTTAATTTTGATAAAGATCTAGTTTATTAGCTCATAACTGCAACAGAACAAACAACTTAGACTCTCTCCCTTTGTGGTTACATTTCTTCTTCCCATCTGTTCAACTGGCTATTGCTTTTTCTATAATGGATCCTCTGCAGTATTATAGTTCATAGTTATGTGAAGCAAATGAAAGACATTATGAAAATGGCAAAGCAATGAACATCTCTCTTGGCTAAAACAGAGTTTTAGCATTTTCTCCATGACATGAAGAAAACTTGCTTTGTTTTCATTTTCTTTGATGTGTTACAGTTATGGTATGGTAAGTAGGAATTCAAATTTCTCCTCTTGCTTTTTAAGCACTTGAAAATAAAGATTAGAGGGGTATTTGGATTAGGGTAATATATACTACACCGAGTTATGAATGATTTGGATATGTCAAAAACTTTTAAAACTTACAAAATGTTCTTATGACATTGTTTAGCTATTTATTTCTGAAAGTACCACTCACAAAGTACTCAGTATTGTCAGACAATGTTAAAGTATTGGGGGCTTATAAATGGTTCCACAGAAATAATGTTTTTTCTGTGTGAAACCAAGTTTCATCATAGTGATTCTATAATTTTGTAATTGTGTAAAAAGTGTATCATCTCATAAAGATACATTGTGTAAAGAATTGTTTTTCTGTGTGATTTTTTTATTGTGGCACAATTTAGCTTTTTGTTGTGACACTATGTGTGGGACTGTGGACAACAGGAAATGCCTAGTGTTTGATCTGTGCTACATATACGCAGTTAATCTATCAGTAAGATACTTCCTTTCATATAGGCTAAATAAAGTTGTATTACTTCATATTTGCCATAGGCTAGAATGAGGCAGCTGACTTGTGAAAGGTTTCTTAAGCTCGCTAGATTGTGTGAGAGTTTGGGAGGTCCTTACGTGGTCATCCAAGATGTAGGGCAGTGATTTATTATGGCAGTGATTTATTATGTCAGTGATTCCAGACCCTGTGTGAGTTCTCAGGTCTCCAAAGCAAAAGAATGTAGAAGAAAAAGCAGAAAACTGTGCAAAGAAACCTTCTGTGAGATAAGGAGACAGAATAATAAACCTTGAGATTATAGCTGGGGCAATGTCACCTGTACAGGTGCCTGGCCTTTCCATAGTGCTCCCTTCCTCTTCCTCTTTTAGATAAATATGTTCAGGGGATTTACTAAGTTCATGGTCATACAATCTCCCTCCTATGAAGTAAATTACATTGCAGTCTACAAAAATATACCTGTTTGCATTTAATGCCTTGCAATTTCCCAGCCCAAATACTGAGCAACAGTTGTGAAGTATTATATCTACTTAGCACTTTTTCACCATATGCTATAACTAGCTGTCCAGGCAAAGGTAAAAAGAAATATTTTATATAAAGACATTTTCATATTATATGATGACATATCTATTCATTAGAAACATCATCTTTTTTTCCTAGGAAGCTTATATGGCAAAACAAATACATGTGTGTACCACTGTATACAGTGAAATGAAGTAGAATGAGTAACAAGTTGTAATTTATTAGTATGTTGAAAATATAAACTCAAATGGCAGAACATCAACAGTCTGTTGAGACATAGCAGTATACTTCAGCTAATGAGTTACATACTTTAATTTGCTTCATGGTAATATATTATTAATTGTTAATTTATAATAAATGCATACTATCATATTTATATGAGCTAGCTATATAAATGTAATTATGTTTTCAAAGTATGCATTGTTGTGAATTTAAGTTTTGTGGTTGTCTCTGTGTCCTTATCTGTATTGGATAAAGCTCTTTGATGTACAGTACCTGGTTTGAGCTGTACTCCACTGATCGTAAACTAACTATTATTTATTTATGGTTTAATCATTAAACATACAGTATATGCACTAGGTAAAAGTCTTCATACAGATTCAGATAAGAATCTATAGAGCAAGTTTCCAGAAATGATGTTAACTGAGAACACTTTCTTGCTTCCACTCCTCTTGTAATGATTAAGGGTTTTCTTGGGAGCATTGAAGAGATATGTCTTAAGGAAAGAGCAGAATGGAGAAAGGTTTGAAAGACTGACCTACTGTGTCTTGCTCCACCACTTAGGTACTCGATGTTTAGCAGACAAGATGAGAACACTTTTTTCAGGAAAGATTTTCAGAGATTAAAGTTCTGCAGATTTTCTTTGGCACGATGGCAAAGCTAAGGATTTTAAATTTAACTTTAGAAGTTTAAATTTCACATGGCAGAGGACAAAAGGATTTAAATAACAAAGTGATGTGGTCTGTTTGTTTACAACAAACAGCAATATTGACAAATATAAAAATTCAAATATATAAGGCCTCTGTCCAGATGCCCATTGCAAGTTGTATGTTTAAAATAGGTTTCAAAGATTTATCATTTGCCTGCCGATATTTGGAGAACCAGATTTCAAGCTTTCAAACACATTTCATTTACTGGAGATACTTCCAGTACCTTTTTACTAAATAACTCCAGGTCAGTCTCATGTCCTCCTATTTTTCCCTGTTAAGCTGCTGGGTGCTAGTATTGCTTGGCATGCTATTTACTTTAATCAGTAGTTCCTCAATGACCAAAAGTGCTTCCATTTCAAGAGAGGGTCACTGAGATTTATGGTTCCTTGCTGTTAGACCTGTTTTGACACTTGGAATTTCTAGTCAAGGTGGAACTAAAAAGACAACAGCTAGGAAGGATTTTGTAAGGTATTAAGTAGAAGAGTACAGAATAGCATAGCATAAAATAGTTGAAAGGGTCCTACAGTAATCATCTAGTCCAACTGCCTGACCACTTCAGGACTGACCAAAAGTTAAAGCATATTATTAAGGGCATTGTCCAAATGTCCAAATGCCTTTTAAACACTGACAGGCTTGGAGTATTGACCATCTCTCTAGGAAGCCTCTTCCAGTAAATACATATAACTGGCTCATGATATCAAGCCTTATTCCAAAACAGTATATGGACTAATTTTGTGAATTATTCCATCTTCAAATTTGCTTTTGAAGGACAATAAGAAAACAACATTTTTGTTGATTAATTCATGTCCCTTGATTACAAAACTAGGAGACCATACAAATATGGAATGCTTAGAGAAGCAGAAGGTTTTCTATGAACTTTCTTTTCATAGTGGGTCATAAAGCCTGTTAACAAGAAAACACAACACAGGCGCAAGATATAAAGAAGCACATTCAACTAACATCTTTCACAAAATCTGGAGTAATGGAAAAGTACTGAAGAATCTTCAATTTTAGCTTTGCAGATGGAATCAGGAAAGACAATAACATCAGGATTTTCTCTGAAAACAAATTCTGTCTTTACTAGAAAGTTCATGTACATATTTATGTCTTTGTGTGTGTGCGTGCATGAATTCACACAGGCACTATTAGTCACCACTCTGTAGTGATGTTTCCTGCAGATTGTGCTTTGATCAGGTCTATAATCATGTGTTTGAAATAACTGTGTCTCAATTTGTTATAATCATCTTTAAATGAAATTAATTTTGTCTGTATTCGCTTTATATAAAGAAAAATGAAAAAAGAAAACTTGTCTTAATTTAATGCTCCTCTCTCTTCATTTTTTTTAAACCTAAAAAAGAAAGAAGAATGGCAAAACCATTCCCACAAATTCCAGATTTAGTGCCTGTAGCCAAGGAGTGTCCCAGATAATTTCTTAACTTCTAAAATTACACTTTACAAGTGTTGCTGCTTCTGTTTAGATTTAGATCTGCACATACTGACATGCCCCTCTTAGTGCTGAGATCTATCTGACTTTTAAATATTCAAGGGAAAAATTACAACAGATTTTAGAAAATGGTTCCCAATGATGTTCTTTTTCCATTTTCTTGACAGTTTTCTTGAACTTACTAGCTGTGCCTTGAACATAACTTTGAGGAATCGTGGAAGCCAAACCAATTTGGAGGAAGGGTAAGAGCATGAGAGAACCCTGTTTCTATCATTCAAACAAGAGAACCAAAAATGTTAAAGGGGGAATAAACTTAAGAAAAGAATCCCTAGGTTTTGGGACCTTTTTTTTTTTTTTTTTTTTTCTGCGTGTGACATTTCCCATTTTGATGGAAATTATATTAAAAATCCACAAGAAGGTTTAGAGAATTTGCTCACTGCCTGGTACACAGACACAGAATTTGCAAGAAAGCATACAGGATCAGATTTTTTTGAGGAGATCATTGCTTATTTACAGGAGCATGTAAGAGGAGTAGGATCATGCCGCATTTACTTCATGCTTCTCCCCTGCACTTACACTGTATGCTGTAGTAGCAGTGCCTCTTTCCATTGGGCTCAATGAAGATTTTGTTGCGATACACTGATGTGATGAAAGGGAAAACAAAAGAGCACAGCTCTGTCTGCAAACCGTGGAACACACTTCCATGAGCTGTGACAAAAACCCACATACTTTCCACTGCTTCTGTGTTTGATGAGGATTTCATTAAAGGGTGCCTCTAATACTGAATGATCAGGGCTTCATTAAGCTTGATATACAACGTATAAGACCAAAAATGCTGCAGAATCACAAATCTGCTGTACAGGCTCAAATCTCTAAAGATACCAAGGTCTATTTTTTGTAGTCCTTTGTCCATTGAAGAAGTGGGAGGACAACCTGTTGATATGATGTGAAAATATCTTCTTGCTTTCTTTGTGGGAATGGTGACATAAAATACTGTGACTGAGCTTTCTAATCTGCCTTTGGTCAAGCAAAATTCCACTGACTGTTTTGCCTGAGTAAAGGCTAGATAGTGGGCCAAGTTGTCTTTGGTTATTACATAGCCTCACTCAAAAACATACACATTTGATCATGAAATGGCCATTCAGAATAAAGGACTCAGAAGAACAGAATAAATTGCAGGAGAAAAAGGTTATGGCTGAAAAAAACTATGTCTTTCCCACTAAAAGGAAAGGCATGCTATCAGCATGCTCTTTATAAAGACTTGTGCATTTTCTGCTGAGGGAAGATAAGACGTGGGGGAAGAGAGAGTAGAAGTTTAAATTAGAATTGATATCAGATGCAACGATTAAGTATTGACAATTTTTCAGGCTTTGGAATGGTTCCCATTTGCAGCTGCAAGGCACTACAGCAGCTTTAGTATTTACGAGCACTTGGTGAGTACTCTGACAGGTTTATTATTTGTTGGCTTTCTCCAGCATTGCACAGTAAAAATTGTTTTCAAAGAGTGTTCAGAAGTGTAGCTGGCTGCCACTGTATCAAGCCCAATCAATTCACCAATGTATTTCACATTCTTGATTGATAACTGGCTCAGTGGTTTGGCATTTCAGGGAGGGAGTGGAAGGGGAGTAGGTCTCGATGGTCATTAATCCTTTTTCCCTGAGCCTCCCTCAGGCAACTGTTTGTGCCATTATCCACATTTCTTACTGCTGATTTCCACAATGCCATGGCTTCTCAAACTACCACAAATTCACCACTGTCCCTTTCACTTACCATAGACCTTTCATCACACTGGCCTCAGCAGCCCTGCTGGGCTGACAGTGGTCAGGGAAACATCTCTCTCTCTCTCTCTCTCTCTCTCTCTCTCTCTTTTATCTTTTTGAAATGCTGGACCGTTAATTTGGTTCCCTACCTCAGCCTCCTTTCCTCCCTTTAAATTTATGTTGTTCTTAGTGAACAGGAACATGAGGATATGAATGTACTTTAAAATCTGTTTTTGTGGGTTGGAGTGAGAGATGTCTTATGGTATGGAAGGTAGAAATTCTGTTTGCAGGCTCTTCCACTGCTGTTTGAACTGGTTATTCATGATGTTGTGCCCATTGTGGTCTGTGTTACCATGAAGCTGAATAAATTATGATAGCTGCTGGGGAGACAGACTATTTATTTATTTGTTTGTTCATTTATTTATTTAAATGCTGCAAAATTGTGAACAAGCTCACAGTATGCTGACTGAAAATGTCAAAAGTAATTAAGCCAAACTGTTTCCAATGAAAAAAACTCCAAAGTTGTCTTTCATTATGAGGAGCAGATATCTATAATTAATTGAGAGCTGGAACTTTTAGGGCGAAAGGAGAGAGAACACATTTTCCACATTTTTCCTGTGTTGACTTCATTGCACAAAAGGTACTGAATACTCCAGATGGATTTAAAAAATATAGATTTGAGCTCCCCACTGAGGATTCAGGATAAAGTCTATCTGTCATTTGCCAGCAATCTGGTGTTATGTGTAGCTGTGCTGCTGGGAGCACTGCCTTGTGTGTATTTACTGTTATATTAAAGCACAAATGTCTCCTCCACCTGTCCTCTAAAGACTAATGCGTTCTGGACAAATCTGGTCCATATAATCTTTATTTAACTACCCTTAGCTTTGGAGTCAGAATCCATGTTAGGAAGGACTGAAATATCCAAATAAAGGGAATTAATTGTGTGAGGAAAGGGAATTCAAGTGATGAGAGCAGTGTAAACAATTTAAAGGAAAAGAGAGACAGAGAGACAAAGAAACTCACTGGGAATTTATGAAAGACAGTCAAATATTATGAAAGAGGTGAACACGCATAAGAATCCTCCAGTGTCTCTATAAATTGCAGATCAAAACCTGCCCCTGAAAATCTGTCCCCTGAAAACCTTTACCCATGTCAAAGGCTCTACTGAGCCCACTAGAATGACCATTCTTTAATCAAATTTGTGTTAACAGTTTACAGGTCTGAGGCCAAGTACCTGAGGCGATCATTAGTTCAACTGACAAAAATACTGTGTTTTATGAGGAGAAATTAATAAAGAGCAAATAAACTGTTAATGCATATGGACAGAGTGGAGGCTTGGATCTGCGTCAGTTTGGGAGAGAAATTAAAAAAAGATCAGTATTATATGGGAGTATTGCTCTTAGTGAAATAACCTTGATTCTGTAGTAAGAGAGAGCTTGATTCCCTGTGTTTGCAAAACATCAAACTACATAGGAAAATGGTCAGGATGTACGTGAACTTAGTCTGGAACTGGACTGCCGCTCCAAAAGTAAGTTTGCGTTGAGGCGGTACTGGTGTGAGAACAATCAGAGCCTTCCTGAGCAGTCTCTGGCAAGCAGTATTGCTGCAGAGATTTAGGACAGTTTGAAAGAAGCAAGATAAGTTTAACAATTTGTAAAATAAACCATTTACTTTGTTAGCAGTGGAAAGTCAAAAGCTCTGCTTCCTATGGGTTTATATCCTAAGGTGAGTCTGTGGTGTGTATCCTTTTGTATCTAAATGGGATGAAGTTTGTAGTCTGTCTGCCAGTAAAGGCACTTCAGAGTTTATTTCTCTCTTCTATGCTATTGCATTTTACCGAATTTACAGGGATTTTAATGTATTTGAGATCCTCATCTCAACTTAATTTGAATTGGCAAAAGGGTACTGAAATGGTTGGAGAACAAAGGATGAGGAAGTTTACAAAACTGGACTAAATTAATGTGCAAACAGGATCTTCTGGGGAAGATTTCTGTCGTGTTGACTGATTTTCCTCTGGTCTTTATCTGGTATCTCCCTGAGCCAGTAGGGCAGGATGAGACCTGACTTTCCCTTAGGGAAAACTAGGACAGGAACAAAAAAGGAACTTAATTTTTCATATCACCCTCCTGAACAGCCTTTCAGAACTCTGGTCAAGCTGTTGTAATACTCAGATTCCCTTGTTAGAGATCCCTCATCTTCCAGAATATCCCTCCTATCTGAATTCTGCCTTGCTATTAAATAGGCCATAGGAGGATGATATTGAAGACCTTGGCTGTTTCCTAGACTGCTTTAGAAAAAAAAATTAGTGTACTTTGAATACATTGCAAGATTCTAAAAATGCCGGATTTAAAGTAATCTGTTTTCTGCAATAATGAGTTATATGAAAATGCAGTCTTCTCAGCACATGTATGTATTATTTCTCAAACCTCATAGTTTGAGAACTGAGTTATTGCTTGGACTACACAGTGGCAAAGATAAAGGGAATTAAACATTTGCCTTGGCTGGGAGGACCCAGTGGAAGGTCCCATAGTTACTCTGCATTTATTGCTAAAGCCTTTAGTGGCATGTTCTGAGTATCCGTATGTGTCAGAATATTCACAGTTTATAAGTGCTAGTAATACTGACAGGTTCATCAAACTCATCTTCTTAGAGCTAGAACAATTTATTACATCTTTTTAACCCAAAGGAGTTTATATAATTGATGGATTTGGGTTGCATTACAGATACAAAATAACCTTGAGAGAATTGGTGTTCCCTGCTGAAGTTGAATTTGATAGAGCTGAAGTGCCATTCACCCGAGGTTTCAACAAAACTGATAGCTCTAGGTTTTATATGACCAATTTAAATTGTTTGACTGAAATTGCATTTTATGTCTTAAATATAGGACATGATGATTAGGTTTGAGGGAGAAAGGGTGGAGAATGTATAACATAAATAAAACCTCCTAAACCAGCAGAGATTCTTCCCTTAGGGCTTTTTTGCCTTTTTCTTTTTTTGAATATTAAGTGATGGTCTTTCTAACATGCAAGTAGGATGCTCAGAAACCAAACTCAGCATTTCCACAATAGAGAGCTCTTTATTCTCCCTGGTGACTGGGAGTCTATGCTGTCATGAATTTATGTAATCTTTTAAGAGACCTATGTGTTAAAATAAAACCTGCAAATTATTGTGCACGTGCAGTTTTTATTTTAGGCTTAAAAAATGCTTTCCAAAGGACATCTGGGAAACAAAGATTGAGTGACTTAACTAAGATCACATGGTAAGTCAGTGGCAAAGCTGTGGCTAGGCTGTAGACTGCTGAGTCTCTGGCATATGGAGTTGATACTGTTTACTAAACCCACTTCTTTCTTTTCAGGTTTGAGTGGCTATTCCATCCTGACTACATCTTACATCTTGGGTATGTGGTAGAAACAAAATCCAGAAAGAAAACAAAGGAAGATGGAAATTTGAAAGCCAAATGTAAGATCATGGAAAAATAAAGTTGTGTTTTCTGTTTACTGTTTGAGTAAATAAATCATGCTGATGTTCCTGCAATAAAAGCAGGTTTCAAAACAATGTTAGAGGATTTTATTTTTTTTTTTCGGTATTGTTTTAAATAAAGACATCATTTTAAGTTGAGTAAGGGAATGGAGGTGGGACAAGAGTGAGATTCAGGACCTAATGAGGAAGGTGGGAAGGTGATTTTCAGTGTCCTCTGGTTCTGAGGGCAATTTTAAGTAGCCAAAGGATTCCAGGAGGAAAGGGATTACAAAGTAAATGAAAATTGAGGCAGGCATAGTCCTCTATGGAAGGGAGTTCCCTGCTCAGTGATGTTGAAGACTGGCAGGAGAAGGATGCTGTTAAATGACTCTTTCACTAAATCTTCTTCAGAAAAGCATTTCCACATCTTTTGTTGCTACTCTCCACTCAGAAAAAAACACAAATAGGACTCCTAGACCATGGTACAGAAGCTATCCACACTGAGTAGTATTTTCCTTAGCTGGAACTCAGGTTATAGATATCTAGGAGTCTTTTTTTGAAGCGTTTTATCCTTTTCCCCCAACCTTATAACCTTAAAATATATTGAACACATTTTGGAAATGTCTTGAAGAATAAGAGATGAACCAAATGTTCTGAGTTCCTCTAGCCATTCCATAAAATATAAATAAAAAATTGAGAAGTGGAGCCATTCATAACACTGTGAAAGAGGTCCAGATGGCCAGTGCAGCACTGAGAAAGTGTAGCTTGCTCTGTTGTAGGGAATGTCTGAAGAATACTCAACCATCCTTATTTTCTTCTTTGGATGCTATTTCCCAATCAGTTCTGTAGGTGACTTTGTTATGTTGAGAATTTTAAGATAATATGCTTTCCACTTTGACATTAGCTCAAGCTTATCTACACAAATATTGGTAGATGTTACAGGAAAAATCCCAACATTACCTTTGAAATGGAATTAAGTGTGGTTTTTGGTGATAGCATTAATAATTACAGTAGCTAAAGAATAGCTAGCAGGAGAAGCAACTAATATAAATCATGATGGCCTTCCTAAATGTTTCATTGGATTAAAGTGATGTTTCACTTTTTAGGAAGCTGCATATCAAATGGAGAGACAGATTTTCTGAATCAAGAGGATTCTGTTCTTTCCATATGCACTGCAACCTTTATTTCAAAATGAGGAAGTGCATTTGAAGGTTAGTAAAATTAAGTTACAACTGTGCATGCTCCCCACTTTAAAGAAAACTTAAGGAGACAGTTGTCTTGAAAGCTTCACTTTTTCAGGACTTTGTGAACATAAACTAGAAAGGTGGGTCAGGGAGTTCACCAGGAAAGGGAGTTCACTGGGAAATTTTCTCTCAAATGCAATTGTTTCTAAAACTCTCAGATGAGGTGGGGGAAAGAGGCTTCAAGGGACTGCAGTATACAGAGTTTGATCGTGACTCAAGTGTCTTAGCTCTCATCCACTTGGGTGGCAGAATGGGCTCCTCTTCTGAAACACAACTCATCAGCTCTTTGATGGAAGCAGTGTGAGTATGAGATTGAGGGTAAGAGAGGTGATCAATTCTGCTGAGTGACATATTGGGACATACTTTGTACATGTCTCAAAAGGAGAAGTAACAAGTGTAATATATCAACTATTTATTTGATGAATTTCATATTAATGTCTCCCTTCTGGTATGTGCATATTCAAAATTTCGATTTTGGTATGTATATAGTTTTGTGTTCTGTTCAGTGTAATTTCACCTAGAACAATTGCTAGCCAAAAGCCTTGCATTCAAATAAATCGTTGCTTCTTGCTCTGATTCTTGTTAATGCTATTGTAGCTTTTTCCCTAGACTAGAAAAACTTATATGTCTATGCTAATATTCTAAGTACAGGTCTGTTAAACATAAAACATGTTTTCATAGAGCTGTATTTTGTGATGGAGTATAGCATTCTGATACATAAGTGTAGCTGTACATATGTTTATATGCATATTTATATATATACAAGTTAAATGATCATTTGTTTTCAAAACTCACTGATTTACTGTAATTGTTATATTCTTCTGTGTTTGAGGATTGTGTTTCTATCATCTAGTCATCTTCCACACTCCTCATATCTGTCATCCACACTCCTCATGTCTGTCATATTTCTTGCTCTGCTGCCTCTCCTCTATTGTATTCATAAAGTAAATCTTTCACATCTCAGCCAGTTGTGAATATTATGGGCAGTCTGCTGCATCAAGTGGTCAGAAAACTAATGACTAGAGACCAGGTAACCATTGGACCTGATGAGATGCATCTGTGGGTCCTGAGGGAACTGGTGGATGAAGTGACTAAGCCACTAACCATCATATTTGAGATGTTGTGGCAGTCCGGTTCCCACTGGCCAGACAAGGGGAAACATAACCCCCATTTTTAAAAAGGGAAAAAAAGGAAGACCTGGGCAACTACAGGCCAGTCAGTCTAACCTATTTGCATGGCAAGCTTATGGAGTGGATCCTACTGGAAACTGTGCTTGGACACATGGAAAGTAAGGAGATGATTGGTGACAGCCAATATAGCTTCAGTAAGGGTAAATTGTATCTGACAAATCAGGTGGCCTTCTATGATGGGGTTACAGTGTCAGTGGATAAGGGGTCAGCAACTGACATCATCTACCTGGACTTGTGCAAAGCATTTGACACAATGTTCTGCATGACGTCCTTATCTCTAAGTTAGAGAGACATGGATTTGATGGATGGACCACTTGGTGGGTAAGAAATTGGCTCAAAGGTTGCACTCAGAGTTGCGGTCAACGGCTCAATGTCCAAGTGGAGAGCAGTGACAAGTGGTGTTACTCAGGGGTCGATGTTGGGACCAGGCTGTTTAACAGTTGGTGACATGGACAGTGGGATTGAGTGCACCCTCAGCCAGTTTGCTGATGACACCAAGCTGTGTGGTGCAGTTGACATGCTAGAGGGAAGGGATGTCATTCAGAGGGATCTTGACAGGCTTGGGAGGTGGGCCTGTGCAGTTCCATAAGGCCAGGGGCAAGGTCTTGCATGTGGATTGGGGCAATCTCAGGCACAGATACAGGCTGAGCGCTGAGTGGATTGAGAGCAGCTCTACCTAGAAGGACTTGCAGGTATTAGTGAATGGAAAACTGTCTATGAGCCAGCAATGTGCACTTGCAGCCTAGAAAACCAACCATATCCTGGGCTACATCAGGATAAGTGTGGCCAGCAAGTCGAGGGAAGTGATTCTCCTCCCCCTCTACTCTGCTCTTGTGAGTCCTCACCTGGAGTACTGAGTTCAGCTCTGGAATCATCATAAGAAGGACATGGACCATGGACCTGCTTGAGAGGTTCCAGAGGAGGGCACGAAGATGATCAGGAGGATGGATCAACTTCCTTATGAGGACAGGCTGAGAGAGCTGGGGTTGTTCAGCCAAGAGAAGAGAAGGCTCTGGGGAGACCTTATAGAGGCCTTCCAGGACTACAGGAGAGATGGGGAGGGACTCTTTATCAGGGAGTGTAGTGATAGGATGAGGGGTAATGGTTTTAAACTGCAAGAGGGTAGATTCAGATTATATATAAGGAAGAAATTCTTTACTGTGAGGGTGGTGAGGCACTGGTAAAGGTTGCCCAGGGAAGTTGTGGCTTTGAGCAACCTGGTCTAGTGGAAAGTGTCCCTGCTCATGTCGGGGGGGGTTTGAACCAGATGATCTTTTAAGGTTCCTTCCAACCCAAATGAAACAACAAATGAAGGTGCTTCTCGAGCATTTTCTGTTCCAGATAGAAGCAGGCCATAAAGGTCCTTTTCATCCTGCATTGCTACCCAGGAACAGTCACCTGCACTACCAATCCTGCCACTGCTTGCTGCTTTCAGTGAAAATTTGTGTGGCTACCCAGGCAAGGGGCTGCTGTTTATACATCCTCACTTTGATATAATCACAAAGCACTTCCATTCTTCTATATTCTTTACTCTCTCAGGAGGCAATCTGGTCTATTGTGTGACTTTCCTTCCAAAAGTCACACCAGTAATATAAGGTGAAACATTTTTAATTCAAACCAGAATTTTATGAAACTGTTTCACCACATATTGTGTGAAATGGAGACTGTATGGCTGATATACAAACCAGAAAAGTTGCAGAGTTTGTTTCTGTTTTTATCACCTCTTTCTCAGTGTTAACTTTCACAGCTGTGTTAGGTTTATGCAGGTTTGTTTAGGGATTTTTTTTAATCTGTGCTAGTTATGACATAGGAAATAGCCTTCAAATTTTTATGAACAAACCTCAATTTTAATTTAATCTCATTGAAATTACCATAGTTTGTTGTGTTATATTTCGTTACCATTATCTTCCTTTGTTTAGAAAAAATCTAGGGAATTTCACAGAATCATCTAGGTTAGAAAAGACCTTGAAGATCATCTAGTCCAAACATTAACCTAACACTGACCGTTCTCATCCATACAATATTCCTAAGCACTATGTCAACCCGACTCTTAAACACCTCCAGGGATGGGGACTCCAACACTGCCCTGGGCAGCCCATTCTAACACCTAACAACCCGTTCTGTAAAGAAATATTTCCTGACATCTAGTCTAAACCTTCCCTGGTGCAATTTGAGGCCATTCCCTCTTGTCCTATCACTTGTTACTTGGTTAAAGAGACTCATCCCCAGCTCTCTGCAACCTCCTTTCAGGCAGCTGTAGAGGGCGATGAGGTCTCCCCTCAGCCTCCTCTTCTCCAGACTAAACACCCCCAGTTCCCTCAGCCGCTCCCCGTACGACCTGTGCTCCAGACCCTGCACCAGCTCCGTTGCCCTTCTCTGGACACGCTTGAGTCATTCAATGTCCTTTTTGTAGTGAGGGGCCCAAAACTGAACCCAGGAATCGAGGTGCGGCCTCACCAGTGCCGAGTCCAGGGGTAAGATCCCTTCCCTGTCCCTGCTGGCCACGCTATTGCTGACACAAGCCAGGATGCCATTGGCCTTCTTGGCCCCCTGGGCACACTGCTGGCTCCTGTTCAGCCGGCTGTCAATCAGCACCCCCAGGTCCCTCTCTGACTGGCAGCTCTCCAGCCACTCCTCCCCAAGCCTGTAGCGCTGCTGGGGGTTGTTGTGGCCCAAGGGCAGCCCCCGACATTTGGCCTCATTGAAACTCCTCCAGTTGGGCTCAGCCCATGGCTCCAGCCTGTCCAGGTCTCTCTGCAGAGCCTCCCTACCCTCGAGCAGATCAACACTCCCACCCAACTGGGTGTCATCTGCAAACTGACTGAGTGTGCACTCGATTCCCTTGTCTAGATCATCAATAAAGATGTTAAACAGGAGTGGCCCCAACACTGAGCCCTGGGGGACACCACTCGTGACGGGCCGCCAACTGGATTTAACTCTCTTCACCACAACTGTTTGGGCCCGGCCATCCAGACAGTTTTTTACGCAGCAAAGTGTGTGATCATCCAAGCCAGGAGCAGCAGTTTTTGCCAGGAGAATGCTGTGGGAAAAGGTGTCAAAGGCCTTGCTAAAATCAAGGTAAACAACATCCACAGCCTTTCCCTCACCAAATAAGCAGGTTACACTGTTGTAGAAGGAGATCAGGTTTGTCAGGCAGGACCTGCCTTTCATAAACCCATGCTGACTGGGCCTGAGCATCTGGTTGTCCCACATGTGTTGTTTGATGGTACTCAGGATGAGCTGCTCCATCAGCTTCCCGGGCACCAAAGTCAAGCTGACAGGCCTGTAATTTTCCCAGATCATCCTTCTGACCCTTCCTATATATGGGTGTCACATTGGCCAATTTCCAATCTGTTGGGACCTCCCAGTCAGCCAGGACTGCTGGTAAATGATGGAAAGCAGCTTGGTGAGCACCCCAGCCAGCTCCTTCAGCACCTTCAGGTGTATCCCATCCTGTCCCATAGACTTGTGTGTGTCTATGTGATGCAGTATGTCACTGACCATCTCCTCCTGGATTGTGGTCATTCTCCCAGTCTCTGTCTTCTAGCTAAAGTTCAACACATTTTGTTATTAAAGTCTGAGGCAAAGAAGGCATTAAGCACCTCAGCCTTTTCCTCGTCACTCGTTTCCATGTTTCCTCCTTTATCAAGCAGGGGATGGAGGCTCTCCCTGGTCTTTCTTTTGCTGTTGACATACTTACAGAAACATTTCTTGTCCTTGATTGCTGAGGCCAGATTAATTTCTAGCTGGGCTTTAGACCTCCCGATTTTTGCCCTACATAACCTCACAGCATCTTTGTAATCACTGTGAGTGGCTAGCCCCGTCTTCCAAAGGCTGTAAACTCTCCTTTTCTCCCTGAGTTGCAGCCAAAGCTCCCTGTTCAGCCAGGATGTTCCCTGGTGCCAGCTTCTCTTACAGCACCTGGGGACAGCCTGCTCCTGTGCTGTTAAGACTTTCTTCTTAAAGAGTGCCCAGCCTTCCTGGACCATCTCTCAAGGGATTCTGTCAAGCAGTTGCCTAAAGAAGTCTGTCAGCCCATTGGAAGTCCAAAAGTGAAAGGACACAGATTCTGCATATTAAAAAATTAAGGTGAGGCTGTAATTCACATACAGTTAAACAACTGGCTGCAGCATACTTTTAGCTTTTAACTGAGCCAGACCATTTTTTTTTTTTTTAAATGACGAAATGATAATATTCATGTCCTAGCCATATTAGATCTGAGAGAGCTAAGTTTTGCCTGTCAGTGCTCTCCTGTGGCTCCAATTCAATATGCCATTTCCTGACAGTTCAGAGCAAGTGCAATGGCATTTGACCTTTTCATGCCAATTGGATTTTTTTGTATTGACTTACATGGTTTCTGAATCACGCTGCTCTTGAGTATTGTGGCCAAATATGCTTAAGTGATACTGCTGTGAAGTAATTATTTCTGTCTTAGCTTCCTCTCATTTCTGTATGTAGGTGTACAAATACATAGAGAAGGGTAGTAAGATTTCAGTCTACTTTATGACAAGATGTTTACAAAAAAGGTGTTCCATACAGATGAGATGAAACACAATATAGAATGGCAAATTTTATTTGCATTTGTTGAGAGTACCTGATATATAAAGACCCTGTGCTGCTTCATGGCTTGCAGGGCAGGGAAAATAGCACCTCATCTTGTATAACACACAAATACACACACTTTCACACTCTCTGCACAGTAATAAGTCTTTATCATGCCTTGCTGTTGTAGAAGGTATTTAACTATCCAGAAAATAACTTCCTTAACCTAGGGCAAAATCCCTAGAGTACTATAACTGAATAAAAAAATTCTTATTGACTTAAGTGAGCCTTGGATTGAGCCTATTAATGCAAATCTTAATCATACTTCTGAATACTAGGAATATACTACAAATGTAGTCTGTATTCAGAGCTACAGAAAAAGCACTGAAGTTTTCTTTCATACATTTTGAAAGTTGGTTTTATTGATATTTCTTTGTCCTCTGCTATTTCCATTTGTATATGAACTTTGAGAACAATGAAAATGATTTGGTTATCATCTTGTGACTTACCATCCATTTTGTGGGTAGCCTTTTTATTTCCCAGACTCAAAATGCAATTATTTCTGGTCCCATCTATTACAACTATAGCCATGTGATCCTAGGAGAGGTCAAACCCACATTTTGGCATTTTTCCTCCTTCAGCTCTTTTATTCAAATTTATGGTACTGATATGTTCATTGTTTTCAGATAATGTACAGTCCTGTCAACAGAACAATGCACAGTGAATGTGTTGTCTAATGTATCACTGAGCTTTTAGTTCTTTTACTACAGAATTAAATGCTAAGTTTTTTAAAAGTACCTATAGTCCAAAGTCAGTATTTTAGTGAAGTGTTTAGGTAGTTACTAGCACTCTGAAATATTGAGCGTTATATTACAGAGGAACTTTGTTTTGCTATTAGGAAGATAACAGTACTACCCTGATAACTTAGGTGATAATACTGCCTGTTCCCAATCCCATACAACTGAGTGCAGAATCTGACACAATATGTTGGTTTTTCTGGTTATGTACTTCTGCAACTTTGATAAGAATTTTGGCAGGTAAAGGACAAAAATACGAGGTTAACATTGCTATGGTAACATGAAGCATCTGATGTTGCAGGTACTGTAAGAGTTATGATGTGACCGTATAAGCAAAGCCAGTGAACAAAGCAGATTCTAAGCTACTGAAGTATTGACGTTGTGACATATGTAATATGGTCAATGCTGTATCCTGGTCTGATTAGTGAAAAAAATCTGTGGGCCCAAGGTTCCAGTTGCTGTTTGCATTGCAGCTATGATTGTTGCAGGCCGGTGTGAGTTGGAACTGGATGATCAATTTCTTCCTTTCTTTTCTGAATTCATCTCTGTTTCCTAATAAATGGAACTTATTGAGGGAATTTCTGTTCATTCTGCAGATTTTAAAGGTCATAATATTCTTAAGTGTGGTAAAACAAAGGAACAGTATTTGCCAGAATTAAACAGTTATTTCTAGCCTCTGGAGATACTACATATTTTATTTGTAAATCACCAATATGTATCTATAGTGAAAAGCTGCACTGTGGTCTATGATAAGACTTTCATTTTTACATGCACACTGTGTTTTTATGCTAGCTGTGCACTTGTCTCTCATTTCCCTCTCCTTCATAAACAGTGTAAGAAATCTGTATCAGAAAATACCAGAATATAGTGAAAAGGAGGACACAGAAAACGTGCTGCTCATGTTATACTCAGATGGGTACCTTTCCTATATGCTTTGCAGTTGTCCCAGTTCATCCATTGTGTATATTGTGAAGAACAACTTAAATGTTTGTGCTGGCTTCTAGTTTGATAAAACTAAAGACTGAATGGACTTGAAAAGGGACAAAAGAAGCTGATAACAATAATATGTGAAAATTTTTTGATATGTTTTAAGAGTTGGAGAAGCAGTAGTCTAAATAGTGCTCCATCATGAATCTCAAAATGTCTACTAAAATGTCAGGAGAAAGAAACAGACTGAACAAGGAATATGCTGTTGAGCACTGGATGCAGATGTATATGTGCAGGAGAGATAAAGCAGTATAACAATCATCTCTCTAAACTGATTTACAGTAGGACCTGTCTTTTTCTGAGTTACTGGAAGACACCACTGCTAAGCAGTGTGCTTCAACTGATGTACTTTAAATCCAATAAACCCCACCACTTACAACCTTTTGAGAGAGAGAATTTGAGTAATGAGCAGTAAATGAGAGTTGACCTCTGGTGACTTAATGCAGAGAGAGATGAAAAAGTAAATCTATACTGACTCTGCAGAATGAGGAGGAACATTCAGCAGCTTTCAAAAGATGCATCCACAGAAGCAGCTGCAAAGTCATGAGTGCAGACAGCCTTGGTGTTCTTATAGAGCAGCTTGGCACTGTTCTCCCTGCTAATGAACTTCATAGTCTGTCTCTGGGGTATTATTGGACAGTTCAGCCTGACAGTTAGAGAAGTGCGGTAGAAAATAATACGTGAGCCTGAGCCACATATAAAAAAAAAAAATGCAAGACATTAGGACATTGATCTCTAATTATTGCAGTCCATAAACAATGAATCTCTGCAACTAACATTTCAGATACTTTCATACTTTGCTCTTTCTGTCAGCCTAATTTTTATCTTTTAAATCCACATTGCAATGTATATCTTGCAGACGATGTGTTATTGGTGAGCTATGAAATGGGGATCACTCGGTTAGGACAATTTAAAAGGAGGACAGCAGGGTGTACGGTTAGACGCCAGGTAGCAGTTTGAGCAGAGCAGAGGTATTAGAGCAGCCAAGAAATCTGGGATGGAGCTTGATCAATCCTTGAAAATAGTTATGGTCATAATGTTAATGTATGAAGTCTGGCATATTTTAGATACTGTTTTCTAGTCTTATTAACTTAGAGATTCTTGTTTGACAGCAGAGGTGGCTGATGTGAATATGAACATGTCCTCATCTGAAGATATGAATACATCCTCACATGATGTGATTGCATGTGGTCATACTGCTGAACAAAAGGAAATGACCCTGTAATGACAAAGAGGTTTAGGCTGTTGCACATCTGTTTCTAGTGCAGTAACAGGAATATGAACTACTGTCATTAGTTTAGGACACACAAGGTTGGAGACCCAGTAAAAAGCTGAAAGACAGGAAATTCTGAAGATATATGAGAATCTGTCCAAGGGGCCAGTTTTCTGTTTTTTTGAAAGGGAAGAGAGAACTGCTCATTTGCAGTATGTGGATTCTAATGGTTTTCTCAGGATTATACTCCTAAAATAATACTGTAATAGACATAGGAGATGCAGGTGTCTACTTTTGGATGCATTTCAGTTTCCTGCCTAATGTTGACCTAAAGGCAAAACTATCACTTGCATAATCTTTTATGAATACTTATAAAACCTTGATCTTGCTAGTACTACTTCCCCCTCTGGGTTAACACAAGCCAGTCATTCAGAATTGTTGCTTGATGGGATTGAGCATAACCTGGCATGACTCCTATACTTGGACTCTCAGAAAGTGTTTTTAGTTAATTCTGTGGTGGATTCATTGGCAGTGTCCTATTTTGCAGAAAAGAAAGTAGTTCCAAAAGGAAAAAAGCCACGCATTAAGATGCATTTATATTCATACTGTAAGCATATGCAGAAACTTTCAACAGTACAATGTGTTTTATGAGTGGTGTCTAAGTGTCTGAAGGAGTAATGAAATGATCTGTTATTCTAGTTTTAAAAAGACTAAAGTTCTGTTCGTGCGCCTGACATGGTGTAGGCGTAAATAAAGTAGGTTTTCAGCATTGTTCTCTCAAATTAAGGAGGTGGCATAGATAAATTAATCTCTGTGCTCTGTCAGGAAGCTCATGCTTACTCTTTTCATGCCTGCTGTGTGTGAGGACTGTGACAGAGGTTGACAAAGGCCTAACCCTTTGCAGCAATGAAAATGGTATCATTTGACTATTTTCTATGAGAAAGTAAAGAAAATACCTTACAGAATTAAGCATTCCATTTAATTAATTAATTTTAAAATGATGGTAGTTCAAGTTTTGGGTCCCATATGTCAGTCATTCTACTGAGAGTCTGGTGGGACTTCCACTGGCTGTCTCCCGTTCTACACCAACATTAATCAAATGGGAAGCCAAGCAATGATATTAAATATACAGCAAACAATAAGTGATACCAGTTTCAAGTCAGCATTGTAACTGAAGCTATCCTGGCTCATGATGTACATGTGCTCCCCTGAGCACCTGCTGGTCATCTGTCTGGACTGAGAAGTTTACAGGCAAGAACAGGACCTTTTCCACTCCTGTGCATGGGGAACGGGAGTATGGTCGCTCTCTCAGGGAGCAGTTACAGATACCTGATTATTGCAGTAGGTGGAGCTTGGGGATTACAAGCCAGTGAAGAAAAATCCTTTTAAAATGGTGGATCATTGCAGGCTTTTGAATGAGCTGCCCCAATAGACACCTTTCAGAACTGTGGCCAAAGTAAACCGTTAAGGCTTTGACATCTTTATGGAAACTGTAAGAACACTAAACAGAACATTATGAATGTAGGATGCTATAGGCCACTCTATATAGCCAAGGCTGACAGGTTTTAGCAGAATGGAGAATAAGGAATGTTTATGCAGTATCTTTGGTATGGAAGGGTAGGACTCCAGGGGTGCACTGAATATTTGTCAATAGTTTGGAAAGTCTTGTTAGAGAATTGGAAACATGAGATATGAATAAGCCTCTGTATGCTGACAAGGCCAGTAACAACCCAGTCAACAAATGAGTAATTATTGATGTTATTGATATGAACTGATGCAAACATTTGGCTCATAAAATGGTGGATGAATTATTCATTATCAGTTGGAAAAGCATTAGAGGGAAATTCACAGCATTGACTGTATCTTAAATTTTCTTTCACTGCACAGTACAATGGTGCTCATATCTTGCCAGATGATGCCTAACAATATATGTCTGACTGATAAACAAGGTTTCCAAAGCTAATACAGAAATATACTTAGCTTCTGTATGGAGATACTCTGTAGCAAATAAAGTGAAAGAAATATTTTGTCCTGGTAGCAAACACTGAATTTTAAATGGTTTATCAAGGATGTGTGGGACAAGCTTTGATGCTCTTTTCACTTTTATGCAGTTTCTTTTATAGATGAAAAATGATATCCTGTTAGGAGTGATAGTCTTTGTTAACTGTCCCAGGATGCTAGTCAATAATAATATTTATAATAGCTCTCAATTTTCTCTAAATTTAGTGGAAACTGCAATTGTACTTCTGTCCAGAAATAATTCAGAGGTATTTTCTAGCAGTTGGTGAATCAGAATGTAGTTTAGGATGTTTTGAGATCTTCCTAATGAAATTTAGTATGCACAATAAATAGGTACTTATAAAAATTATCAAGAAGTTACCACTTAACATAAACCTGCTCATACTACTGGTATACAACTATGTATGCATGATCCATCAGCAACTTTGAATACACTTACAAGTTATTTTTTGGAAACATAGTTGGTCTAGTGGAGAATGGAAATTTGAGGTATCTAGACTGCAACTTCTGTAAGGTACTGTCAGTCCAGGTAAAGACTGTGCCAGTCATCTTACAGGCAAAAGAGAATTTTTAAAAAAACTTCTCTTATGAGGAACAAACAAATATTGAGTTTGGTTTTGCTTAATAATTTATGTGAAAGATAAGGCGTAGGAACATGGATATCTCTTCCAAAAGGGAAACTTTTAAGGACCTCTAGCTGTGTGTTATTAAAAATTAGTTTCTTTGTGAAGCTGCAGAGACTTATAGTGATATTTAGTTAAAAAGCATCATGAGGTGAATCTTTTCTGATTCCTTGGTAACTGATGTCAGCAGTGTGAAAAAAGAAAATTAATTGCAACAAACAGTGTTAATTCTATTCCATTGAAACAACAGGTCAATTTGATTAATGTACAAGTTTTAATGACAAAGATTATGACGGTGCCATATAGCAACCAACTTCTTTTATCTGCAATACTGGCAGACTGCTTGTCAAAGATGCTGCATATTATTAATAATCACATAATTAAAACAATACAGTACCAAACAGTAAATTAATATTTGATAATGCACTAACAATTAGAAGGATCGTGCCAGATATCCCTTTGTGTTCAATATTCTGAGGTGAGATTGTCAAGGTGGTACACAAACATTAGATAATGGGAAATCTTTCATGATACTTGCTTTTAATGTTTTAAATATCAGATTTGCCAGTGTAATGGTTACCAATTTCACAACAAATCTGTCTTTTTCAGTGCAATGAAAGCAAGCTGCTGTCAGCAGCTTGAATTCCTGTTATGCATCCCCTAACTTTTCCTATCTCAGTTTTTCTACTCCTCTCCATTTCTGCTTTTATGCTATCCCTTGTCCTTGAAAGAATTTCCCATGTGCCTTTTTCAGTTCTTTTATTCCTGTCTTTAAAAGCCTGCTTGTCCATACTCTGTCATTTATATGAGATCAGTCACAACAAGTGATTGGCACCACAGTCAAGTTTGGCACACACAGAGATTTTTAAGCTAGCATCATGCCTCTCAGCTGCAATGCTGTTTAAAATAAACTTGGTAACAGACAGAAGTGTTTGCTGTCAGGAAGCTAGATCTACCTGATAGGGTTTTTGAGTTTTTTTGTACAGCAAGTTCATTGCGGGGATATAATAGTTTTCTAAAGCATGCTTGTAACTTGTACTCCTGTGGAGCTGTGGGGGTAATTACACATTAGGCTTGATGAAGTACTGAGAAGGGGTGAAAGAAAGGGACAACATATGAAAATCAGGGGAAGTTGCAGCTGTTACCACTCAGGATTAGTTCATTATTTTTAGGAAGTGTAACAGACTTCAGCATTTGAGGCACAGGGAAACCAGTGCTGTAGCTATCTCACCGTTGTGCTGAACAGAAAATTTTTAAGTATTTGTATGCACTTGTGGGATGGTTTCCCTTGTGATTATATTAGGCCAATACTTATAGCTTGCAGGCTCAGGGCTAACAACGCTCAGCAAGCAGTGGATAGTAGGTGCTGTTGTACTCTGTGCTTGGACGACATGATAGAGAGAACGCTGTTGCAGGATCATGTACTTGACTGAATCCAGGCCAAACAAGGTTTCTAACAAAGAATTAATCCAGATCAAATTTAAATATTTAGACAATAGATTTTGATAGGTTTTAAGCAAACCACCTGGGAATTTGGCTGCAGACTGATCTGACATTTCTTTGGTCACAGGATGCATTCTAGGAGTAACTCTGAGGGTCTGCTGGCTATTTGACATTTGAGCTTTCTTCTAAATTCATTGAGCAAAGATGCTCACCTGTATCATTGCTGTAAGTCAGCGTTGGTGTGAATGTTAAATAAAAAGCCTCTGATAACATTTCCTGCCTTCTAATTTCCACTGATAACACCTTCCCACTGTTTGTGTTATGTGACAGATCCTGTTCTTGTCACAAGGCTTTTTAGTGGGTATCGCTGAGGTGCTGTAAGTGATGCTGGCTCTCTGCAGGCCAGTGCCCATCCCACTGTCCCCAGCTCAGGAGCAGGGCAGCTGAGGAGTGGAAGGGAGGACCTGGGGCAGCCTCAGCCACCATGGCAAGACAAGGCTGTGGTGAAGACTCTGGACCCAGGATGGGCACAGGCCTGGCTGTGACACAGTGGGGGTTTGAAGTGAAAGAAATCTATCCCTTGATTTCAGAAGTATATTTTGTATTTGCTGATTTGCATATAGCATAATCCCAAATTTGAAAGAATATGATACAGATTTTCTAGCAGGGGATTATTTTTACATGCTATATAGTTATTAATTTTATTTTCATGTTGGTTGTCATGGGGATTATAAACTGTTGTCAATAGGAGAAATTTTGATATTCCTGTACATATTTACGCTTTTTTTTTTTTTTTTTTTTTAAAGGGGAATGAATATTTTCACAAGTCTTGAGTAAAAAGAGACTATTTTTGACACTAAAAATCCCCTTAGCATTTGGGGATCTTTGCTTGGCGTAACGCATAGCCACAGTGCACATGTACTACATCTCAGGAGGTACTCAGTTCACCCCCTGCAGCAGATCCATAGCAGCACCTCAAAAGAATTGTAGCTGTCAGGCCTGATTTTATTTATTTTGTTGTTTAGAGATACCAGGATGTTGCTCAGCCCCAGGAAGATCTGTGTATGATGGGAAAATGAACTAAAGAGCTAAATCCATGTGAGAATTGACAAAGAATCACAGGAAGTCACTGTTTCATTAAGAGAACATGGGTTGTATTCAGAAGTGAAACATTTAAATTTAAGAAATTTAAGATTGGTTTATATTTCTGGCTGTCATGGCAGATTTTGTTTCAATTTCTTAGTTTTCTTTATCCCTTTTAAAATATGTCACCCTAGGTTTTATTGAAAAAAACCTTTGCTTTTATGTTTTTAAATAATCATAACAAAGTTAATTATTTCTTTTGAACACCTGAATTTCCCACATACTCATAGGTCTATAAGAAATGATAATTAAAAAAAAATATTCTAAATATTGTAAAAAAAATATTGTGAAAAGGCAGAACTACAACAAAAAGAATAACCCTGACATAAGGACTATTTTCAGAGCTATTTTAACAAAAAACCCTGAAGCATGGAAACCTCTGCCCTTATCTGGAGAGCAACAGTGCATATCAGTTAGAATTCACAGTCACAGGCATTTCTGAAGCAAGACATCCAGTATAGGCAAGAGCAAACAAACCTCCCTCTCTAAAAGTATGATGTGGTAGCCTGCAGGAGTTTCTTAGTTTAACATTTAACAGAGATACCACTGCAGCAGAGTAGATACCATGTACATGGAGATCAAAGTGAAACCAGTCTCTAGTTGCAGTGGCTATATGTAGATGTGGGCTATATGGTGTTCTTCACTTCATAATTTTCTGAAAAACAAGTCTTAACTGCATTATATACTGGAAAAATCCTGTGAAACAGGATTAATCCTGTTCTTTAATGTTGTCAAGGCTTACGGTTTTTGGACTCTGATGTGTTTTCTCACTATTTCCCTTTAAGAACATCAGCCTTCGGACTGGGCTGACATCCGTCACAACAACTCCTGTTGTCAATGTCATACCAGTTATAATTTCAAATGGCTGAAATCCTGGTCCCCTAATAGAATAGTTATACATGAATGAGCAGATGCTGACATGGGGAGCATCTGACACTTTACAAATGAATGCCATCCAAGCAAAACATCAGCAGGATTGGATATGTTTAGGTAGTTAAACATCTGCAGAGGTGACTCGATTGCAAATCGTTAAGCATAAAAGCTTGTTAGTTGTCAGAGATCCTTGGCATGCACATGATGATTCTGGGTCTAGACCTCTTTGGCACATCAGGGATGTGCTCCCAAACACTTTTGGCAAGGTGAGCTCCCTGAAGTTTAGTGTAACACAACAGATGTAGGCATGACTCCAGCATCAAAACACATGCTGTGGAAATCTCAGCCTAGACACCTCTAATTACCTGGAGGCGTTTGAATAGGTTCAGATCTCCATGCTTATACCACTGTGTTCTTGTTAAAACAGAGGGAAAGTGGAAGTGCCCCCTCTGTACAGGACACTGCAATAAGCCTTCCTGACAAGCAGAAATATTTGTTATGAAGCAAACATTATGTTATGGAAATAGACATTTGGAAAATTGTATGTAGGTTATGTTTCCTAATTAAATCATTCTGTTTCTCTCCCCAGACCAAACCAATTATTTCTAACCCATTATATACATCTGGAGACCCCTCACACCTCTTCCTGAGTGAATTGCAACAGACCCCACATCATATATTCTTGTTCAGAATAGGGAAAATAATGGCTATGGGCAGAAATCAGATCTAAGGCTTTCAGAGTTGTGCTCTGGCACTGAGGTAAAACAGAAGGCATTGCAGATTTCTGTTTCTAATAACTACTGAATAAGAGTTGAGGACAAACCAAACCCAAACTGGAATAATTAACCCGGGAAATTCTCAGTGGGAAGATGGTACACTGACTAATCTGTGAGCAACCTTTATAAATGAAAGGCTGTAAAACTGCTTGAGGTTGACTATAAAGAGTGAGGCATTGTTTTTTTTTTTCAAAGGAAACTGATTTGCTAAGGGCTGCACTGTGGGGTTGGAGGGGTGCTTCTTTTAGGTTGCAGATCACAAATTAGAGTTGCTGTTCAAGAAATAGAAGGTGTATTGATAGTAAGCAGGTGGCTCCTGTTCCAAGGAGATTTGTTTGGTACCATTTTATGATTGAGCTGATGCTGTGACACATTAAGTGGAGCTTGTCACTCTCCCATCTGGTCTACACAACTGCTGGAGGCGGAACCCATTTAGGAAGTTGCACATTTCTTGCAGCTGTTCCTCAATGTTTCATAAATAACCAACACAAACCACTGATTCATTTGGCTTTATTAAACCTATCTTAGGGGAATCATGTCATTGTTCATGGAGAAAATTGTACATGTTTCATGGCATTTTAGCAACTTGTTATCAAATAACAGCACTTTAAAGCCTTACTTAGTGCTAATGGGAAAATTGTACAGTACAGATCGGGACTTCTTTCGGCCTGATTATAATTTATCTAAATGACTGCACTTGATAAAGAGTCCTTCATGCTAAGTAAAATGCTTTTTGCCTGTGGAACCCAGTGTTGTCTTGTTTTCATCCCCCTGTGGATGCAGTTTATCCTTGGGTCTTATCTGGAAGAAGCAGTTGTTGCAGAATGCTGTGTTCACTTCATACATCATTTAAACTGGTTTTGTTATTGATGAATTGCTTTTGTAATTCACAGATGAAAGTGAACATTATAAACAAGGCATTCCCATATTAGCTTTTCAGTACTTTGCCCAATGGGCAATTTAATGCGACATCAAATGCGATAGTAGCTGAATGACAAAAAAGAACCTTTCCCATGCTTGTTGGCTTCTAATAGCTTGATTTCATTTTTAATAGGCTGTTAATCTTCAGTTAGTGTTTTGCTCTGTATCAGACATTTCACTGCAGTAAGCTGGGTTGTTTGTCTGCTTTAGGTTTGTGTTGTGTTCAGTTAACACTCCCTTTGGAAGGCATTTGGTGCACATAAGGTGCCTGAGACTGACTTTGCAGTAGAAAATTTTGACTCCCCTTGACAAAACTTTTCTGTCATAATGTGACAGGCTAATAAAGCTATTCATGTACTAAGTTATAATTATATCTAATATGTTGACAATAAAAGAAGACCAGCTATTGAATTCAAAGCAAGTAGCATGCTGCATAGAAAAAGAGAGATGCTGTTGGGTGTAAAGGAGCTCTTAAAATGTATTGCTCTCTAGCTTAGTGAAAAAAAATTAAATACAGTGAGCTGTCTGACCTGAAGGCGACACACTTATTTCAGGTACAGTTACTGTCTAAGAAGCCTGTTATGTCCATAGTGTATAAAGAAAGTCTGTACAAACTGCTAAGAATTGATGCAGGTCTTTTTTCTAGAGGAGCTAGGGAACAATGTCACTGATAGGTTTGTATTATGTTAAAAGATAGAAGAAATAATTGTGTCTACTGGTCTGGATTCGTATTTACTTTGGATACTCATTTGATATCTTTAAGTAAAATTAGTCTCCTCTGAGAATTGTTACTAGCCAGAGATCTAAAAGTTTGAACAAGCTTCCATTTTGCGGTCTCAGTATTTTCTTGATTGAGAAATGACTGTCCAACCACATAAGGAACAGGCCTCCCATGCTGCTCAGTGAGTCATCAGAGCATCCAGGAATCTTGTCTGGTGAAAACTGGTTGGGTGAAAAGTGGTTAATGTTCTGTTACTTCTTGATCTGATGCTGCTCTTCATATGTCTAAGGATTATTTCAAGGTTTAGAAAGTTTCCTACAGAGTACAGACAGGTTCCTGCAGAGCCAGTTCTGATTTACCATGTCTAGTCCCATGCAACTGCATAACTGACAATCATAAACTGATCAGTTCCCCTTTGAAAAGTACATAGTTGGGCAAAAAAGTCAGCTACTGTCAGAAAACTTCTGTCCACACCTTCTCTGATGGTTAATTTCCAGCCCATAGTTATTAAATAATAGCTTATACCTGTTTGTGTCCTCAGATGAAATAATTCTCCTGCCTGGAGACAATTAACATGCCTCTTCAGGATTTTGTTGTGAAATATGTGAAGAGGTCCTCAGCCTGATAGTCAGCTGAACTGGGAAGATCACAAGGGCTCAGATGTGTTTTACAGCTCAGATCAGGGATTTGTGTCATATGAATTCATCATACTGCTTTGGACCCAGTCTGAAAACACGAACTAAGGATATAGATGTTTCTCCAATATGTATCTATATGGCTAATGCCTTCCACTACAATACAGTTCCTAGCTGTATTTCTCTCTCTAATACTGTTACAACAATGTCTGATGCTGGATGGCCGTAGGAAACTTCTAACTCTGCTGGGATGGACTCTCTCTTGCTATTCTTTGTGAAGTCACTTTAACCCAAATCAATTAATCTTGATATATGCTAGATCTACTATTTATTTTCACTGAAACATTCCATTCAGTATTTTCTCTATGACCTTTCCTTTCTATACAATATACTTCCATTCCAGTCTCGTTGTGTTTTTGTTGTCTCTGTGTAGTTAGCTTTCTGTTGTGCATCAGTAACATTTCCAGTTTGTTATTCTCCTTGCGTAGTATAGAAAAACTTCATTTTAATCTCAAAACTATGACATATTTCTAAGACAGATTAGTTACAATCCTTGATTCAGCTCTCTTGCCTAGTGTTAACGTATTTTTTATCTCTTGTTTACCTCTAGCATTTCTTTATTCAGTGCTGAATCTGTTTACCCCAGGTTCTTCTTCTACTATATTTAAAAAGGGATTTGAGATTATCTGAGTTACTTCCACCATTTCTCTTCTTTTCTTAGTATAAGAAACTTTTATTATATTCCCATCTTTCAGCATGTCTCAAATGCAAGAAAATGTTTTAATTTCTTCTTCTAGGTCTCATTAATTAATGTCTCTTCTAAAAGTATTTATATAGAAGATGAGATTTCCTTGTCTTTCTGTTGTGTGGTGGGACTATTAATAAGAGAAACCTACTTTGGTGGATATGAAGATTATTTTCACACATTCATTTTGCAAAGAGGCTACATAAAAGTAGCTACTAATTTTCCTGATGAAGTCTTAAGGGACCTTAAAACCTTGTCTTCTTACACAGTTAATCTAATGAAAATAATAAAGCTTACAGAAAAAACGGAGCACATCATATGCATCAATTTCTGTATAAGAAATCACTTTGAACCAGTTATCAGTTTAGAAATAGCAGTTATTTTTTGCTACTTTTTAGTTCACAAACTGGTATAATTTGATAGGTCCCAGAGTTTTGTGATGAATAGACAAAGTGAAATGATGAAAATGTAGGTGTTTAGTTTTCTCTTGATGTGACTTGAGGCTATTTTAGACTTAACTTTAAATCATATATGGCATTTCAATGGGTCATAAAGAGTAATAGTTATCCTTGTCAAAGCATCCTTCAAACAAATCTGAAAAAGATAGTGGCCTTTGAAATGGAAAAATTCAGACCTGATTTACAGATGCTTGAAAAAACACTTATCACAGGCAAAATGAAATCTGCAGTACAGAGAAATATATATTCTCCAGAATATAATCACTGATAATTCCTACTTTATAATTTCAGGAGATTTCCTTGCAAAAGTGCAAAACAAAGTTCAATAAATAGCTAGTTCTGTTCCAGGGCTTGGCTAAGTAGTTCTTATGTGTGTTCTGACCAAATGTTTCAAGAATTATTATGGTAAGTTTGCATGTAGTTCCTCTAACATGGTCTGTGCAAAGGACCAGAATTGAGCAAACAGGTTTCCATAACATCTTCTAAAAAAGGAATAGAAGCTGGTCATGTTCTTTTACAATCCTTCTTTCATTAGATAGTTTGCGATAATTTACAAAATTGCAGTTTTCTCTAGTTGCATTTCATATGTGGTTGTCTGTTTTGATTTCATTGTTTTCCACTAGATCTTCATTCTTCTGTTTAATTATTGTCCTTAATGAATTTACCCTTTCTCTTTTCTCACTCATTTTCGTTGTGGTGGGTTTTTTTTTCCCCTGTTTATTTTAATGGTCAATAAATGAAAACTCAGATTTTATTTTAATTACTGACTTTTAATGCAAAATAAATAAATAATCACATCTATAAATACAGATTTATTTTGATTCCCATTGGTTTGATCTGCAATTGTATTTCACTTATGGTTTGCTTAACAGATTTTGGTTTTGTCCTTATTTTCAGTATTTTACAATATGCCAGCATACACAATATGCTGAAAAATTTAATATGTGAAAACAAAATTGTAAAAATAGAAGCGTGCTTTCATGTCCTTTCCAATAAAATACGTCCTACCTAAATATTATCTAAAATGCTATGTAGAAAGCTCATTTTGTCAATGGAAAACAATGCCATTTTATACCATAAGTCACTTTTTCCCCAAATATACAAAAGCATGTTACTTCTATTGTGAGATAAGGAATCTCTCTTTGCAATGAAGCTGCCTTACAGCTTCATCAGGTTTCAAGAACCATGATTATTTTCATTAGAATATTTTTGCTTTGCATGAGTTTCCAGAGCATTAAACAAATTAGTAGGTTAGACACCCCAACTAATAAACCATTAAATATAAACAAACCAGATAAATTTTCTTTTTCTTCTGAAAGTAGAAAACTTTCAGAGTGATGTTTAAAATATTTTACCGCAAACATAGCAAATAGGAACTTTTAATTAATAAAGACAATTACACTATCACTTTACCCATATGCTGAACCTCCAGAAACAATTAAAAACTGTATCACTAAAAAAGCCCCAAACCAGTTTCCATTCTAAAAGGGTATATACTTTTCAGGTTTTCACCACAGTGTATCTTCACTAAGTACAAAAATAAGGGGGAACATAAACAGGCCAACAAGGACGTTGACAATCCTTTTCCTGAATCAGCTATACATATGACAGTTCATTTTGTTAGAAAGACTTCCTTTCCCAGAAAGCTGATAAAATGTATTTGACGTTCAACAAACTTTACCTGTGTAAATTTGATCTAATTTTGGTGTGAAAAATTGAAAGTAGTAAAAAAATTTTTAAAAGCTAATTTTTAAAAAAATTAAATTTTAAATAGGCTAATTACCTCTGATATATCATGGAATTTGTACAGCCAAGCTTTCATTTGGATACACATTTCCTTGATTATTCAGTTTCATTCTTCATTTTCTCTCTGATGGATGAAAGTATTGCTAGAGAGAAGTGATCTGGAAAATAATGCAGTAGTCAGATGAAGAAATGAAGTTGGTTTGTTGCTCGATTTGCTCTCATATTTTGTTTGATGCCTTGGACTGTTCACATCTTTATCCATTCCCTGCCAGTGGTGTTGCATATCTACTTTTATGGTGCTATTTGTTAGGCAAATATGACTAACAATAAAGGTGTAATTGTGTAGTGTCTGATCCCAGATAGATAAATATCCTAAAGATCAAAGCTGGTGTAATTTCAACAGAATTGTTATGTCTCACTCTGTGGTGAGACCTTAAGGTGTAAATACCTCTGAGTCAAAATGCACAGGATCCCCTGAGCTTCCAAGTGCTGTGCAGAAAAAAAGAGACATCCTGCATGCCTGAATGGGGTGGAGCTCTCATAGAGTTTTTTCACATTTCACCTAGTTCTGTATGTCCCAGATTTTGTAAATTTGCCACCAAAAATGACATACTTAGTACTTCAGCATTTCTGAAAGCCCTGCTCAGGCTGTATAGATGCAAGGCATGTGTACCTTCAACTGCGGGAAGTGGACAGTAACGCACTGACTATATATTTGTGTCAGATTGCAAATGCTGTGCAGTTGATCGAGCCCATCCTGGGTTAGGGACCTACCTCACAATATACCCTCCATTTCAGACTGTAGCTACTTATGTTTAGCTGTCTTATTTGTAAGGAAGGACACTGAGACTATATTTTTTTCTCCAGTCCGTTCACAGGAGGCTGGGATTTGTTCAGATAGCCAGGCAGTAATGTGAAGTAAGATTTTCAAAGTCTTTGTACTGCTGTTGATTTCAGTGGAATTGTTTCTCATTTAGACAGCTGAGAATGCCATCACCATCAGGTTTGAGACCTTTATGAATCTACTTTCCTAAAGATAATTTTTCATTTGCTAAATGTGGTTGGACTTTCTAAAATAAGGTATATTCAGGAAAAAAAAAAAAATCTTCCAAACTCTACTATTTAAAAGTCCTGTGTTTACTTAACATTCTTACTCGACTAACAGTTACATCAGGTAGCTAGTTCTTTCATTCTTAAGAATACTAGAAGGAAATACTTTGTACTCAAGAGTTCAGAAAAGAAATGTAGATAGTAGTATCAGACCAGCTTTTTCCTAGCCCTGGTGCCTAGCTGTCACCGCAGGCTTAAGTGTCAAGGTAGAAAGCACAATTTCATTTTTGTGATGAAGCCTGTAATATCAGAAAAAAAATCAAATCAGGTTGCTTGCTGTGTAATCCTAAAGAAAAAGCTTTCTTAAGTTATAAGACAGTTTCAGTTAAAGCAGAATTTCTTATCAGTGGCTCAGCTATGGGCAAAATGCCCAATCTTGCATTAAAGACATTTCAGAAACAGAATCAAAGTAGTTCAGCTGGTTTCCCTCAAGCTATGTGGATGAATACTGTGAGCTAGATTCTGATCTCCATTGCACCAATGTAGCTCTGCATAACTTGTCAGTTTGTCAGGAGAGTTATCTTGACTGCAGTCAGATGCTTGCATCCTGGGACAAATCCTCAGCTGCTTTATTTCAGGAGATCCCTTGTTAAAGTGGGCTGCACCACTGTACTCTGATGATTCTTTCTCGGTCTTAATTTTGTTTTTAGATGTCTTTCTAAAAATCTTATATCCTATTTGGCTACGCTGCTTTTTGTATGAAACAACCTGTTTGTTTAATACGCTTCAGGCTAACAGCACTGGATTTTACTTATTAATCAACATGGTCTACATCTCATAAAAGCCTTGCATCTGCCCAAAGGTTGAGTAGCTGTTGTTGTGCTGTGACACTTTTAGTACAGGAAGAAATGTTTTCTCCTATTCTAGTATTTATCATTCCTTCCTTTAAGATGTAGTTGTACCTCTGGGTCTGGAATTTACACAGACTTTTTGTCTGTTGAATCCAAGAAATATGAACATTGAGCTGTCTGCATAATATCCTGTCTTTTCACGTGAAGAGTTGTTTTGGAGGTGTGCTATTTGGTTCCTAAATCTTGGCATGTTTAATTTTCATGTTAGATTTGTAGATGTAGGTGTGGTGATGTGAACTGCAACAGCTGTTAATGTGAAATTTTGCCTTTTTTCCAGTCTCCATCAGTTTAGATATTTAAACCCTGGAGTTTTCAATTTACAAGCCAAATTTAAAGTCTCCTAGATTACAGAGTCTGAAACAAACTGTTGTCATTGTGCTTAAATATATCACTAGAGTGCTAATTGTCTTTGAAATAATTTGAGCAATTGAAGCTCATAGAGGGCATTGTCAGTCATTATGGATTAGTGAAGGAACCATAAGGTACGTAGATCATTGACCTGTGGCTTCTGCTAATGTCTTTTTTAAAGACTTTTATAGCTGTCATATTTCAAGGGAATGGTTTATGGCACGTCTTTGTAAGATCTCATATGTATGATTTAAGCAATGCTAACTGTGATGTTCTTGGTTGCCTTTTGGTCACAACTAAGACTGTTTCTTCCCAGTTGCTATATCCCAGATGGCTTTTACCTTTTTGATTATGCACCTTAATGTCTTCTGCCATGTTCTCCAAATGTCATTAGTCACATCAAGCAATAACATTACAGTAATGCTAATGAATTAATTTCTAATAACCTGCAGTCTGGCTATAGATGATTCAAACCATGAAGTAAAGTTGTTACAGTTCTGACTATTGGCTGTTCCTTCTGGCACCTGCCTTTTGCACAAGCTACTGTATAAGCCACCATCTGGGGAATATTGTCTTTTTTAACACTTTGACCCATATTTGGCACTGAGATATAGCTACTCACTGTTCATAGCTGACTGCATGAGGATCTGTTCTGAATCTCACCTGTTGCAGGGACCAGACTTGATCAGCCTTTTCACAAAGTTTGACCTGAAGCTATATTTATCAGACACTTTTAAGTATAGAAAGTAGCAAACCTGATGCTTCATATTCTTGATTTGGCAACACTTGGTGGTGTCCAACTGTTCGATAACCAGGGTCCAAAGCTGTTAGTCTGCAATATACTTTGGATTTCATCTTCATCTTCTAATTCATTATCCTGTGTCTATCATTCATTTTCAGTTAATTACTTTATCCATATGTTAAGCATGTTCTCAAATTCTTCTCATTAGCAGCTCCATGTGTTCACTTCCTGCTGTACAACTTTAGGCTGTGTTTGGACATTTGCAGGTCTACGTATCTTCATTGTACAATAACACAGTTATCATCTGTAGATGTTTGCTGGTCCTTTTATGAACTACAGACAGCTTATTAGTCTTCTACCTAGCTGTTGACCAGTCACACTAGCTAGTGGCCCACCATTTCAGCTGTACAGCTACAGCTGTTTGATTTTTTTTCCTTTTTTTTTTTTTTTTTTTTTTTTTTAAAGGCTTGGATGGCTTTAAACCACCCTAGTAAATGATTTCTTTTTTT
>NW_020799098.1:32675685-32682222 GCF_003259725.1 Athene cunicularia
AAAAAAAAAAAAAAAAAAAAAAAAAAAAAAAAAAAAAAGAGCTAGGATATAAGAAAAGAATATTCTAAACCAGAAAGAAACAGAGTGCTCATAAAATCAAAAAGAAATTCCAAGGGGGAATTTCCAGATCTTCCCAGAAGTGCTTTGGGAATACATTTTTCAATGATTAAAGGTTTCAACTTAATAATAGAATGCAGTGCATGTGTCACTTCATGAATGCAAATAACTTTACATCTTTACATTCTACAATGCTTCAAACTGCAGATTCTCCTTCATGCATCTGTCTTGGCTTTGCGATTTTCTGTTTATGTTACAGTGCTTGATGAGATGTCCCTTAGACCAATGACAGGTGGGTACTTACTTGAAGAATTTAGGATTATTAATCACCATGCAGTAGATGGAGAAAACACTAAACATTTTCATGCATCTTTGGTAACATTAGATACTTTATGCACTTCAGGGTTACTAAAATGCATGCAGTAGACTACAGTGCAGTGGGAAGAGACATACAAGTGTAACTGTGTATGAGGAGACTCCGATGTGCTGAAGATATTCAGTGTTTACTGGCAAAGCCCTTAATTCAGAACCTTAACTCAGAATGAGAAGGGTCACCAGGTGCCATTCTGTCATAAGCATGTGACAGTTGTACTGCAGCTTTGAGCTGCCCACAAGTTGTAAGAGTGAATTCTGACCTAATTATTTCATTTATTTCTCCTATAAAGTCCCATTAGATTAGACCTTTGAAGAATAAATTTTGTCCTTAGGAATTTGGTATTGAAAAATGCCTCATTACATTTTTATTTGAAGATCCTATGCAATAATGAGACAATAGTTATACCTCATCATCAGCTTTAACTGTACTGTATTTCGTGCTATAAATTCCTAGAACAGCAGGAACAGCACTGGAGTTTTGGGACTTTTTGGCATGCTTTTTGATGTGTAGAGGGTCATGAAACATTTTCAGATTATTTTTATGGGACTTTAGCTTGGCTAATATGAATTGGACACAATGAAAATTTCATCTATATGAAGATTTCATGAACACTGACTAAAAACTTTCCAATGTGGACCAGTTTATTTACTAAATAGGACGTTCTGATGTATAAACACTAAAATACTCATCTGAAAGTATTTCTTGATCTGCTTCTAAGGAATATTAACAAGAAGAAGAAATCCATGCAACAGAGCAATCTGCTTTGTTCTGAGTGATCTTTTCTAATTCTGGAACCTAATCAGTCAGTGCAATGATTGTCTCAATCTAAACAAAGTTATTGAATCCCCATGTACGGTTTATGTGAATATGGTGTTTCTTAAAATATGTGAACAGTATATTCGTTTGGAGAACATCAGTTTTATGCCAGGTACTAAACTGAAGGGAATTTCATGATAAAATATCTGACAGAGGGCTTTCCGCAGTTGAATTTGACATGATTATGTGGTTCTGTGGTTGCATGATCAAGTTTCTAGTATATGAGAAATGTATATATTTCCCATATATATAAAAGTCTTAGCTGGGGAATTGATTGCAGCTTAAATTACATTTCCTACTGCATTTCAGAAGGCCACAGGTTTAAGTACATTATTCTGCCATGGGCTTGATTTAAGCTACAGAAATACCTTTTTCAATTTTCATTATGCTCTTTGCCATGAAAAAAAGATTTGTCAAGAGAACAGATTCATGTCATGTCAGTATGAGTCCCTACTACAAGTTGTGATAGGAATGAATGACCAGATTTTAACTACCCCATATGTTATATGCAGCGTGTCAACTTGGTATGCCATTTTAGCTTCTATCATGGCTTTTTATTGGATAGATATTTTACTGTCACCTACCTATTAATTACAGCTTGAATGAGGATTAATGGAGTGGTTATCAAACCAGAAGGAAGCACATTGAAAAGGTTGTGCCACAGAACACAAAATTTTAATTATGGGAATAGGAATGTATTATCTTTTAACATAAGGAGTGGGAACAGGAAATGGCATCATCAATCCATTTCTCAAAATTAAACTTGTTTAAAAATGTTGCTGAATGACAGTTTACAGAAGGAATGAGTAGATGATAATAGACTCTCCCCAAATAGATACTTCTATTTAATTACCTGTGAATAACTGGGATGAGCAAATTGCTGTGCTATTAATATTTACAATTAGCTTACTATAGTCAAGGGGGTGGCCAGAGTGAGGAAGAGCGGCTGGGCAAAATGCAGAGGTGACTAGTAAGATAAGATAAATTAGACACCTGAATGGCCAAATGTATAAGCAAAGGAGGACATTAAACCAAGTATTTTAAACCCTGTAGCTGACATCTGGAGCAGCAGAAAGAGGGTAACTAGTCCACCTCTTGGCAGGCAACAAAAATGTGATTTCAGATGTGTTTTTCTGAAATATGTGTACATTTTGTGTTAGTATTTCATGTCTGCCCAGGTAAGTATTTAATCCTAGTCTGATGCCTTCTGTCCATTTAACAAATGCTTGAAGTGTTGATGCTTGCAAAATGGTTCAGCTTTAACCAAAATGATGAAACACATCGTTCTTCAGGCTATGTTATGATGCAGTAGTTATGATACTCTTCTAGTTTATGCATGATGTAGCTTCATGAGTCTAGATACGAAGAGATCCTTCAATGAAAGAGTTTGATTGTGTTGTATGGAAGATTTAGACTTAAACTCACATGGGCTGATTGCTCTAACTTACATTGAACTGCTTAAGGGAACTTAAACTCTGATGAGGAAATGAATTTCGATGGCAGTGGTCTAATAGCTTGGGCAATCAGAGAAGATGCTATTTATGGCATCCATGGTGGTTTTAAAGTATTAGACAGGTTAAAAAAGAAGGAACAAGCTTTGCTAGGCCATCTGCCGGTGAGGAGGTGAATTAGGTGTTCTCAGTCTTACTGACTCATGCTAGTCACTTGTCTTCACCTTGATACACATACACTTTTTTGTATGTCACTGAGATGAATACCTTTATGGAAGATTGAAGAAGTGACTTACTTTGACAAAATAATTCTTATTCTAATATAGCATAAATCAAATGAAGTACTAGTACACATCTCTTTTAAAGTCTTCACTAACATAAATAAATTGATAAAGGTGGTTTGTTTTTGTTTTTCCACATTCCTAATGGTTATGCTGAACAAAACTTTTACATACAGAATAAGTCTAAATTAGCAAAGAGCTAATCCTCATGTAACTTTTTTGATGAAGTACTAATTTAACCTCTTTTTTGGCTTCATGCTATGTAAATGTAGGGAAAAATGAGTGAATATAGGGTGTGTATATATACATTAAAATATATATACGTCTTGACTTCTTGCTGTCAGTGGGACAGTTGTATGGAATTTTCAGGAGCACACTGGCAGAATTGCAGTAGGAAAAAACAGCTGTGTTGGAGTTTCAATGGCCTGGGTATTTAAAAGATGTACATGTGTAAGC
This sequence comes from Athene cunicularia, assembly GCF_003259725.1. Classification (NCBI taxonomy): domain Eukaryota; kingdom Metazoa; phylum Chordata; class Aves; order Strigiformes; family Strigidae; genus Athene; species Athene cunicularia. The sequence continues at coordinate 32,679,123 of NW_020799098.1, forward strand.
AGTCATCGAAGCTGCTTCACCTACCTACTTACTATTCTCCAAGGATTAGACTTCTGCAGTTTTCTTCTGCCTCTTTCCCATCATAGCTGAAACTGATAGATGTGCTGCCAGCCACCCTGATTCTATATTACCTGAGATCTGTAGATGGGGTTTTGGCAACTGAGATTCAACAGAAGAGCTCTTCAGTCTCACATAGAATCATGGGGCATGCTATAGGATATAATTGCTACCAACTTCCTGAAACTGATCCATCCTGTCTGGCACAGTTTTTCTCCCAAAGCCTCACCCAAAAAGCCATCTGTGATAAGGGACAAGTAAATGGATAACTAGGAACTTACTTGCAGCTGTAGCCACAAAACCATCTGCTTCTCAGGAAGCACTCAACATCTTTTCATTTTTTTTAGGTGTGTCTGTCCAACTACTGACAGATCAGCTGGAGAAAAAGTTAGAGAAACAGAGTTATAATAGTTTTTTATTTCTTAGACTTTTTATGAAAGCCTGATGTTTGGGTTCAAATATAAGGAAATGGCCATATTAATACCTGATGAGTAGTAATTGCAGGAGTTAGGGTAATTATAACCTAAATGAAAATATTGCATGTGGCCATTAATATTTAACAAATGTGAGACAAAACAAAAAATGTGCAATTAATTGGACTGCAAATATATTTTTGGATTATCCTTATTATCCAATGTCATTGAGACATTATGAAACCGTATAAGTAAGTCAGAGAATCCTGATGTGTTAAGCATAGGCAGATATGTAATGGAAAATGAATTGTGGAAGAATTCTGAGAAATGTAAATGTAGATAATTAGAAAATTATGTTATTTCCACCATTTTTAAACTGCACTGTAGATGGAATACAAAATATTGCTGCAAAAGTGCATAGGGAATATTTAATAATTAGATAAAATACAAAATATGGGTCTACTGAATTTACATTCTGTTTGCTCAGTCGGTGAATAAACTCAGTACCAGACTACTGAAGATATACACAACTTATTACATGCTTTGCCCATCAGTGACTCTCTTTCCTGTAGGTTTTAAGGGCTGAGTTGTAATATTTGAATTTAGTGAGTTGTAATATTTAGTGAGTTGTAGTATTTGAATTTAGTGAGTTGCCTTAATCTGTAAGAAATAGAAAAAAACCTAAGATGAGATAATGCCTAAGATGAATTCCTCCTTTCAGTGGAAAAGACCTGGAATAATCACTTCCCTGCCTACTTGGGCAGAGCAAGGAATATCACATTAGTTTGGGGAATGGCCTTTCAAGATCACTCCTGTTACTGGTGTAAGTGCTGTGTACCGTGAATATCAGTTAATATTTTCACAGCTGCTATTTCAGTTTTCCATTCTGACCAAGGAAATATTTCAAGACTTGTCCTCTAGACATTGTCATCCCCATTCCAGGAAATCAGTCTTACCTTTCCTAGCTGAATCAGTGAATATTTTGCAAAGTGGAAAGGCCCCACCAGAGGCAACACTGTGTAGATATTAACTGTGTGTAAAAATTCTTAGGTATTTCCGTTCAATGAAAGGTCTGTTAGGGCTGCTAATATCTAATATCTCCATCCATCTGTGGGAAGCCTGTGTATATCATCTGGAAATGGAACAGTCTGAAATATCTGTTTCTGAGAAGTAATGTGGAACCAGCAGAAGTAGCAACAGCAGCATATATTGGAAAGGAAGCAGCGGGGATTTCAAACCCCAATTCAATGTTAGCCTCCATTGAAAATCATATCTGCAAGATGTATGTGAAACAATCCTTTCAGTTTATACCTATCATATTCCAATTGAAACATATTGAGGAAAAAAGCACAGACCTATTTTAAGTTTTCTTATATGTCAACATAGAATTTTTTAAAACTGACAATCAGAACAAAGTATATCCAGATAATCTTCCTGTTGATGGCTAAATGCATATATGGTAGATCAGAACCTTAACCTATGAGTTAAATAAATCCCTTCATTAAAGAAATGGAATTGCAGTGTGAGTGAATTTTGGTCTGTGCTTTTTGCTCTGTGCATGCTGATCAGGTATGAATGTGTGATTTCTAACATGAAGATGAATTCAGTCTTAAAACTTCTCCTAAAATGAGCTATGAGCCAGAGGCAGATGCAGATGATTAGATGATGGATCCAAAAGTAAATAAGCTGGCAGCACCCTCACTGCACCTGGACTGGACTGGATTCACCTGCAGTCTTGTCAACTGTCCTCACACTGGACTCAGATGCTATGCCTACTTCTCCCTCACCCCCTCCAGCTTCAGACTTTTAATGAATGTGATGTAGACCCTAATGGATTTATCTCACATATCCTAACAAAACTCTAATACATATGTTCTATTCAGTTGCAGGATTTACCCTCTTTCTCCCAAGTTTGTATGTAGTTCATCATAATAAATTGCCTATCCTTGATACTAAAAAAAAAAAAAAAGCCATGTTGATCTAAACATAGCTATAAATCAAGATCTACTCACTGCAGAGAAATATTTGCTGTGGGAAACTGTAGCATTCTCTTTGTTTTTAGAGTACTGGATCAAGAGCATCTTTTTATCACAGAATCACACAGAATCATCTAGGTTAGAAAGGATGTTGAAGATCATCCAGTCCAAGCATTAACTTAACACTGACAGTTCTACACTATGCCATATCTCTAAGCGCAATGTCAACCTGAGTCCTAAACACCTCCAGGGATGGGGACTCCAACACTGCCCTGGGCAGCCCATTCCAACACCTAAAAACCTGTTCTTTAAAGAAATGCTTCCTAATATCCAGTCTAAACCTTTTCTGGCTCAACTTGAGGCCATTCCCTCTTCTCCTATCATTTATTACTTGGTTAAAGAGGCTCATCCCCAGCTCTCTGCAACCTCCTTTCAGGCAGCTGTAGAGGGCGATGAGGTCTCCCCTCAGCCTCCTCTTCTCCAGACTAAACACCCCCAGTTCCCTCAGCCGCTCCCCGTACGACCTGTGCTCCAGACCCTGCACCAGCTCCGTTGCCCTTCTCTGGACACGCTCGAGTCATTCAATGTCCTTTTTGTAGTGAGGGGCCCAAAACTGAACACAGGAATCGAGGTGCGGCCTCACCAGTGCCGAGT
>NW_020799098.1:32682272-32738698 GCF_003259725.1 Athene cunicularia
TGGCCTTCTTGGCCACCTGGGCACACTGCTGGCTCCTGTTCAGCCGGCTGTCAATCAACCCCCCCAGGTCCCTCTCTGACTGGCAGCTCTCCAGCCACTCGTCCCCAAGCCTGTAGCGCTGCTGGGGGTTGTTGTGGCCCAAGGGCAGCCCCCGGCATTTGGCCTTATGGAAACTCCTCCAGTTGGCCTCAGCCCATGGCTTCAGCCTGTCCAGGTCTCTCTGCAGAGCCTCCCTACCCTCGAGCAGATCAACACTCCCACCCAACTGGGTGTCATCTGCAAACTGACTGAGGGTGCACTCGATCCCCTTGTCTGGATCATCAATAAAGATGTTAAACAGGAGTGGCCCCAAAACCCAGCCCTGGGGGACACCACTTGTGACCAGCGCCAACCAGATTTAACTCTGTTCACCAGAACTCTTTGGGCCCGGCCATCCAGACAGTTCTTTACCCAGCAAAGCGTGTGCCCATCCAAGACATGAGCAGCCAGTTTCACCAGGAGAATGCTGTGGGAAACGGTGTCAAAGGCCTTGCTAAAGTCAAGGTAAACAACATCCACAGCCTTTCTCTCACCAAATAAGCAGGTCATTCCTAGTGGGCTTGAAATAGGAGCCAGCTCTTTTGTTGATAACTTGCTTGCAGATGCTGGGACAGGATCTTTGTGAACTGCTGTATTTAAGTCTGCAGTATACCAAAGTTGAGGATGATGTATCTCAGTGTAATGTATATCTTATCCATTAGTTTCAGACCTGGGGTAGGTAGAGAAGAAAAATACCTCAGAAGTTTTATGGAAGTTGTTTGCCAGTTTTGGGGATGTTCTGACTTATTCCCTAATAATCTCATTTAACTGGCTTAATCTTGTTCTGAATATGTGCTTTTATCTTTTTGTACACTGTATATCCTTTCAATTTTCATTAATTTTAATAGAAGTTAATTATGCACAGTGAAAAGAAAATTACACCACCAATCTGGAAGCACCTAAAGACAAGCAAGCTGTTAGCAGCCTTTTCAGCATCAAGCATGTCTTCACATTAATAAATTTGGTTACAAGAAGGGATCGCTTTTCAATGAGTCAAACTCAAACATTTAAATCACAGCATAACATATTAAAGCCTCTTCACAAGGATGGGAAAACTGCTATCAGTTCATCTATCAGCTTTGGTAGTACAAAAGGAGCAAGTAAAGGAATATTTCAGTCCCTCTCATTTCCTGTCAGCTATCAAGTCCAGACTGTTCAAACGGAAGTTTTGATATACCTTTATAGTAAAGTTGAATGGTGGGGTGTTTTTTTTTGCTATTCTCAAAAGAGCAAATATTATGACTGTTTCAAGATTAAAGAGAAAATATCTCCAAAAATGTACTCAATTTGAAGGAAATGGCACTGACTCATAGTGATTCTTTGAAAAAGTAATGTCCATATAATGTGATTTTAGTGTGCAAAGTTCAAAGAAAGATGAAGCTGAGACAGCCTAAAAAATTTGATGGAAATGGAGTTTAGACCATTTTTGCTTTTGAAACAATTCTTGCTAGTAGAAATTCTTTATTAGTCACAATAAGTTTTGATGAAGTATTTGTACAAATTTTACAGAAAGATTTTGAAAATCATATTGCACACAGCAGGCACAGAGATGTATCTGTGAATTATCCCTTCTGTGTCTCCTTGAGGAGGGACAACTCTAGCTGGATCCATCAGGAAGGCAGGGTATGACTTTTTAATTTTTTGCCATTCCACCAACTCATCCTCCCAAGGAGCAAGAGAGACTTGAGTAGAAAGTGTGCAGAAGATTTTGCTGAGAGCTCTGTCCTGCGACACGTGGAGTGAGGAGTTGATTAAGGAAAAGAAGTAATGTTGTATCATCTGCCATATTTATATGGTATGTTTTTCTAAATGTTGAAAAATACTAACAAAGTACAACTGTACTAAAAAACTCTTACTTTCCAAAATTATGAGTATTCCTCATCATTTGCTAATTATCATGAGCTTAAAACATTGATATGTAATTATATCTGTTTTCAGTCACTGAAAATGTAGCGCATAGCAGTACATTATCTTATAAAATTACCAAGAGATGCCAATTCCATTTGCTAATACCGGCAGTATTCGCTCTCCAAACAAGTTTGCTCATATTGCATTATGCATAAAATGTATTGTGAAACAAAACTGAGCCTGGGTTAAGCTGTTGGCTCAAAATAGCTTAAATACATGAAGATGTCAAAGTTCTGGAAAATTTGATTATTGTTTTACACTTTGGGCAAATACTAGCTAGACATACAGTTTTCAAATTTTTGCCTTTCTCTACAGGGAATATTATTTTAGTTGCTAAGGAACTACTAACTGAGAATATACAGCACTGATAAAGATTTAGCTATTTCTTATCAGCTCATAAATGCAATCACATTATTTTGAACATTGTGCTACAATGGGCATCTTGAAAAGCAGTTAATTTTATTTAAGCAATTATATTGCCAGTTACATTAAATCTATACGTATTTCTATAAGCAGAATGTAGAAATCGGAAATACGGATCACAAGTTTTTATATTTACAGAAGCCTCAGAAGTCGTGAAAGCTTACATTTGCAGAAAAGTGTTATGATACTGTTAAAAAAAGGTCATTTTTTAATGCTCCACTCAGTAAAATCCTTACTCCAATAAAGAGGCCAAGTGCATTTCCTCTGTTTCTCTGTGAAAACATCTACATCTTGAGCCTGGACCATGAGAGACCCCACTGGGGCTTCCCCTCACCCCAGCGGCTTTGCTCTGGTGAGGCCATGGCCCGTGGCCCTGCTCTGCTCAGCCCTGCTGGGGGGTACAGCCCTGCGACCCAGCTCACCTGCCACCACTCTGCTTCTCTGGGGGGAGAAGCAAAGATGAATATGGGGTGTGTGTGGTTTGAATGTACTAGACAGGTCAATATAAAATGACTTTTTCTATAGTATGCCAACTGGGGCGCAAATATGATTAGATGGAAAAGAAATATTTTTCATACACTGAAAATATAAATCCCGAGACACATTGTCCTAGGATCATAGCTTGAAACACAATCCACAAAACATCATTAAACAAAAAGGTGGGGAGATAGTTTTCGGCTCTGCGTGTTTCTAAGTAGTTTTCTAAAGACAGAGGGAGTGATATTAAGAGAAGTATGATTTCTGCTTGTCTTATCCTTTTTTCTGAAGCAGCTGCTGTTGACCAACTTGCAGTCACACAATTGCCATGGTCTTCCTGGTATGTTGTTCCTTATGTTCCTTCTGTGAGATGATGCTGAAAAGCTAAAGTTTAAATGATTTTCCATAATTTTCTACCAAAAAGATCAACTATATTTAAATGGCTTGTGACACTAGTAAAAAGTGAGGATAGGGAAAATGTCACCCCCTTGAATGGAGAAGGGAAGGAGTAGAAATACTTAGATAATTTGTGTAACAGATCTGTTAAGACAGACCCCAAGTGGCAAATAAATTAACTGACAGATAAATAGAAGATATTTGGCCTGAATTTCAGCAAGGAGAATTCAGGTTAGATATTGGAACAAAACTCTCAGTATTTAGAAGAATAAAACAATGGATTAGAGTCCCTGTTGACAATAAAGGATCTCCATGCCTGGAGGACTTTTAGAAAAGATTAGATAAAAAACTATCAGCACTGATGTGAGTACAGTTATTTGTACATCAGGGCAAGAAGCTGTGTTGATCCATCAGCCTGTAGTCTGAAAAATATGAAAAACTGGTGAAATTATTGTAACATAAAGTCAAACCCCATACAAAACCATCCTCTTACACACAAGTAAACTCTGGATAAAATAAATCAAAATATGAATAGCAGTCCAAAACTTTTTCTTCTTACCCTGTAAATTAAAAGAAAAAAATATCCAAGATGATCCATAGATTTTTTTTTTTCAAAAATGTTTCAGCTCAAAGCCTGATTAGATGAGTAAAATAATCTCTGAAGTCCACAATCTCTAAAGTTACACAAGCATTTGGTTGGGTAACTTGGGCCCCCAGTATCTGTATAGTTAATGGATACACATGTTCATACCCATCAGGGGATGCAAGCTACCCCTCATCCTTCTGCAGGTGGCTGTCATTCTCCTTTTTGACTATAAAATGAGACAGAAGTATTGATATTTTGAACTTTGGCATCCAGATACATCTAAGGTTTAGATGCAGATGACCCGTGAGGTATTCCATGGGTTGGTCTACAGCTTTTTTTGTGGATAGCTAGAGGGCTCTTTGACCTGGATATACTAGATAGCTTAAACAGGATAATTATTTTCCAAATGGAAGAAGATCTATGGGCATTACTATTTAAGATGTATTATAAGCATTTTATTATTAATTTAAAGCACACATAAATTGCATAGACATCTGATAAAATGGAAGGAATAACTTAGTCAAGGTAATTAAATAAGTACACCCACTGAAAAGCTATATTCCCAGTAGAACAGCAATATGCAGAGAGTTTGCCTGTCAAGTAAAAAGAAAAAGCTAACTGGCAAAATTGAGAACACACAGGTAGATCTTGCTGCAGAAAATTAAAAATGTGAATTTTCAATAAAATATTAATAGAAGAGTTTCTTTTACCAACTAGTTCCAGACTTATGTATGTGAGAGACAAAACAAAAATTCCTATAGGGATTGTAAAGAAAAGCTCCTAGAAAATAAAGAAGGAAGTTACTCTTTTCCTTGTTATTGAAGCTATACTTTATTTCAACCAAGATGTATGCCTTGTTACCAGGTTCAATTCATAAACTGATAGCAATAATAGACATGGCCTTTATAAAGGGCAGTTGGGAGTATGTGATTGCTAGCTGAAAGTTTATACCCTGTTTTAGCTCAGTGCTAGAGTTATTGATATGCTGTTCCCACCATAATCAGTTTAACTCACCGTCCCGTCTAAAGAAGAAAAGCATACATTTGCAGAGATACAGATAGAACAGTATGTAAAATTTCTGGAAGGGGAGTTTTGTAAAGGCTTTCAGAACTTTTGCTATGTGGCAATGTGACCCCCAAAACTCCTGTTCCACTTTTCCTCTAAATAAGTTAGAAACAGTTCTCAAGCTCCACACTCACCTGCACCCGTCTGGGCTCCCTCAGGCCAGTGAGGCAGCACAGAGGCATGTGGCATGGGCAGTACTAATCAGGTACGTTCCTTTGCTTGGAAAATTTTCCCATAAGCCAGATCCAGCTTTTTTATACACTAGGTTACTCAGAAAAGCTGATCTTGGGAAAACTGGGAGTTTACCAGTTATGTCTTTATTATGGATTCAGATCCCTGAAGCTACATGTGGGACTATTAAGTTAAATTTTCATATTCAGCTCAAGGACTAAATCAGCAAGCATTCTGGAATATAAAGTGAGTAACATACTCCATAACAAAATTAAATGCATTCACAATGATTTACATGTTTACAGCAATAACAGTGGCTAATGTGCAGTAAAATCAAATTTCAATAAAAATGAGTTAATTAAGTCCTATTTTAATGCTAAGAAAAAGAAATAAGCATCATGCATGGCTGATATAAATATTGTCTACCAGATGACATATAAAAGTGTAATACTTTGTTATGATAATGATGCAAAACCTAAAATAACAGACTACTGTTCACCACTGCGTATGTCATTGTCTATACAGTGTCAGTGTGTGGGTGAAAGCTGCAGATCTTGTAAATAAAGTCTTATTAACTGGGAAAAAACTCAACTTTTCTACTTCACAATTCAAAAATGCATCACAGCACTGAAAAATGCCTTTGTAATCTACTGTGTGTGTATGCATGTGTGGAGTGAAAGAAAACAGTTTCTCAGCATCTATTTTGAACCAGAACTTCTGGTCAGGTTTTTTATCTTGATAATGAGATAAAATGGACCTCAAGAAAAGAAGAGACTTCTAAAGAAAATATAAGTATTAAATAATTATTTGTTCCTTTCTATCAGAGAAATATTTCTGTGACATAACCTCAAGTGAGGGGCACACTGTGCATTTGTCCTCTTCTTGCAATTTCATTAATCTTTCATTTTATTCTGAATGTGAAAATCAATATTTTTTGGATGCTTTTGACAACACTGTGCTACTGGAAGTCAAGAACATCACAAAGTCAGCTTCAGAGTTTCACTGCCTGTCTTTATCTGACACAAGCTGATACTGGTCATTAGAAAATCATAACATTTCTTTGGACTTGGACTGGTGCAGTGGTCTGCTTGCATGCCTAATACCATAGGATGATGGGCTAAATATAAAACACATGCTCCCTCTGTAGGACTTTGGGAAAGGCTTTTTCTTATATTGCTGTACACACTTAGGTAAATACTCTCAATCAGCTTCTCAGATGATATAAATTGAAATAGTTTTGTTGAAGTCAACTGAATTAGTGGGACTCTGTCAACTCATACCTGCACCATCTTACATTCCCCCCAAAATTACCAAATTATTGCACTGGCACTAGCTTCAAAATTCCAGATGCGATAGAATGCTATTCCTCAAATGTAGTAGACTGACTTACTGCCAAAGCAGTTCTACTGACTTCTGGGGGTCTGCTTGAAGAGTGAAGTATTACTCTTCATGAATAAGATAGTCATGATTTAACTCTTAAACCACTAAGATAAAAAACAAAAATGCATGACTGCAAAGAAAAAAATAATGCAAATTCTTGGCCGTTGGGGTTCCTTGACTGGTTGACTCCTGCTGAATACCACTGGTGGATTCCCATGTGCAAATGAAAATACCAGGTAGGTGATTAAACAGACTTTGTTATGCTGTAACTACACAAAACAAACCATGCCCCTGCAGCTGCGTTTCTCAAAGGGTCATTCTGGTCCTATTGAAAGTATTAACTGTGCCTTTGATGTACTCATTTATTCTGCAAACATGTCCAAATGGTTGTTGTGCGATAGTATAGTATATTACAATTTTAATCACTTGTCTGCCCAGTGAATACAAACTATAGGATCTTAAACTGATCATAAAACTAGATTTATTGCTAAGGTTTATTTATAGCTAAAAATTTATTTATCAATTAATCTTATAAAACAATCACACTATTTATAAAATCTGATAGAAGGAAAAGAAATCCAGTAGTGTCTCTTAAAATAGGAATTTGTTTCTAGTAATCATCTATCTTCAGATAGATCTTTCCAAATGAGGCAACCTAACACGCATTATGAGCCGCCTTTTTTTTTTTTTTTTTTTTAAATACTTTCTAACTTCTTGGTTTTAAGATTATTTTACTTATGAGTGTTGTTACTGGGCTTGGGGTCCAGATAAAAGTTGCTTAGGCTTTTGGATAACCTAGGAATGAGTGAAATGCAGCATTGAGCTTTTGAGTTCTCTGCCACAATAGAAACCACTATTTTTTTCTAGATACTTCACTAGACTGTGGCTTTTGCAGGTGTACAAAAGTGTATGTGTGACTTTCATAGGCACAGCACACACACAAAGTCTGTAACACTGAGGACACGGAAATGTTTCAGTATATTGTCTAAGTACAGGGTAAGAGAAGTACATCTGGATGGCTCCCACATTAGACATCTGAATGACAAACAAATACATGGTGACAGCAGTAGGAATATGAAGTGGGGTGCTGGTGAGAAAAACCTGGAGGTAAAGAATTAAGTTTAAATTCACCAATCTGTCAGAGCACGTGTCTTTTGCAGTTTTTGTTTTCTTCTCTTAAATTCTAAAGCCATGTGAGAAAGATAAAGAAACAGAAAATCGCATTCATCTAATATTGAAATTTGTTAAGGCAAGAAGTATTATGTCTAAAGACCCCTCCTTCAATCCTTGGTTTGTTGTATATCTTTACTTAGCACCTTTTCCAACCAAGCCTGGTTTCTGGAGGCAGATGGAAAGTAACAGCATACACATGCTAGGAAGTTTAGTAGCTTTGCCAAAAATTTGTGAAAATAACTAAACTTTGAAGTTGAAGGCACTAGTGCTAGTGTGATTTTGCAGCTCAGGCTCACAGCTAGCCTTCACTCTTTGTACATTTGAAGGCGACCAATGAGACAGAGAAGGTTTTTGTGAGAAGTAAACACGGCAGATATACTGTCTAGATGACCTATGGTCAACTTTCAAGAAAGACTTTTTTGAAAATCAATGTGTGGTTTTCTTTCTTCCTTTCAATTTATTTCTTTTCTGATAGCAGCAAAAGAAAGGGTTTCAGATGTGCAAATATTTTAGTTTTGTGTATTCTTAAAGTATCAACCAAAGATGCTTAAAAATTAAATAATAATTAAAAACTTATTTTGTGATCTGTTTCAAATCTTAAATGAGAACATACTGCTCTAACTAAATAATAAGCAAGGGATTATCTTGGAGTTTTTGGGACTGAGGGATCCTGGAGAATGACAACCTCAGTTACTTCAGTTAAAGAATATTAAAAATTCAGAAGGAGGTACAGGAACAAGTTAAATGGGAATCGTTGTGTCAGTGATGGGTTTCAGTCTGTTCTACTTCCAGAAATCTCTTTTTGAATGCTGATAAGCTGCAGTGTGCTGCTATTGCTCGTTGCATCGACAGAGTTACACAGTCAAAGCAAGTGTGCAGCTTCTTGATTTTTGGCTTTGCTACTTCTACAAGCCAGAAAAAGGGAAGTAAATAAGAGGGGAATGTCTGAACCAAAGTGGATATTTTTCCCAAAAGAAGAAAAATTATTATATTTCACGTTGAATAGAAAGTTTAACTTTTCTTGCTTGAAGCATTTAATCTCCAGCATTTGTACAGAGAGCCAAATGGTTAGAGCATTCTTTGAGCACGTCCCCACCCTCAAGGAGACATGGAGTGTGTGTTGTGCACTCCGGCACAGTGCCCCCACTCCTGCAGCTGGGGGACAGCAGAATCCAACCTCTCCTTCTCTTCCCTAGTTTGGGAATCTGACCACAGAGAAAAAAGTCTGAGCCAAGACTTCCAATGCAGGTAGCACAAAATCATTATTTTTTGTTATTTAAGTCAACTGAAGTCACATTTTTGGGTACATTGACATTCATTGAAAATGTTGTGTCTGCCTCTAACTTTAGTGCAGCTGTAATAACTATCAGAAACATTGCCCTGTAGAGGCAAAGGATCATTCACTTGTCCGTTGCTGTGCTGCCCACTTATAATGAAAGCAGATATCGGCCAAGGACAGACCGAGTGTTTAGGGACCACCAGCATGTTCCCATGGACACTTCAATACGACAAAGGCAGAGAAGGACAACAATGTTCCACAGTGTCATGGCAGACAGTCATCTCCACAGATTTGTGCTGGGGAGTGTGCAGAGGACTGGGTTTATTCCAGCCTCTGCACTGATGACCAGCTTCTGGTAAGAGGGGAAAGAAACTCAATGGTGGCTTCTATCCAGGCTGGTCAGACAGGGGTGGAGCAATCTTCATTCTCTCCTTCCCTCCAACTCTGCACCTGCAAGATAGCTAATCATAATCTCAAGGCGTGTTACTGGACCAGGATGAAAACAAAATAGAATATCGACTTTAGTATCCTAAAGTTGCATTTTGTGTAACATTTTCCTATGCATGTAATTAATATGCCTCCTGGGGAAGTGCAGCTGGGAATTTCTACATGGAAAACTCTCTTTAAGACCCATAGAGTTGAGATATGCTGATCTAATTCAGAATTTAAGACTGAAATAGAGATAAATTGATAATTATAGCTGTATAAATAACACAGCTCTAATTGGGTATGAATGTCCCAACTGGCATGTGAGTTGCAGAATACTGCCAGTTTTTAATTTCCAGTAGAATCAGCTACAGCTATGATTCCTACTGTGAAAATCTGTGTGTTACTGAATACGTATTTTCAGTGAACTCAGTAGTAATCTAATCAACAGAAATTTGTAAGCTTAATCCTGTTCATTGAGTTTTGTTATGATCTGAACTTGTCATCCTGTTTTATTAAAGGAAACAGTGGAGAGTTTGGAAATATTTGTCTGTTTACCATATCACAGTTTGGTGCTTTCCACTTTTTTAGACAGATGATGTGGCAAAAGCCCCAATTCTGCTACCAGATCGATCTGGCTGATTGTGCTTGGTCAAACAACCCTGGAAGTGCCCAATGTACCTCTGACTAATGTTCTCAGTGCAGCACAAAGTTACTGATAAATCGTTGTGCTTTTATACTGGAGACTTGTTTGCAGACTTTTAAGAGTGTGTTTTGATATGAGGCAGTTTTTAAAAGGTCTACAGTCAAAATCGTGGGTAAACATAGTACCACATGCAAATTAAGGTGCCTCTTTTCAGATGTATGGGAGTACCATGTCTAGGTAGACATTTTTGGAAATCCCAATAGCTGTCTGTATCTTTAGTTGTGTACCTGATTTTGCATATATGGCCCAAAAATTAGGTTACAAAAAAAAATCAAACATAAATACTGGAGGACACTACTTTTTATCAGGGGTCCCTTGAAATAAGTTCTGTTCTTAGCAGACTGCATGGATTTGCATCACACTGCCCTCTTAGGAAAGTCTGCCATGTATAGTGGCTGTCCTCTGGCTCAGAAATGGCCAGCCATCCTGATCCTCTGAGGCACACACGAGGTTGGGAGGCCCAAGGCATGTATGATATCTTCTATCCAACTGAGGAGAAAGGAATTCTGGGAATGGTGCACAGGCAAGGAATGACAATGTCACCTCAAGGGACCTCATCTCCATTTTGGAACAGTGGTGGGCTGGATGTGAACTAGTTTCTACAGTACCCAGCCTCTGTAGTCAGAACTGTCTTGCTTCTTGCCGTGTGTAACATCTTTGGACCACTTATCCATGGACTATTATATTTCCTTTGCTGTTTGCATGTTTTACTTTTCTCATGGGAGCTGCACCTGTACTGCCTTGCTGTGGTTCCATTTCTTTAAGGTTCAGTTTCCCCTCAGACTACATTATAATCTCCAGGAACCCAAAGACACCTTCCATTGCACCTTCCATTCTTCCTTTTGCCACTGTTTTACCAGCCCTTTTCGCTCATATTAGCATTAATTTCCCTTCTAAGGGAAACTTCCAGATATTTTTTTTGCCTCTTTTGGAGGTTAATCAGATTTGGATGATTCAACCTAAATAAAATATGAGGACTCACATTTAATTAGTGTTCATTTATGTTGGGAGAGAACTGTTATGATGAGCACATTTGTTATTTAGCTAGCTAGTAATGAGGTTTCTTTGCTTAGTTACAGAATTTTTTAGAAAAAGAATGAACTGGTTTGTCACAACAGTGAGATGGTTAATGAAGGACATCATTCCTGACTGAAGACAAAAATCCTTTCTTCCTTAAAAGACCAAAGAATCTGTAGCTGTCTCAAGGCAGCAGAGGAAATGAAAGATACTCCTAATTCCCTAAAATACCAGTCAGGTGGTAGTGGCAGCTACTCCCTGTGTGATGGAGTTTAAAGCCAGCATGCAGTTGCAAATTTGTTTATCTCTCAGCTTGATCTGAAACTTTGACTTTTCCATCTTATTCCTAAACTTTTTCCAGCATATTTCAAATTAATGAAGAACCTGCCTATGGCAGAGGAGACTGTTGTGTTTTTTGGTTTTGTGTTTTTTTTTTTTTTCCCAGGCCTATTCAGTGCTTCTTATAGCACAAGTCATCGCTGTTGAGATAAACCTTGATCCTCTCTCATTCTTTCTATCCTCTACTGATTTTCATACTTTATAAATGTATCCAAATTCCTGAGATTTAAAGACATTGCACATTGTACTCTTAGGTGCAATCAGGCAGGAGTGGAAGCACAAAAATACGGTGTAAAGTAAGAAGATACTGATGAAAATGAGAGTGAAAACAAATTGTGAAGCAAATTGCATATGTATGTATATATACACACATATTATCTATAGGTAAGTATAATAAAACAAGAGCTCAGACCACAGCAGGAGAATGAAATAGCAGCAAAAGTGACACAAGTATCAGTGCCCCATAAAAAAGAAATACCTCCTGGAAATCATGAGGCATCAGAGTAAAGGACATTGTGCCAGATTTCCTGAAACATGGCATTTTGCCTCTACTGCAGGAAGCCATGGAATACTTTTTGACCTTAAAGGCTGCTTCTGAAGCGACTATATAACAATGTCATCGTAAAGGGCCCCCTTTATTCACTGTTAATGACCTCCTTATCAAATTTGTGCAGTTTACAAGCCAGAGGATGATTTCTGTAGTTGCTTGCACTCCCAACTGCTCTTGGGATCTAGGAATCAGGCTGCTTTTTGTGCCTTTTACATTACCACCAGTAATAAAGAACCTGCAATTCAACGCAACAGAATTCATTCCACTCTGGGAGCTCTTTGCAGTGCTAACTGAGGCAAAAAGCTTTTTATCAGTAAGTTGATAGGACTCTGACTCAAAGGATACTGATATACAAGAAGGTGATACTTAAAAACTTGCTTATTTTACAGCATTTACATTGCCTTAATTTTTCTTCCATTTATAATTTCTTTTTGGCTTGTTTAAGGTGATTACCTTCCTTGGAAAGGAAAAACTGATATAGTCCTAACCAATAAACCTGCAGCTTCTGAATGCAGGAGGCTTTATAGTAGAAGTCTTCACTTTTGTGTTGGCTAGTTTGAACCAACTGTTTCCCTACTACTTAAAATCTATTGCATTTTCATGCATGAACCTATGTCCTAGATTCAGGACCTGTACTTGTGTTTCAGTTTCTACAAAGAAACTTTGGAGACATTATTATTTAAAAGAAAGATTCTGTGAATATACCTACAAATGGATCTATTCAAATATATGTGTAAGAGTTGCCTTTGGTAGTAAAGCCACTTAGCTTCATATGGAAAGTACTTTCAGCATAAGACCCCTGATGTTTACTCGTCTGAGTACATATTCTACAGATTTTAAAGCTATACAGAAGATACATGGTTTGGAGCGCACATCACAGCTTGGCTCCAGGGAGTAAGGAGAAACCAAACCTGGCCAATAGAGATCCTTCATGGATCTCAGTATCCACCTAGATCAAGAGATCTTCTGACAGAATGGAAGGACAAACAAATTCCACTGCAAGAGTGTAGCAGAATTACCACAAGAAACATTATGGCTGCAGCCTTGGGCAATACTGCTATGTAAGATAATTTGTATTTTCTTTAGGGATCTTCACAGGCTTTAGATGAGATCTCATATGAAATAGCTCAGCAAAACCAGCAACCTATAATTCCATGCATCATCTTTATGATTCACATGTTCTGGCAATATGCTCAGCTCCTGGAGCTGCTGTAGTCTTTCAGCAATGGCATGCTCTGCTTTCTTCTTGCATTCCCACTACATGATGCCTGCAATAAAATGCCATCAGAATGTCCGCAGAGAGACCTGCCTTAAAAATGGATAAACATATTTTGCAAACTAGTCTAATGACTTCAGCAACTGAAGACTAAATTGTTCCTAGCTCTCCTGTAAGTTGTCTGATAAACAGAAGTAGGTAAAATGCTATTTATATTACCCAGGGCATCCAAATGAATACATTAACTAATAACATCCTCATACAGCACATGCATTTAATGGAAGAGCTTTGTCTGATTGTTTTGATATTTTAATTTCAAGATCTAGAAATTGATATTAAGAAGTAAATTGTTTGTATAATTATTTCCTGCCCTATAAATTTCAGCTAGATAAAAATTCTTATATGTTTTTGCTGGAACTTAACTCTCTTTTGCATATTGTGAAATTTTGTGAAGTCTAAATGTAATGGAAGACCTTAATGTACTTGCTTGTTTTGTTCACTGACCTTGCTTACAATGTGGTTTTTGCTTTGCAATACACCGGGAAGGTAAAGACAATGTATTTTTGAACTAAGTGGTTTTTATATGTATATATTTATAGGTAGTCATTGTGAAATGTGTGTGGTAGTAATTTGTAAAACTTGCTATTTACTGCTCAGTAACTACTTTGAATGTCAAAATAACCCATAAACCTTCATTTTCTTATCTGAGTGAAGCTAACATTTGGTATGTTTGTAAGAGGAAAAAAAATTCAGAACTTAAGATAAAATTTCTTTTCCATCTTCCAGTAGCTTTTCTCTATCACTGAAAGAAAATCCACACCTCTGGAAGAAAAATGAACTTAACTGTGAGAGAGACTTCTGTTTAAAGTGAGTACCTCAGAAATGTCATTCAGTTTTTAAAGGTATAGTAAGAATTTCTTCTAGTGTCTTCCTTTCTATAATTGTGATACTAGAGGGATTTATTAATTCATGTTTTGTTCATGTTTTCTGCTAATAAATACTTATCATACATTTATATTGTGTTCTGCTAGCTGGTAAAGTTTGTGTTTGCTTTTATAATATATAGGGAGGGGATGGCCTAAAACTGTGCTTTAGTGTAATGGGTTCTCTACATTAGAGTCAAACACCAGAGGGCGGTTTTAGTATCTGAACCATAAATACCTTGTTCTTCTGAATACTTGAGGAGCAGAGTTGGAAAAGATAATGTGATGCATATAGAACACCTGTCATTTTGAGAGATGTAAAAGTGCTTTATAAACTGCAGTACAGGTTTAGAGTTTGCTTTGCCCTCTAGTAAATGCAGTTTTCTCAGGGCAGGAGGAGGAAAATAAATGTTTAACAATGCACAGCATTGGTAGACAATGTTTTAGGACCTAATTAAGGTCTACCCCTGTTGCACACAATAATACGTGGGTGAAGTGATGGCTCAAATCAATATGAATGAGATTGTCATTCAACCAGCTTTTTCTGTCTGGTTGTACTTTTTACTGTTCCATTTTGATTTTGCAAATGCCTCAAAAGAACTGAGGAGTAGGAAAACGATGGTAATTTTTGAAATCAGATATAAAGGACCTGCTCAATATTTTGGGCCTGTCTGAGAACTGTAAAGCTTTGGAATATCCTGAGGCTTATTATCACAGTTGCACATTTCTCAGAAAGGGTCAAGGAAAGTGACTGCAAAACATCTCCTCTGCTGCGCACATATGCACTTGGATGATGCTTTAGAGGCTTCAGCCTGCTCATCTGTGCTGCTCATCCCCCTGCCATCAGTGCACAAAAGCTTACATGCTTTCGTGCCACGGGTTCTTATACATCTGTTGGAGCTGAGCTAAGCCATTCGCCCAAACTGTGACCTTGAGTATACAAGGCTTTGTAACTCCTCTTAGACACTGCTGTTTGCTTGTTCTGTTTATGATAACTGGGTAGAAAATTGCTCCATTGTACTGCTGAAGAGCGGATCCGTTTCAAATTACTCTGAAAGACAGCCAACAGAACAGCTAACACCATGGGGCCACGTTTTTAAATGGCCTTCAGTCTGGCTTTCACATTTGTGTTCCCAGGTTTGCACTCTCAATCAATTGTAGAAAAAAATAATTTCAGGCCCAATTAGCTGTGAACCTCCATCTATCAGGTTTAGAGTAAACTGAATAAATTCATGATTGAAAGGACAGTGGGAAAATGAGACAGCACTTGAACTTCCCCTAGTGCAATTTGTTTGACTGTTCGTTTGTTTTACTCAGATTATATGGTCTTTTCTTTTTAAGTTACAATAGTGTTGCATGATGCTGGTGGCAGCACTCATCACTGCCTCTTTAAGGATGGGAAGCATCAATGCAGTATGTAGTAATGGAGCAAACTCTGTCAGAGGTTGAGTGTGTTTCTCCCTTGATCTGAGTCCGTGGCAATATCCTAGATTGAAAACCAGGTGTCAGTTTCTTCAGGTAAACTGCCATTTACTTGAGCCAAGATGTCAACTCCAAGCATTGTAGGTGGGGAAATATGTAGGATGTGCCACACAAAATTTAATATCAATTGTCATGACTGTTAGAATCTTGCTTTGATTGCCAGGATGCTCCTGGTGTAGGAGCAGAGAAAAACAACATGCCAACAGGAGAGATGATTTGGTCCAAGTCTAGTTTCTGTGCAAATATTCCAGGATCTTGTGATGCCCTGAGAACAGCCAGATTAATTTTCTTGCCCTTTTCTGTGCATTTCAAGATCTTGCAGCTTCTCCCATTAAAAGAAGAGGAAAAGGCTGAGCACATAAGGAATTGAGAACAGCATGATTTTCAATAGTCTGTCACCTAAAATCATTTCCCCCTTGAGATCAATACAGTTCTAATTAAGGTCACCCTAAGGACTGATGTTTTTGGCAAGTTTCCTTTTACAAAGACAGCTTTCTTAATGAACTTTTTCACAGGTCTGTTTTGTCATGGTTATCAGTACTGAGTTTCTCACTTTCAACTATGAAAATAACTATGAAAATTCATGCTTCCTGATAGAATCAGTATACCCATAAAAACAGTATGCTATACAAGTGATCAAGCTGGACCCCACATACAGCAAAAAGCTTATGGGAAGCAGTATATGTACCTTTTCTCTTTTCTTACATTGACAGACCATTGCTCATGGTGAATAAAACCTTGTGTGAGGAAGCAGTATTTGCTCAACATCAGGAAAAATGATGTTGAATTCTGAAATTTTGCTGCTCCTCAGAAAGTCATGTGTAAGTAATCCATTAAAGCTTTTACTTCATTGTACAAGAGCTGTTAACTTTGGAACAGTCTGGCTTCAAGTCATGCTGTCTGGATGGTTGCTATGAGAAGAAGGACATGTCTCTGAGATCTTGAAGGTAGAAAACTACATGCTCGGCATTGTATTTCTACTTCTCCTCTGGGGAAAGGAGGAAATGTGCTTTATATAGAACAGATATATGGCCTCAGGATGGATGGCTGCCTTTTTAAACTGCAACATTTCAAACTGAATAGACTGTAGTAGAGGATGCTGCTGTACCCTATCCTCATGAAACTGAAGACAGAGGCTGTCCTCAGGAAAGCTGACTAATATTTTCTTAAAATACACCTGAATCTTTAGTCATGTTTGACATAAGATGAGAAAACATTATTTGATTTGGTTTTTGTCCTCTTCTGTAACTGACAGTTTATTAGGTATTATAACAAACCAGCAAGCAAATAAAAGCATCCCCTTTGTTAGAAAAAGTTTTTTCCCATTTCAGGAAATGTATCATCAACTTCCTGTAAAACAAGGAAAAAGGACACAGAGAGGGAAGTTTACCATTGATGACTGAGCTTTTATGCTGATGGTCCATAAGAGTGTGAGCTCCATTTAATGCATCCTTAAAGTATATAATGAGTCATGTTTCTGTCCCCTGATGTTTTATGAGGAAGGTCTTTCACTCTCACAGCCATTATCCTAAAAAATGCAGATCAAATGATCTTCTTTCTTCATGGAGTTGTGATGTTTCTGCCCAGTGCAATGATTGCCCTCACATTTCCAGTGCAAAGCCTTAATTGCAGCCTCAGGGAACACTATCAAATAACCTTTAAACACATGGCAAGACTCTGCATCCTGAGTTTGGCAGAAGGTTTTTTGGCAGAGTCTGCCAGTGGCCTTCTATTGGTCACTTCAGTCCCCAGCTGCTATCTGACAGATGTGCTGGAGGGAACAGCATCAGGCTGTTAGTGCTCCTGGTCTCCTTGGTAGGCTTTCAGCCACCAGATGTGTGATGGAACTCACAATCTCTTTAAATCAGAAGAGCCTAATAAATAAAGATGAAGTTCCTTCAGCCTCTGATTAGTTTACTATATGGATAGAAGTAGAAAGCAAGCAATTTTTATAATGACATTTAAGGTATGAAAGAGCAGTTCAAAGGAGGCTAATGTAAACACTAAGTAGATAAAAAGTTTGAGCTTCTTGAAACTCTTATGGGAAGGAAAAGAAATACCCTTCCTTTTGAATATAGCTATTTTCGGTTGATTTTGGTCAGTCCTGCACTGCAGCTGTAAAGGATTCCAGGTTCCCATCTCCAAGATACAGTTACAGCACTGTTTAAGAGCCACACAGCATGCACAACTGAGCTGTGTCCCCATAGCCAGGACACAGGCGAATACAGTTAACCCTTATTCCTTAGACAAGTTTGAAACCATCCTGTAATTGCATCTGGGGGCAGGGACTGGAGTTCCCTGACCCAATTATAGTTGTAACTCTGACAAAGCTTAGCTCTCAAAGCAGGTTAAAAAGCTAAAGGGACAGATTCATGTTATGTGCTGAGCACGAAAGTTTCTTTGAAGCAGATCCACAGTGCTGTAATCCAAAGTTCAATAGGCACTGTGCCAGTCCCTCTGCTGTATCCCATGTGAACTTTATATTGCTTTGCTTATTAGTGGCATTCAGGATGCTTGATGTATTTTTCATCATTCAGTCAGTCTTGTGGTATAATGTAAATCAGACAGTCCCTTTCCTTCGTGGAAGGGCTGCTTTTTCCAGCTTTGAGAGCACCCACTTCAAAATACTTTACTTTTACCAGTGGACGCTAAACTTTATTTTGTAATAAATAAGTTCTGTTTTTTCTGTTTACTTATATGTCTATTACTCATTGCATTTAAATGAGGAATTAGCTTGCTTGACTCAAAGCCAAATCTTTTTAAGCTATGCCTTGTTGAAGGAGAGTATCTAAAAGGAAAAGGTGCAATTGATCTGCCAGTAAAAGTCTCAGTTACCCCTATCATAAGAAAACAGTTGGCCTCTGCTTCAGGGACATTTCTGTAAGCAGGCACATGTACACTTAATATTTTGCAGTTGAGGGGAGCAGGTGTTGAATTTTCAACTTAATAGGCTCTAATGCTTCCTTAAAAGCCTTTTTTTTTGTCTTCATATTATGAGAAGTCTGACTAGCCCTAGAATGGCACCTCAGGTTTTCTTAGGTAGAATTTGGGCTCCACTGGTCTTAATCAGAGTTTTGACATTGTGTTCAGTGTAACAATTATACATCTGCTACTCAATAGCCTGATTTTAATGCCCCATATTTTCATGCAAAGCTTCATGGAGGTTTGAAGAACTCTAGAGTGAAAAGCTTTTGGATATCAATTCATTAAAAGTGTTAAATTCTTTAATAATATGTACTCTTATGATGGTTACAGTTGAAAGAAGTGACAAGTGGGAAGACTGGAGACCATAAGGACAGGTTTTGGGGAGGTATTCCTCAATTAATAAACTACTACTTGCGCTAAAGGTCTCCTAGGAAAATGCTTAATTCTGGTTACTTTCTTTGATCCCACACATTGCTAGTGAAACACAAGGCTAAATGGGCCAAAGGAAAAAGGCAAACATGGTAAGAACACATTGAGGAATGTTTGGAATGAAAACCTGTGATACTGCAGTAATGAATATGCCTGTAGCTGATCTAACTTATGGACTGTATTCAAATTGTTATAGCT
The DNA here is from genome assembly GCF_003259725.1 of Athene cunicularia. Taxonomy (NCBI): domain Eukaryota; kingdom Metazoa; phylum Chordata; class Aves; order Strigiformes; family Strigidae; genus Athene; species Athene cunicularia. The sequence continues at coordinate 32,701,420 of NW_020799098.1, forward strand.
AGCTCATGTATCAATTGCAATGAAAGTATGGGCCAGCCAAAAACTTGTGATACATGGCCACTCATCTATTGTTTGGGACAATGCACTGCAATTGATACCTGAGCTAAGCAGGTTACAGACAGATAGCATGTATATAACAGATTGTACTGGTGTGTAGAGATACCTAAATTGTCTTAAGTTAGAATGGGTACTGGAAACAGCCCTGGAATGAGATGCAGACCTCAGGGTGGGCTGACTTAGTTAAAGGACTAGGAAAAGGACTAGGAAAAAAAATACATCAGTTGAGAAAATAGAAAGCAATGGGAAAAAAACCCAAATAACTAGAACATGGCTGAAATCCTGCAGAGCTCAGGGTGTGCTAACTTAAGGGACCAGGAACAAAATACATGTCAGTTGAGAAAGTAGAAAGCAGCGGGGAAACAACAAGTTTAACTAGCACATAATTGAAATGAAAAAAAGAAAGGACAAAAGAAAAAGAAACAAAACAGTGACAGGAAGGTTTGTATATACAAGAAACAAAAACTGGGAACTAAAAATTGCTGAAGCTATCATAAAGGAGCTATAGAACTGTTATTAAAATGGAGGAAAGGGAATAGATAGCAGAAAGTGAGAAATATGGAAAGTCTGTGCAGAGTGAAGAGAGATAACAAGGAGAATTCCAGAACCTTGTGAAAAGCATTTCCTTGTGAATGTTGTTTGCTGCAGGACCTTAATTTTGTAACTTACTTTCAGCATCTGTTGCTGAAGGAGCCAAAGCTTAAGGGCAGGAAAACAGGAAAGCATTCCACTGAAATCAAATCTCAATCCAGACATGAGCCTGGTTTTCAATTTACAGCCTAACTCTAAATCCCTTTAAAGTTTGCTTGTCACTTAATTGCACTACAAAATCTTGGCAGCCTCCTCACATCACAATTCTAAACTGTCAAAGTAAGTAAAAATAGATATAAAACCCCTCTAATGTCTGTCAACCTTTGGAAATAATGTTCTAGCTCAAATTATGTACCAAGCAATAAGTTCATTGTGTTGGGTCATAAGGCCCAACCTAGCACATTAAGGTCCATCAAACTTACTTGGGCCTTGCTTTATTAGGTGTTCTTTCTGGGACAATAAAACCCACCTCTATTTATTGTATCTGGAACTAGAGTCTTTGATCTCAAGTTTCACACAATGCAAGTTTATTTGAATGGACATACAAAGAAAAAGATAATTAAAAAAACCTAAAAATGCTCTGAGTTCACGCTTAGGGAGCAGAAAAGCTCTCATTTACATACATAGGCAATAGCAAGTTTTTTAACTGGGGTATTTACTATGGATATCTGGGGTATTATATAGCAATGGTAACACTGTAGTAGTCTCATATTATCTTCCTTACAAGCTACTTTAACTAATTGGCCTCATGAAGAAATAATAATGTCCCAGATATCTGCTGTGACAGTGCATAGAATATTGTGGCCTATGTTACCTTATGGAAATGGTGCATCCATCTGTAATAATTACACAGTAACTCAAAGTTATATTACTATTGCATTGAAATTTCTCAGTATAAACAATGCCTAGATACTTTACTGTTGACTAAATGAGGAAGAGAGTATGGAAGTAGGGGACTAAATAAGGGCAAAGTTTCTATAGTTTTGGTAAAAATGGCATCAAGATTCAGGCTGGTGATTACTATGCCACATATCAATAAAAATGTGGTTTCAAATGGAAGTATTTAATCAGTCATCACTGTAACTAGGGAACAACTGAGTGGGCTGATTCGGGTTTCATGTACTTGCACTGTACCAACAGAATTCTGCTGATTGTCATGACATTACCTCTGCTTTGTAGTGCTGCTTATGGGACTTGCACTATACCATTTACAAACACCTAACATTATTTAATATACTTGCATCACAAAACATTGTTTGATGAGAATGGAGATTCTGAGAAGACACGGGCCTGATCTTAACAGTAAGAGGAGAGCTCAGTTCAGTTGGATTTTGTTTTTCAAGCTGAGTTATTTTTAAAGGGTAGTTGTTCAAATCTGGAGAAATTCAGTCCTGGAAATAAGGAGAGAGATATATAATAAATCTAAATCTTAATATTTTCATAGAAATAGTGGTTTTCTTCCCTGTGTGCTTTTTGAAAGAAATAGTTACAGGTGCTTATATGGGTTGTGTGTTGCTATGGAAATGTTAGGAAGGGATAAGCAAAGAAGGACAATTCTGTTTATAAAGAAAACAGAAAACAGGTGAAAGGAAGAAAATATAATTATCCCCATTTTACAGCTGAGAAATTTCAATACAACAAAGATAAAGAGCCCAACTGTTGTGGAAATCTATCAATCCTTTTAGGTTGACCTGTCATTTAGGCATTGTTCTGCCTGCAGGGTATTCACAGAACATCTACAAATCATTACCCTCCCTTCACCCTCTACCTTTTACCTGCTTCTGCATACAGATTCACTCCATCATAGCTGTCAAAACTCTTTTGTAAAAAGAACCCAGAGTCACCCCACCACCCCCACTTCTAAAGAAATATTGCAAAGCCCAGTGATCAATAGGAGCACAGAAAGAAAGGAAGAGGCAGTACCAGCAATGAGATGTTGTTTTCTGGCCCACTGATTGTCACAGTGTGGATGTGGGTCATCTATTCATAACATGTCACACAGCCTGATCATTTTTGTTGTTTCAGTACTGATGGTAGAGGAAATCGGTAGGTTATATATCTCTGTTCAGCCTTGACAGTCAGTTCTGCACTCTCTGATTGTCGATGGTGAGAGTCAGAAACATGTCCAGGCCAGTAGGAAGAGGTTAGAACTGAAAACAAGTTCAAACTTAAATACAAAAATGGTCTTGGTGACACGACTACAGCCTTCCCACTCCTTCTCACTCCTGTCAGGCATTCCTGATCCTTGCAGTCTGTAGCTGATCTGTGCCTGAGTCTGAATTCAAGCTGATGTTCAGGGTCAGCAAAAGCTGGCTCAGAGACATCAGCTAAGTGATGCAACAGGAGAGGCGAGTGAAGAAAATACAGGAGAATGTGGCCAGACCCATTACATGTGCAAGAAATCAAGTACTTCAAGTACCAACACAGATGGTTTGGTTCCTTGTTAGAGCAAGGAGCCTGAAAAATAAAATCCAACAAAAAGCCTACTCAGTCCCAGTGGGTAGACAAGAAAATTGTTCCTCAAGAACAAGAGTAGAAGGAGCAGAAACTTTTTCTCAAGAACGGCGTAGAAGAGGACCCTCTGTCCATGCTCTTTGCAGTTGATTTGACAGACAGCCTACACTGAGCCTGAGACAGAGAAGAAGCTCTTCCTAAAGGCAGAGAACCCATACTCTGATCTAGGATCCAGTGACTATAACTGTGGTCATAACAGCTATAACGGTGTCATAACCAACCTATGCCATAACCGTGTCTGTACATCCTCCTCTGAACTTTTAGTGTGTAGCTCCTGGTGTGAAAAAGTTGGTGGAAAAAGCCCACCTGATTGAGGATCCTGGAGTCATGCTACAAAATAGGCTACTTTCTTTGGTCACACTGCTGGATGTCAAGAAATTTCTAGGAAGAAGAGCACACTAACTCACACTTGGAGACAATGCTCACCTGCATCTCACTTGCACCACACTTCCACACCACAACAAGGCAGTCAACCAGCATGTTAGTTCTTTGATCTTGACTGTGCACTTCTCCCTTCTCTATATGTGGTATATTTATCTTGTAATAAATCCTTTCACTCAGTCTTGGTATGTCTTTCGTATTAGAGTTGTGTTCATCTTATCTCTTAGGAGAAAGAGGATGGACTAGCCATCTAGTGAGAGGGATTGGCCAGGAGGGGAAGCCAGATATCATCTAAATAAGCCAGACTGAGTCACAGACTGAGCCTGGACTGAGACCAGAAGAATGCTTAGAGCCTTTTTCATCTAAAACTCAAGGCATATGAGACTTTTTACATATTCAGCAAGGAGTGCATCACAGAAAAGATGTCAGAGTGTTCATATGTGAAGTGTAGGAAGCTGGAGTTAGTAGAAGGTCTTTGCATTTCTTCCTAGGACTTGTTAGAAAGAATATGTCACTAGTGTATTGGCTTGTCTCAGGGCCTATCTCTCCTCTCTCGCTAGACTTGTGGATAGAAATCCACAGTGCTGTCATAATCCCTATTCCAGTCCTGTTCTCACTGAACTCAGAAATCCCTTTCTAACTCCCCAAACTATCCACAGCTGTGCTTTTAGTCATAATCTAGGGTATTACCTACAGCTTCTGACAGCCATCCCTATCCTAATGGCCACTCAATGCTAATCTTGTCTGGAAAAATCCTACACATGTTGTGTCATGTCTCTCACTGTTTACTAATCCACCAGCCAAGACAAGCCCATAAAGAATCAGTGCTTTCATCTGGTATTCAAGCTTCCCTTTTGCTTCAGCAATGTCAGATCTAATCTGGTAGGATAGAGTAGTTATAATTCAGGTATGACCAAAAATAAGAACTTTAAGGACAGCAGCAAAGGAATGTAAATATCTTACAAGTAGGAGAAACACCATGATAGGACTTGGATGCAAACCTGAGATGTCAAGGTTGTCAGAGTTTTATGTGCCGAGCATGTATGAAGGGTCACCTGAGAGGTGTAAGAAGATTTAGACTTCTAAATGTAGATGTCAACATAATATCAATGCCAAATGGCTGACAGGAATATATGAGCGTGTGAGGAAGGAGAAAAAAAGGCAAACAAAGCTTAGATGCCAGCACAAGCTGAGATGTGTAACAGGGCTGAATCCCAGCTTGAATGACTGAGTTATTTCCCAAAGTCAGTTGAAAAATCTGTAATGCATCCAAGAACTGAATCTATCACCTGAATTCCAATCCTTCATCTTCTACAGCTGCAGTGTAAGTCTACTTAAAAGTAATCCTGTAGTCTGTAAGGCTTCTTAAGCAAGCTACTACAGCTGATAACTTCTTACAAAAGCAGGTCCAAGTCTATTTACTTAAAACAGCTGCTTACATGATATATTTTTCTAGTGTTCTCCTTGAAAAAAATAAAATTACTTCAACAATAGAACATGTCTATACAGCAAGGTGTAGACTGTTCAAGTCTGACTCAGAGATAAGACACTTCTCCTTGGAACTAGTGTAACCTTGTTGTCTTGGCTATCATTGAGCCTGAGTCTATGTGGCTGTGGGAAGGAAGAAACGAAGCACCTCAGGCTTGCAGCTGGGCAGCTTCTGAGCCTGAATTGGCTTGTTTGGGTGAAGTGCAGGCAGCAGGTGTGAATGACTGGCTACACCTCAATAGTCAAGTGTCACTGAAAGACAGGCTGTAAGAGTTAAAAGGATAGATCCTGAAGGTGGGTTTGACTCCTAATTCAAATACTAATCTAGTTTCCTCAGTGAGCAAAATTCAAATTCCTAGTCCCAGATACTCCATATTACTGAAGTTGATTGTGGGAGCTATAGTTTACACCCTTTGTTCTAAGAATACATTGATGTAAAATCCAATAGGCAAATCTCAGGGTGTTTCCAGTCTTTTTCTAAACTCCAGTGTCTATTATGCCTTCTGGTTATTACAAGATAGAGAAGAAAAGGGTGAAAAATAAAAAAAAGATGAATAATACTTTGAAAATACCTTCTAAGTCTTCTAGAATGTAAAAAAATCAATGTTTGATTACATTTCACAGGCAACACATACAGCAGGCTGTTCATTACTTCAGCTGCATACTGATTTTTCTAGCTTCTGGCAATCAAAGAATTTAAGGAATACTCTCTTGTGATACTGTTAAGATTGCTGATGATATATAGTGACTGGTCCAACATCACTAGGAACTGTAATATGGATCAACTCTTGGAACAACTAAAGCCGCAATCACTATAGCAGGTGAAACAAAATGCACAAATTGCAGAAGTGTGTCTATGTGCATATATGTGCTTGCACACCTAGACAGAGCAGGCAGGCACAACAACTCACACAGGTAGAAAAGGGGGAGATGGCTCATCTCAGAGAAGTGTGATTTCATGCAGGAAGAAGCTGGTCTAAACTATGATGTTTACTTTAACTTTAAGCAAAATGAAGGGGATCCTGACAGTTAAGAATTTTTGATGTGAGTTTGGAGCTTGTGTAAAGTATCAGTAAATCTACGGGATCCACTAGAATTATATCAGCTTGGAAAGGTGTATGCAAGAACTTAAATGCTTTGGTTGCAGAAATGGTGTACGTCACTATGCACTATGGTGTAAACAAAGAAGTTACTTTGGAAAAGCTTACCCAAGCTTAGCTCTGCTCTCAGTTTGGTTGAGTTGAATTATATTTTGTGAGAAAACAACAAGACCAGACCTGTGTCTCCACATTAAATCTTTCCAGTGGGTAAAATCATATGTACTTAGTTTATTCTTTGATATAAAATGATTGATTTCTATATAAGGTGATTGAAAGTATCCTGGTCTTGCCTTCCTTTATTAAGTAATATACCCTAAAAGAGAGTTGAGGGAAAACATGAATAGAGTAGGAGTCTCTGCTAACACTTGCTACAAAGTCTTGCTGCTAAGGAAGGTCCAGACATGGGAATATCAGGAGGAATTTTGGGGTGCTTAGCACAAGAAATCTTGTGAATCAGACCTGCTATGTTCATATTCAAAGGAAACAAGTCAGGGACAGGAGAGTACTTCAGCTTTAGAACTGACGATGGAGGATCAAAGACAGAAACTGAAGTAAAATAGAGAAAGATATAGTAATGGCTGCTTAAAGGAAAAAAAAAGATCCTCTTCATCTACCCTCTCATATTTGTTATTCATCTGTGACATAAAAGCAGACTGATGGTTAAATGAAGCATCTCTGTAAAAGCAGGGGGAGTAGAAATGTGAACATATTCTTTTCTGTAGGAAAGGAGAATTGAACCCAGTTCTACTATTAAAATAGATAACCAGAAAATAAATATTTTACTTGGTTATTTGCTGAGAGGGGAGAAAAGACTCCTTTTTGGCATTAGCACAGTTAGGACAACTTGAAAGGTTAAATAGACATAAATTCCTGAGAGGTAACACTGTGATATAGGACTATAGAGAGTATAGCAATATGGTGCTAGGATATTCTCAGCAGTGCTGTTATAGAACATTTGCTGTGTTAACTGTACCTTATGCTATAAATCGATGTATCTTTTGCTGTAGTTTACTAGGTATTTTAGTTTGCATTTGTGTTGTATACTTCCACTGTGTATTCCTATTGCATATTTTAATAAGTTATATAATTCTGCGACAACAAAAGTGGATGCAATAAAGCCTGACTGATTGATGCTGCTTGTGTATTTTAGACTGGCATTGGGAATCAGCCTGAATTTGCAATTTGGCAGTAAATTAATATTGATACAAAACCATTCATGTAACACAAAGCTTGTTACTCTATATTCTAGTAGTGTTTTCTTTACTTGTTTTGCTGGGTTTGAGATGTCTCTTAACCCATCTAACTGGGAGAATAGGAGTAAAAATATTTTTACTTCTGAAAGCTGCAACATGTATTGGTTTGAATGATTAAAAATAGAACAAGCACATGAAAAACTTATTTGGAAGCTAGTTTTTTTACTCTTTCTGCTTTATATCCTTTTAGCATGATATCGAATGTTACATGCAAATTCTACCTGACCATACAAGGCAGAAAGTTTGAAAATAAATGCTTCATTCTCTTATACTGAGGGATGGATTGCAATTATTGGCTCATTTGATATGATTGTATGATATCAAAGCAAGGATACTGTGAGGTAGGGAAAGAGAAGGATCATGTCTCTCTTTAAACAGAGGTGTGGTTTTCCACTTTTAACCTCCTCCTCAGAGAAGCTGGACAGTGTCAACTTCCCTAAACCTGTGTGAGCCGGCTTATTATGTTTGTTAAGAGGACATAGTAAGATGCCTAATGAGATTTAGTCTTAAGGGCAGGAAGAAGGAAAGCCCTACTGAAAGACTTCAGCAATAGAAAAGGTAGTAGCATCTCCTGAGTACTTTTTAGGAAAATTGTGAAAAAATAAACAATAACAATTAATTATAGAAGACCCTTTGAAAGAGATGCTACAAGTTCCCCCCTTGGATTACAGAACACTGTGTCTATGGCTCTGGTCTGCCACAATAAACAGCTTCCTGACACCCCCAAAAATGTTTCTCTGTTCTTTCTCTTTACCCATAACCCTCAAAAAACCCTGCTGTTATTTACCCATAAATTTCTTTGATGGGCAGTTATATGTATCAGGAGTACCACATTTACATTTGATATAAATCTCTGGAGCCTTCAATTATTTAAAAAAGCATTCAGAGTTTTTTTCTTCCTCAAACACTGGGTTTGGAAAGGTATCTGGGTCTGGAGGGATATAGGTCTTGCCCTGTTAATAACAGCTGCCTCCTTTCAAGCTCCTCTGCTCCCCTTCCTTGCTTGACTATGTCAGACCTTTCATCAGTTGAGTGCTGAATGAACAAAATGACTGAATTAGATAATACTCCACGGTGTACCAGATTTCAAGTAATTATGAAAAAATAGATATGAGATTCAGATAGCACACTAATACTGTTTAAAAGCATGCTGGCTCACATACTCAGTCATTGCTAACACTGGCATGCCCTCAGAGTGAGCAGTAACAGGCCTATGAATAAAAAGAAGTTGATTAGCTGTTCCTGAAGACCATCCAGTTATTGGTTCAGCTGATACGGTAAGGCTCGCATACAGTTCTAACAATTCTTTTTCATCAAAAGCATGGTAACTGTAGGAATATCAATGAATTGAATCAAATCTATTTTATGTCTGCCTCCTGAATTAGAAGTTCCTTAAGAAGTTTCAGGAGAAATAAAGTTGCACAGATGCTTTGAAGAAGAGTGAAGATCCCCAGAGCACTGCATCTGATTCTGGAGATTCTTGAGCACTTCTAAATTGCATATCTTGCCCATGTCTCAGTTATCTGGGAGACGCCAACGTAGGTGCCAGTCTCACACATTCTGCGTGAAAATCAGATTTTGATGAGACACATGCCTTTATAGACAGTATAGACATTTTGCAATCGGGTCCTCAATCTATATTACAGTACCAACAAAACATGGCATGTTGCCCAACAGTTAAAGAGAGAAAGATAATTTTACCATGTTTTATCTTTCTGAACAGTTTTTTCTCAAGGACCAAGAGGGGTAGCAAGAAATGCTCACTAGCCTTACCCAGATGTTTGCTTAAAAATGAGAGAAAGAAGAAAGTTCTGATAATTGATAAAATCATAGTCCAGGGGTCTGATAATTAATGAAATCATAGTTCAGGGGTCTGATAATTGATGAAGTCATAGTCCATTCCTGGCACCTGAAATGGAAGAACTGGGAGAATGAACGCTGATGATGGTGGCCATAATATGTCAGAAGGTGACAAATCTTGATTTTCTTAGTTAGTCTCTGCCATGGCTGATAGCAAGAAGGGACTCCTAAACCAAGTATTAAAATGAAAACCTCAGACTCTGATTCTTATAAACTATTTGCAAGTTATGTTAAAAGGTAAAAATACTAGATAATCTGAAATATCATGCTTGTCTGATTCAAAAACAGTTGTAAAATTCTCTAAAGTATGATATGGTATCAAATGCACACTCATCTAGTAAAATATTTTTATTGGAGAAAAACAATAATTGCTAACTCCATGAATTTTAATAGGACAATTACACACTGATCAATAATGTTACATTTAATGATTTCTCTTTCACCAACACTTCAGTGTTGTCAGTTGACCTTTAATGGAGATTCAGTGATGCAAAACAGCTCTTCTGTAGAATCCAACGTAATGAGACTGGGTCATCTAAAAGCTCAAATGACATCTTCAAGTTCAGCTAATGAAAAGTGATCCTGGATTATCTAGCATCATGCAAATATCAGAAGAGAGAATTTTCTTTACCTACAAAAACCTTTGCTGTTGTCTCTGATGGGCAGATTCCAGTCAGTACTGGGTTTATTAATTATCCTCAGGTTTTCTTGCTGCTAAACTGAGCCAAGAAAACATATGAAACTTCAACAATGCCCTTGATTGTCATGGTAGGAATAATAGACCTGAAAGTTAGATGCTATTAAGATAGAGATTTACAAACTTAATTTTTCACAGTGAAGTAAAAGAGCTAACATGAACACTGATAAGTGTGGGGTTGAGGATGTGGGTTGCATTGTGATGTTGCTTATCTCATTTATCCTGCAGGCTTAATAATACCAAGCTAAATTCCTGGCCGAGGTACAGGTTTATGTCACATTACGGGGAGCATTAAGCTCCAAAATTCATATCTTCAGTACAGGATATTCCCTTCATTCACAGTGGGCCCTATATGCCTGTACACTGGAGTAGCCTCCACCTCACTCCCCAATTCATGTTAACAGAGAGTGAAACTACATTTTTGCATCTCAGTTTCTGTAACTGATTTCAAACATAGCTTGTTTTTCATATAATGATCTGCTTCAGAGTTCTCTGGAACTGGGTGAAGGCTAAGGTCATTTTGTATCATGTTGTCTCCTTTCTCTTGTCTTTTGCTTTATGATTCAAGGTACAAGGAGGCCAGGAACACACAAGGTTCTTTCCCATTGACAGACAGCAGGTCCTGCTATAAAAACTTGAAATGTCTGCAGAAATTGTTAGCAGATTTGCAGAGATCTTCAGAAACCATCTCCAGAATATATGACAGATTTCCAATATTGCAACTGAGTGAATGAAAAAACCATGTCAGACCACAGTGTTCTGAACTGCACTTGAACTTTTAGTTTGTTTCCTCTGTCTTTGCGATGTTAACAAAGGCTTTAATGCATTGGAAAAAATGGCTTTGAGAAAGGAAAATGGTTATATACTTAGGTCACAGTGATGATTTTGCCATCTATGCTCCATTTAATCATAAAGGCTAGATTAGAAAGTAGATCTGTAGAGGGAGCAGGTGGTGCTGCTGTCGACACAGACTGTGTCACTCTGGACTAGCTTTTGTCTGGACCGGTGGACTGAGCATCTTCACCAGTAGCAGTGATTTAGATGCTTTCCTCAGGCTCATCTTCTGCTTTATCTTCATTATTATCCAGTTTGAGAGGTCTCTGTGATGCCACAAGTATGGCAAGTTGGAGATGATGGAGAGAGTTGCTTTGCTTCAAAACTACCGATCCAAACTACAAAGCTACTGCAAATGCACCTGGCTGCTTCTGATATGGTCCTCTCCCTCCAACTGCCATATGCCATTATGTGACCTACAAAAGAGTAAGCAAATCCTATTATTTCCTGTTATAATTTGCTCTCTTGAAACTTTTCTACATACAGCTGTTAGTTCCCTATTGGTGGTAAAAATTATGCAAAACATTTGAGTTAAGCAAATTTTTAAAAGGTTAGGTCTATATTTGTTGCGTAGTTACACTGATAGCAAACACTAGATTTGGATTCATAAATAAGCATCATGAATAAGCAAAGACCTTAATGAGATTTAAAAGACTTCTTTGAAAGACACATGAAATGACAAGAATTTGTTAAACTGAACATTTCTAGACTACATACCCGAAATCACGTCAACAAGGTAGCCCTCAAGGTTGAAGCTGACCCCTAAGATTTTGCTTGACTGTGAATGAAATAGTCCCATGTTTTATCATCCTTTTGTATGCAAATAATGCATCTCCCTGAATAACTAGCTTCCTTGGTCAGTTGTAGAGCTAGGACATGGGTTTCTTTCGTGACCTGCAACTGAAGGGAGATAACATAGGGAGTACTTTGCTTCATTCTCTCCTGTGCTTCCATCCAAGAGATGGGTACAGTCTCTGCAGTTATTCTTTTATTAGACCATGTCCAGTTATACATGAGGAAGTTTCTTGAAAAGTCATTGAAGATTAGGCCTGTTATCAAAACAAAGTTGTATAAATATATAGGTGAAATTAAATTACAAAAAAAATGACAAAACAGGTGGTGCCCAAAATTCACAATTATGTTGAAGAAATCAGAGTGCAAGACAACATTTAAATGAAGCAAATATGAAATAGTGAGCCTACAGGAAAGGTAATCCCATCAACCACAGACATTTGTGTTCTTCTGTAAAATACAGAGGGCTTTGACAGTGTTCCCAGAATGTAGCAGATCTACAGTGTGCTTTAGTAGTAATAACAACAATTTAGCTCCTACAATCTGGCTTTCATAATGCACTGCCTGCTTCAGAGCAAGATTAACATGCATCTAAGATCATAAGAAAAGAAGATATATGATCCCATTCACTTCTTGAATAACTACAGAACAGTTGAATTCAAATTTAAGCCAAAACATCTGTGGACATTAGGAGTGTTAAATTTTGTTCCTTTTGACAGAATAAAAAGTATGAAATATATTTTTTTAAAAGATGTGAGGGCGTAGAGGTTTGAACCAAACGTTTTTGCAATAAAATGTTTACTAGCTATGATTCTGCATGTGTTTTACTTGGCAGCCATATCTGAGGGTGGTACATGGGTTGTTCAATGTGCCTATACACTATATAATGAAAAATTTTAATGCAAATTAAACTTTATCTCTGTTTTCTTCTTCTGAAGGCAAATCCTTGCCTTCAGGATAAATGATACTCCACAACTTGATATCCCATTATTGTTATTATGCATAATGTTTCATTAACATTGCTTTGCTACAGCACACACATCTACAGAAAATACTTGTACTCGGTATTGTGAAGGCAGTATCAAGATCACTCATCAGGCTCGTTCAAGTGTGGTGAGTAAATGATGCTCTTCTAACTTGGCTCAAGTCACTAATTTTTCACTCTTTGTTTCTCTCCACTTTAGGAGCATTTCATTTTGTATTGAAAAAATAAGATCACCCCCATGATTAGTCATGTCCTGGCTTATGATAGCAGATGGGTGGTAATATTGGTGACTTTTCTTATATTAAAAAATGTCTTCATCAAAACCATTAGGCATGTGGGACGTTGGTGTCAAAAGAACTAGGAATATCCCTGTGAGGTCCTAAGCATCAGTCAGTGGAGCCTACAGTTGTATATAAATTAGCAGTTTTAAGTGGCACCAACGCACATCAGTTGAGCATCCAGAATGGACAAAACACTGGGTGCTTCGTCCTGTGCTTATCTGATGTGAAATCTTTTTTGCAGTCTACCTCTTGTGCCAGTGGTAACACATGAACCTGTTAAAATCTTCTGCAACACTGAGGTTTTAGAAGGTTTATAGGTAGACCATACTAAATCACGCAGGCTGGTTTCCCACCATAGTGAATTTGCATATGGTGAAAGGACACTAAAAGCTCAGAATATGCTGGAATCTGAAAGAGTAGAATAAATAGAATGTGAGGAAATGATCTTTTCTGTAAAAGCAGTTATTATTACCCCGGCTGACAGGCGTAAGGAAATATTAATCATTTTTTGCTAGAAAAAATTTAACATTCTCTGTTATAAGAACACAGCTCTACAGAGCATAGAACTACTGTGAATTTACATTGTCTATTGCTATCTTTATAGAATACTATAACATATGTGAGCTGGGACAGATAGTATTTTTGTATACTTCTTACACTTTTGGCTTAACAAAGAGACACTGGTATCATCCATCCTAGTATTCTGTAGAGAGTTAAAGTGGTTTTGCTCAGAAACCAGAAAATCTTACAATAGAAAATCTCCACTTGATTCTGAAGGAAGAATTTTCTTTTAGCTGGGTCATGGTTAGTGACTCAAACCAAGTTAGAGTGGTACTGCAAAAGAAGAGATTGGATTGCTCAACATAATGTCTCTCAAGATGCTACTTAGTAAAGAGTTATATGTCTTTACATTCCTGTTGGCTTGGGAAGGAAACTGATACTGTGCAGACCTTTACTGGATCTGGCTCTGTGTGTGTGAATAGAATTGAATAGAATTGTCTTGGATTTATTCAATCCTGATGTTTCTAATACTAACTGCCATCCTGCTGTCATAGCTAGCTCTGATCTTTGGAGACACATTACACAATTATATAAGAAATTCCTCAAAGTTGTAATTGTCATCATCCTTCAGGGAGTATTACTGCCAGTGCTTCAATTTTCTTATTATTTATCATTAAAGTAATACCCATCCATTTACAGACAGACTGGCTACAAATTCTGTGGCTTGGCTTGCCTTCCAAAGTGGTTTCTGACTTTGCCATGTCCCTGAATACCAAGGGAAATGATTATGCTGCTAAAATCCTATCCTATTGTATTTTGACTGTGCCGAAGTAAAGGATTTGTGAACTATGTAAATGTTACTGATGGAAATAGCCTGTTTATACTTTGTTATTCAGTTAGACACAGTCCAAATAATTTAATCTTGGGCCTCTGTTATGTGTTTCCTGGGAGATTTAATTAATGAGGTTATAATTTAAAAAAAAAAAAAAAAAAATAAAATTGAACTCCTTCATCTTTCCATTTAATATGAAGAAAACCCACATCTATTCTCAAAGGCCAAACTACACTTGATGCCCCATAGAGAAAATAATTCTGCTATTACAGGAGTCCCACTATGGAGTAAGCTATTACAGTCCTGGAACAGACTCGCTAAGTAGGAGAATCAACCCTAGTGATTCCCAGTCTTTCCAACTAATTCTACCCCTGCTTTGCAGGATAGAGAGACTTGTTTGATTACAGTGACTGTATCAAGGTTAATAAAGAGGTCAGTCATCTGATCTCCCACACAGAAAAACCTATCTTGGATTGGCTCGGAAAAGTTGTCATGGTCCTTATAAAGGCCATATTGGGAAGCTATGAGTAGGAATTAAGTTACAACTTGGAGGTATGTCAGTCTGCTGAGGTCTAGATTTTCAAGTGCAGTTGTCATAGGGGAAAGGAGAAATGTACAGATTTTATTGTCTGGATGGGTTTTTTGTTGTTGTTTGGGGTTTTTGGTTGGGTTTTTTTTGGTGTTGGTAGTATGTTGGTGTTTATCTTTTTTTTTTTTTTTTTTTTTTTTTTTTTTTTTTTTTTTTTTTTTGTGGGGAGGTGGGACACAGGGTTTGGTATGCTGTTGTTTTGCATTCTCTCTGATATCCTGAAAAGAGTTCCTGAATTTTTGGCACTGGTGAGGCCGCCCCTCGATTCCTGTGTTCAGTGTTGGGCCCCTCACTACAAAAAGGACATTGAATGACTCGAGCGTGTCCAGAGAAGGGTAACGGAGCTGGTGCAGGGTCTGGAGCACAGGTCGTACGGGGAGCGGCTGAGGGAACTGGGGGTGTTTAGTCTGGAGAAGAGGAGGCTGAGGGGAGACCTCATCGCCCTCTACAGCTGCCTGAAAGGGGATTGCAGAGAGCTGGGGATGAGTCTCTTTAACCAAGGAACAAGGGATAGGACAAGAGGGAATGGCCTCCAGTTGTGACAGGGAAGGTTTAGACTGGATATTAGGAAGCATTTACAGAACGCGTTGTTAGGGGATGGAATGGGCTGCCCAGGGAGGTGTTGGAGTCCCCATCCCTGGAGGTGTTTGAGTTGGGTCGACATAGCGCTGAGGGATATGGTGTAGTTGGGAACTGTCAGTGTTAGGTTAACGGTTGGTCTGAATGATCTTCAAGGTCCTTTCCAACCTAGTTGATTCTGTGATTCTGTGAATTCACTGTAGCCAGACTTGGAGTTTAGTCAGGTCCTCAGTCCTGGATGTTGAAGATTTCTCCCTATCCGATAGGCAGCTCCTGCCAGGTACCTGTCAGCAGATTACTTCATAAAGTACATATACGGCATAGTTAAAATCTTGTCAAGTTATTTCCTTTCTGTGTAATCCACAAGAGTAATTAAGCAGCTAAAAATGAGGACTAGAAAGTACTACTACTCTGTAGGAGGCATGTGCCCAGCTTTTAGATACTGAGTCTTTTACAGTAGGAGGTGATCACTAGCAGTGATTTTCTTACTCTCTGACTGATTTGCTATTTAGTTTTTTACAGAAGGTAGAAAAGTCTCAGGGAGAACAACCATGAAGAAACCATTTGCTAGTTAGATGTCATTGCTAAGTGATTAGTTCAAGCCACCTTCTGCTTTTTTTAATAGGGGAAGTAGTTAACTCAGGGTGAGGGCTCACAACTCTCTGAAGGAAATACTGTTTTTTCTTTTTCTAGTTCATCATCAAATATGCAACCATTTATGAGGATCTATAACATCTAATTTTCTGTATGACTCCTAGAAGGAAAAAGGGTATGCTTAAAACAAGTCTGGGAATTGCAGAACTTGTCTGAAATTGTTTTCAAAGTAGGTTCCTCTGAATATGGAGCAGGAGTTAGTCCTTTTATGTAAGTGAAAGCACACTCTTACTAGCTACAGCACTCAGTCATGGCTGTAGGTATTTGCCTCACCATCCCAAAGGAAGTCCCAATCAGCTGGCTGCTGTCAGATCTTAGCTTCTTTGAAGCTGTGCTATTTTGTGTTAGGTTTCAATATTTACTATGTCTCAGTGACAAAGAGAACTTGACTGGGATACACTTGACTGTATCCCAGTAAATTTAAATAGTCACATGGAATACAAAACTTTATGCTCCAATTCCTATTCCAGAGGCTGCTTATATTTTTTATATTTTATAGTTGCTAGATAAAGATACAACACATAATTAGTCCTTAACCTAGGGTCAGAACCCAGGTCTTTGTCCAGATTTCTAAAGCATTTGTGTAAAATGTATATTTTCTCGTCGACCTTAATGAAATTTGAAATCTTTTCTACAAAACCCTTCCTACTCTACTAGGGAGAAAGAAAAAGTTGTTCCCTGTGTCTCTCTTGATTCCTGAATGTTTATAGTTCACAGTAGGTAGATGACAGACGTCCTGGGAAGGAAACGGTGGGATTGAATCTCACTAGATATTTAATTCAAGAGAACACTATCTGGAGGTTTTTATATTTTTGGATGAGTGCTGTAAACAACACTTCCCCTCTCTAGCATATTTTTTTGATCTCTATTCTAGTTCTCTTATATTCCTTTCATATACTCTTTAATTTAAGGACTGTGATTCAGTCTAACTTTAAATTGATTATTTAATTTCTCACATATTTAAGTGTTGACTTTTCATTATGTATGTCAGAACTTAAGAAAGAAAGAATTAAAGAAGGTGATGGATTACAAAAAAATTTCTTTACAAGTGAGGAATATTTGGTATTATTTGAGAAATTATTTATTTGTGAGTTATTTCTATATCCTTGATTTTGATCTTCCTCAAGTACTGCATTATGTATCTGAGTGTAGGGTGCAGGGAACAGCTGCATGTATGTGTGTGAATACATGTTCAGATGAAAATCATACTGTGTAGAAACCAAGGTGGTAAAAATTTATAAAACATTCTTCCTGCTTTGGGGTGGATGACAACAGCTGCTTGACAGTGCACAACAGAAGTTCACAAGTGTTAAGGGCAAGAGATAAAAGTACAAATTGTTTAGACACACAGAAAAGTAAAGTATACCAAGAAAGATGTTTGTATTTGCTATAATACTTTTTGGTTTTGCTATATGAAATTCACAATGAAATTCAATGTTACATTCATTTTTAAGTCTCAAAATATATATTTGAGTCTTCAAGCTGTATAGGAAATAGCACAAACCATTTGTTACACTTCTCTGAAGAAATTGTTTGGAAATAACAACAAAAAACAGTTTTAAGCATTTATTTTGGTAACATGTAGGGTTAGGGATATGGTGTAGTTGAGAACGGTCAGTGTTAGGTTAATGGTTGGACTGGATGATCTTCAAGGTCTTTTTTAACCTAGATGATTCTGTGATTTTGTTAAAATATTATTCTTTACTATGGGGATGTTTTGCCCCATGATAATTTTGCTGATCAGACAACGTCTCCCACTGATATATGCTATTGTTATGGTAGTAATACTTATCAGAATGTTGCCAAAGATGTGGCTGTGTAAGCATTTCCTAGGAAATGACATGAGGGAGACTTTTGGTCAGGCTTTGGTCTGTAAAACTCATAAGGCTCATAAATCACAAGCACAGTGTTCTTTTCATCCTATTGTTGAAGCAAGAGTGACCCAGTGAAATTCAAGAACCACTCCAAGGGGGACATTTGCCCTTTTAATTTCTCACACATGTTAATTCATACGTGGAAAAAATGTCACAGTAACATTTTTAGATTACAAACAAGAAAGAAAATAGCTCCCTAACTATCTGTTGTCATTCAGTGACTGCACAATCCAAACACACTTTTTGGGGCAAGTACCAGTTCCTGCAAAATCACAAAAACTTGGCCTGCTGGCACACCAGACAAGATAATATTAAAAACAAGCCTTATTTCTGAAGCTGGTAAGATAAGACTTCTCTAAGTATGATGTGATTATGCTTCTATGATGATTGTCATTAAACATCATCATAACTGGAGACATTAAGACCATTGGAAATACCAAAGTGTTTAGAAGGACATGGAAGCTTGTCCATGTTTTGAAGTGAAACAGGGTAAATATATATATGGGTGATTGATTACTCACTGGATCTGGATCAAATTCAGAAAAATTTGCATCAAATTCAGAAAAAAATTTGTAAGCAATATAGTTTGTTGTTAGTATTCCTAAGTCAATAACAAATAAAATACCCTTAGAGGACTTTGATCTGTAGAGAGCAATGTAAAATATAAGATTTTGGATTTTTTTTAGTGTAGGAGTATATGTGTATGCTTGAATAAATGTATGCGTAAAGCAATAAATATATGCTTATAAAAATAATAAGAAGAAAATTTTTATAATGGATATTCCATTGTGGGAGAACTGAGCACACACATGACCAATGTGATCAAGCAATGCCCGTTTCTTACAACTAAGAAATCCCTTTTATAATGTTCTCCCGCACACGTGAGTAACATGCAGTACAAGTCCTCAAGATTGGACAGTTAACTTAGCCCGCGCTTTAAACCTCCGTATGATTGGATAAAAAGTGCCCCATCAGCCGTGCCAGGCTCCCTGCCTTGTGGAACTTCCTCTTCCATCCCAGCCCCTTCCAGGGGTTGTTTGTCTCCTTGAGTTTCTCCCCCCTCATTCAGGGTCACATCCTTATCGCATTCTTGCTTGGCTGAGGCTCTTATCAGTCTTGTTCTCACACAGGATTGCTCACATGGCCATTCTCTCGCAGAAAGTCCTCTAGAATCCCAACATTCCATAAGCCTAGATTATGGTAGGAAATAATTATATTTTAAAACAAATCAGGATTCAATCCCCTGATACCCTTATGATACACTATCCATTTCTGAATGAAAAACATTTTCAGAATGAGATTATTTGTGAGACCATAGCAAAACCAAAATCTAACTACAAGTTTTTAACATAATTTCTGATCAAAAGCACATAGCATGAAATGTTCTTTTCTTTGGATCTGCAAAATCAACAGGGATGTTTCATTATTATATTAACTACTTGTTAGTTGTCAAAATAGGGGTATCATGCTATTTATTTCAGACCTGGTATGGATGTGTATTAGAAGCAGTTAACATTACTCCCATTAGAAAAGACACAGTACTGGTACAGGTTTTCACCCTGAAAACTGTGGCACTGTCTTGCAATTTTTATTCTACAAAGCTGTCAAAATTCTAAGAATATTGTTTGAGCCATCTGATCACTTTTCAGAAGCTATGAACTAATTCTTGGAAAGGATCCATGCTATATTTCACTTCAGGTACCTAACCTTTGTGCTAAGGAGAGCTTCAAAATACCTGTTCAGTTGCTCAACATGATGTAGAGAACGACAGGCAAGATACAGCATCCTGAGTATTATGTCTGTACTACTATTGCTACAAAAAATAATGCCATGTATCTATAAAGGCAGTGAGTCTCAGTGTCTCCTGTTTTATTTTGGATTAAGAATAAAATTCTAAGTGGATAAAGAGAGAGTAACGGCAGAAGAACTGGGAAAGAAGAGTACAAGGCAAAGACTATCCGTGCAGCTTAATTGTGAGACTAACTCTGGTTTAGGTCTAATTACAAATCAAGTGGAATAGGTGATAGGGTTTATTACCTACAAGTGAGTGCTGATGTAATTAGAAATTTATTTCATTATTAAAAGCATGTTTCTAGCTCTATTTTTTCTGTGAATAAAAGAATGTTCTTGTTTGGAAAACTAATCCTAAGAGAGAGCTCAGGCTTGAAAATCATGAACAGATTAAATTGCTTTATTACATCTGGGTGATGGAGTAATTTCTTTGGACTCTTTGCTTCCCCATGGTGGTTTCAAACTCAGCTTGCTGAATGCTTTGAATACTGGTGCTGGGCCCCTAATTTTCTAGGTATTTAAAAATTGAACACGGCAGTACTAGTGTCTCATTACAGATTTATCCCTGTATGCTCCTAATAAGCAGTGCCATTCGACGTTAACTAAAACCCAGTTACAGATATGTTTGAAAGAAATGTCTGACTTCTGCACTTCTATTACTTCTATTATTTCCTTCAAAAGCACATTAGTTTTGTGAATGCTGGTTAGAATTTGTCTCTCTGCATTTTTAAGATTGACTTCAAGTTTTTCACTGAAGCCACAGTGAAGTGCATGCATCAAGACCATACGTTAGAAAAGCAATCTACATATGTTAATGACTCACTTAGCAATTTGAATGACCTCTCAGTTTCTGAACAATTCCTGTCTCTAACCCATATCCATAAATGTTTTTTAACTGATCTGGCTTAGAACTTTTCATTTACAGACTTTTACTTTTTCATTGTGGGGGAGGCGAAAAAAATGACATTGATACTTTTTCCTGGGAATGTACTATCTCCAGAGATTAGGAGACTGTAATTAATTTACACTTTTAGCCATTTCTTTTCTTGTCTGCTAGATACTTTCATGACTGATTAAAAAAGCTTGTTGACTAATCTAATTAAACATAAACACATGGAGAAATTCAAGGATATCTAAAACTTTCTCTGATCAACTGGGAAACTTGGGAGTGGGAGGATTGCCTAAAATAAAGGAGAAAACACTTGATACATGAATACAAAAACCATTACAAGAACAAACTTCTGAGTTGCTGGTGATGAGAAAAGAATCTGGGCCATAGAAATATGAATGTTCAGATTTTTCTCTTTATTTATTTATTTTCCCTTGTGAGTGTTTAAGTGTTTTCTGGGCAGTGTCCTCTTCCTACAGCTGAGAAAGTAGCTTTCTGTGTCAGAAGTCACATGCCTGCATAAGGTTTCCTTGTATGGAGATCTCTTGGTTTATTTCTTTTTGTTAATTATAGCATGGACTTTGCATATTAAGATGACTTCAAACAAAAGTTTCTTCAGCTATAGCAGGGTTTTTTTGGCACAGTTCATGACTGTATTGCAGCATTATCATAGTATCTCACCATTACAGTGGTATTTCACTCTGAACAGAGCCTGATTTGGAGAAGTTACAACTGCATTTTATTACTACTAATCCTCCTTTACATTTCTGGAATTAAGACAACTTTCAGGCCAAAGTGCAATAGGCCATTTGTGCCATAGCAAACAATTCTCAGGAAATCTTAAATAGTATATTTCTTGTGGTGGTCTTATATACAGGATAAAGCACATATTGAGCAGTGGTGGCTGATTTCTTGATCTTGCTTCAAGATGGCTTATGTCAGGTAAAAAGAACTAAGGAAAAAAAGTGAAGGGCTATCTGGCTATTTCTTTTTTTCCTTTAATAAAGGTAAAACTGTACAAACAATCTTCTGAGAAGATGGAAGCCAGGTATTCTCCACACTATTGTAAGCTATTTTTAGTGAAAGACAAGACTGTGGAAGAATTAATTTCTGCATACATCTTCTTTGGTTCTGCTAAGACCCAGCCAGAAAAGATTCTTGTTCCTTATGGGCCACTATATGAGAATATTTAAAAAATTTTGAACTAGACTGCTTGGACTGAAATATCTGCATGGCTACTCATGATATTTTGTCTGGTTAATCAGACAGAGAGTGATTCACAATCCTCTAAAGCCAAACTTATACAGATTTTTTATGATACCAGTGTTAAGTCTTTTCTTTCTCATTCACAG
The DNA here is from genome assembly GCF_003259725.1 of Athene cunicularia. NCBI lineage: Eukaryota > Metazoa > Chordata > Aves > Strigiformes > Strigidae > Athene > Athene cunicularia. The sequence continues at coordinate 32,723,314 of NW_020799098.1, forward strand.
TACAGTCTTTTTTTGTTTTTTAATTGCCTCCCGATGTTTTTCTTTCTTCACCTAAACTTATTCTAAAATCCATACCATTTCTATAACATGGTAAGAAACTAGACTTATTATTGTCTTGCTATTATCCTTCACTGTAAAGATTGTAGCACAGCAGGAAAAAGATCAACAGTATAGATAGAAACTCTAAAATCTATACGACGATCATTCATTTTCTTGGAAGGAGGCACAGAACCTATTAGGCCATCTTGCTAAACTGATGAGAAAACCAAAGGTTGAAAATGAAAGAAAAATTGTACAAGATATTAAAAAGATACTGCCTTCTGAATCAGAAAGAAACAAGAAGTCACTGAAGTAGAAAATAGAACTTCTAAAAATGAAAGGAAAAATTTATTAATACCACAGGGAGATGTAACTAAAAGTGAAACTAATTCCAGTAACACACACAAATTCATGAGAAGAATAAGTAATCCTGTAGAACATAATGACACTCTGGAACAAGTGACCAGTAAATTAGGAAAAAGTGTAAGGCTGTTAAATCTGGGAACAGAGGGAAGATAGCCAGGAAACCTGAAGAAAACTGCATATCTTACATAATAATTCATTTTTAAAATGGATGTAGGGGTGGTGGGAACAGACAATGGACAAACTGTCTTAGTACTGCAAGTATTCCCGAGCACTTAGGGAAGTTTCAAAGTACCAGAATGGGCTGTGTTTTGTCAGGAAAACTATGAATTAACGGAGAAGCCATTTTTGTTCTGGATTTCTAAAAACATTCTCTGGATTTTGCAGCAATATGGGTGCTGATGCCTGGGAAACAGAACAGTTGATTTAATTCAGCAGTCATGCTGATGGCTAGCCTGATACCATGAACATTTTGTGATGTATAAGGCTTTCTATTTAGGAGTAATTGCAAAGCTATCAATAGCTTCAACTACTAAACTCTCAATGCATTAGATAATACTGGACCAATTTGTCAAAACCTGTAACATGTTCTGTGTAAATCTCAATTATTCATTAACATACAGAGCTTGTCATCCTCTTTGCCCTCCTCCCCTTTAGTGCACTGTAATTAAAATGATTCTACTCTGAAAGAAGATACCAGAAAATTCAGAGTGTGAGACTTCTGTATTTTGTTCATGAGCTTCCCCCCATTATGCTAATATAGGATGTTTCCTACTGAGAGTAAAGTGGAGCTCTGTTTGACAAAATACTTCTTCCTGAAGCTCTGCTCACTCATATTACAACCAAAAGGAATGGAAGTTGAAACTTTCTGGCACTCTACAATACCAGGTCTTACTGCCCAATAACTTTTTAGTATCTAAAGGTTTTCTATATCAAATCTGATTGGATTTGGCATTTAGCTCTTTGTATGGTGACTGAATGTTTGGTCCAGTGGATTGAAAGAAATGGTGTAGGAATTCCTTGGACCAACATAAAATTTAACAATTTGTGTTTAATTAAGCAGATATAGATCTATAAATCAAATAATACATGACATGCCTTTAAATTTTCTTCATATGTGCCATTAAAAAAAAAATCCTTATCTCTTACAATAGTGATATACCTGTCAGTCCTTTTAGGTCACAGACCTTCACATCTCCAGTTTATGTGACTTACAGAATAGTATCACTGCTGATTATTAGCTATATCAATGTGATGAACAGATTTTTAGTTATCTGAGATTAGTCTGAATTAAACATATTCTAAAATTTGCATCAAGGTGGCAGAGGGAAGACTTTAGAGATGGAATAAAAGAAAAGAACTGTACAAATCAAATTCAGAACTACTAAAGGCAACAAAAAGCTCATTACCATGGTCTACAGTGGTTTTGCTATACTTCTGTACCATCCAATAGTAAACAAGCAGAGTCTAGAGCAAAATAAATAATTTTAGGAAGGATTAAAAGCATTTGGGAATATTGTGATGTTTAGAAGAGAGTCAGTGCATTTCAACTATATTGATTTGTGTTCAAATTATTCTCACAGTGTCACAACTGATTAATTTCTAATGACATTTCCATTTCAAAATCTACATTTTTAAAAAAAGTATCTAGATCTTTCTGCCTGCAAATGATTCACAATTACTTCCACACGTCCTGCATATAGAAGAACAATGAATAGATTTTCAATTTTCATGCCATTACTTAATTTAACCTATGTCTTCACAGCACTCTTCCACAGTCTCTAAAAATTGTTTACAACAATTCTGGAATGTTTTAGTTAATGACACATTTTGTTTAGTGGTATTTTAAATAAAATGAGAGTAATCTGCATCCTGAATCTTGAAATGCAAACACTTTATGATGTATATTAGTGTATCAGGTCTTGTGATGCTCTTCTAAGAAGTCATCTGAAAATAGGTTAGTTCATCAGTTAAGAGCAACAGATCTTGACTAAGACTGTCATGCTGCAATGATTAATTAAAATTTTACTATGCCTTTCCCTTTCTCTCTCACTCACCTTTAAGGAGTGTAAATATAGTCATTACTAGGCTTCCTGGCAGATTTATTGGGTTACTTTTGTCTGATTTTGAATAAAATACATTTGTGGAAGAATTATTAAAAAACCCACAGCGCTTCTTTGGCAATAGTTAAATCCCAAAACCTACAGAGTGGTTAAATATAAATAATAAAGCATGTTTGACCAGGGCTAGTAAGAGAAACACTGACCAAAAAATAGTATGGCAGAGATACAATACCTTAACTATTTGAAAATTCCACATGGAAATATTTGAGGCCTTCTCATATTTTAGCCTTTATAGTTTCATAGCTTTTCCATCCAGATAGAGATTGCATGGAACATCTGTTGTCTTCAGTGGAAACTGTAGGCATGAATACATGCCATAGTGAGAAGTGAGTGTATTAATCTTTTTGAAATATATTTTTACTGAGACACAGAATATAAATCTATTAAGTTGCCTATAATTTATTACCTGCAAATATTTCATATTTTAAAGGTTCTTTTTGGAACATTCATCCTAACTCACATTCCCTTCCCCTAGCCTATCCTTAAAGCAAATGGCAGTAATTCCACTGCCATGACCCAATTTTTTAAAATTACCAAGTAAAACAGAACTTCCTTAGGTCATAATTGCCAAAAAACTAAAAAATGTTGTCTCTTTGAAAGGTATATTTGAAATATCTTTTCTTCCCACACTCTTAGTTTTAACAGAGGTTTCCCGTAATGAGGGCTCTTAAAGCTATTGTAATTTGGCTGTTTAGTAGTTAGATTAATATTTCTGTCTCTTTTATGGTATTTAAAAATAAAAGGGTAATTCAATTCGCTCGAAGAATTTTTTTTTTCTATCAAAATATTCTGTGAGACGTGGCCATAAGAAGAAGAGTAAGAAAAGCATTTGTACTTTCCTCTGCCTCTGTCCTCTTCCCAAATAGTCCCTGCCTCCAGAAGTTTTCATCTCACATTTCTTGAATACATTGGAGCTTATTCTACTGCTTCCCATTATTTGCCTGGTCTTCCCTAGATTGAAAAGAGTACATGCCATTGTAGTAGATGTTATGTGAGCCAAAACTGGAGGAACAGATAAGTGTATCCTACTTGTATTTGCTATCCTGAAATATTCTGTGACCCTAGCACTAAAATTTTCTGATTTATTCTGTAGTTTTAAAATTAAATAAATCTGTCTATTAATAATCTTTTGAGTTGCTGAGGGTTAGTAAGTAATCTCCATTTTGATGCTCTTTCCTTTTCTGTGGTTTGATGCAAAGTCTAATTTCTTCAAATAGCTTAATTATTTTTTGAATATGAAGGATATTTGTCATTTACATCGTTTTTCAACAGCTCTTCAGAGCAGCATATTAACTGGATTTATTTCCAAATGTTTCTCTTCAACATGGGTCTTAGAATGATAACATTACCTTTTGAAGGTGGAAACATCTCTTGCAAGATAAAGGCCTATGACTTTTTGACTGCTCCTTACACCACTACTTTCTTTCACAGCTTTGTACTGCATAATCCTACAAATATCGTATTAATGTGTTTTCCAATGTCTTTTGAAAATGCTCAGCTAGAGGCAAAGTGACTATGGTGGATAGGGACAAAGGAGTCCTGAGGTCTTAGAGCTATTTAGAAAGTGAAGATGGGAGACCCAAAGGCAAGTACAGGTGTTTTTTCTTTGTATTTAAGGTAACTGATATGACATGAAGTTCAGATGAGACAACAGGTTTTAATTACAACTAGCTGGTATTTGTATAATGCTTGTTCAAAAGGTAAAAATAGGAAAATATATTTCCCTCTGGGAAAAATATTTGAGTCATTAAAGGAGATATAGCATACCAGCATTAAGAACAGTCATATTTGTATCAGGAAAACAAACTGAAGGTCACTTACTCTTTCTCTGAACTTACTGTATAGGATTTTTCATTATATTCCTAGCTGAAAGATAAAATGGATATGTCTGAGCTGTATTAAAAAAAAAAAAAAAAAAAAAAAAAATTATAATACTGTGCTACAGACTGTTCATTGTCTGTTTTGTGAGGAATCAAAATCTATTATGTATCAGTCCAGGGATACAAGCCATTTTCTAGGTTTCTACTATTCAATCCTGAAAGCAGTTTTACAGAATTCAGCAAAAAGAAATGTTTCATAATAAAACAATTGAATTTTCAAAGAAGTTATCAATGCCCTAGGCACAGATGGTACATATCTGTAAGACTGCCAATCACTTTACCCAACAAATATACAGTATGTTATGCTCTTATGATCTATTAAAGTTTTGCTTGGCACAATAAGATATCCACAAAATTTTTTACTGAAAGAAAGGGCTTTTTACTTCATAAAGAAGTTGGAACCTGCCTGTCATATTTTCAAAATGCCAATAACTGCTTTTGCATTAACTTTTTTGGATAAAGTCTTCTGCCTACATTTGTATGCAGATGTAGATAATATTAAGTGGTTAGTCCATTACCTTCCCTCATTTACAAAGAGATTTTAAAAGTTGCAGAGTGACATGGCAGTCTAGCATAGTATCAAAGGATTAGAAGTCCCCTCAAAGTTATTTAATCCATCCCCTTGTCCTAGGGCAAGAGCTACTGTGCCTGTGTCATTCCCATCAAATGCTTGTGAAGATTTAACTTAACATTCATGAAATCCAGTTCTCGTAGTCATTTGCTTTTGAGCACTGTGGAAAATCTTGTAATTACTACTCCATTTTCTCATTCCTCAGCTGTGAAAATGATTACCTTTGAAGAATGTTAGAGATCTACAGCTTTTTAAGAGTTGTGTGTCTGTTTAATTAGAGACTGTTATTAGCATTCGTTTTACAGATGAAGAGATTAATGCATTGAACAGTCTGACCCTTTATGCATTGAAAGGATCTGTTCTGGAATAAATTGTTGCCTGATATTTACATGATAAAACGTTTGGGGGAGCTGGATTTCAGTCTGCATAGCTAACCTCATTAACTCTGGAGACCAGCGCAGGGAGCCAGCACTAGGCCCCCATTCCTGGAGACTGGGCTGTGGGGCTTGGGGCTGCTGCTGGCCATGGCAGGAGGCTCCCTGGCACCGGTGGGGAGGCCATGGCCCGTCCTGGCCCTCAGAGGCTGCTTTCAGTCGAGGGCCTTGCCCTGACCCTGATGGCTCTACACCTCCTGGCATGTCACAGCCGGTCTGGGGTCCCTGCAGTGCCTGCAGCTCCCACCAGCAAGTACCCTCCCCAGCAATGCCTGGGCTGATTTAGCACTGACTAAGTCTTCCCAGTAGGCAGCTACATTGTCTTTGAGAGTAAGAGGATTTGGTTTTATGCCTCAGTCTGGTCTGTGCCAGTTGGTGTCAGTGCCCAGGAGCGGCTGGTGCACATCTCGCTTACATGACTACGGGCAGTCTGAGGCGTCTTGCCCTAACAGGGGCATGCAGGGTGTGACTCCCATCACTGCAGTGACTTCCACCAGCCATGCCACATCCACACAACATCCCTGCACAGTGTTACACTTCATGGAGAAGGAGAGGAATTTTGTTTCAGGGCTGTTTCTCTGTTCCCTTCTTCCTTTTGTATTAACGGAAAACAAAACAGAGTAATGATTTTTTAGTTAACTTTTCATAACAAAATATACCCAACTTCATGAGAGATTAAAATCCAAAGGGAATTTATTTGCAGAATCTGTGAGGGAATGCAGGAACGGGTTATACTGCACATTGAATTTCTGGCATACAGAAGCTACTGTGATGAGAGGTCTAGAAATGTCTATAAATAATGAACATATTAATTAAAAAAAAAAAGCTTGGCTTCAACTCTTGCTTCTAAACCTTAATATATTTAAAACTTGCATCAAATGCCTTTCTAACTGCACATGACATTCTAAATGACAGTGTCAGATTGAAAGTAACTGGGATCTAGGAGATGAAAAAAAAGGTAGCTATTCACCTTTTAATGGGTAAAATAAACATCTATAGTGGCCATACTTTCATATAACTATAACTGCTGAATAAGTTTCTGGTGTTAGCAGCATTTCTAACCTATAGCATTTAAATAAAACTTATTACTTAGTTTAGATTTAGTTTAGTTCCAAACTACGCCATTTCCCACCAACCACCAAATTTCCATGACAAATTCTATTAAAAAAAACGTAAAAGTACACAGGATGAATAAAAATTATATGCACAGTTCTATAGTGGTACTTGTTCTTAACAAGGAACCTTACACTTTCTAGCGTACTTGGTCAACATAGCTAAATAATCACTTCTCATTGATTTAAATATTATTCTCTCTCATTTAATAAATGCTACTTTTTCTACTATACAGAGGTAATAACTGGGAAGGTGGGAAAACTACTTGGTCCAAAGCTTGCAATGTGCTGTTATGAAAAGTTAGAATGTAGGACTTTCTGTCATAGGTATAACCCATTTCTCCCTGCTGTGGAAAAGTTGGTTGTTCTAATATTGCTGGTGTCTTAGTAAAATATTGTTTAAGAACCTGGGCTTTGTATTTGAATTGTTTTAATATTGTATTGTTCAAATATAGAAAAATTGGAGGTCATAGTTCAAAAGCAGGCCCTAGAGATAATAAAGAACATTCCCATACTGCAGGATAGATGAGCAGGTCTGGGTTTCATTCATCTGGAATAATTGATTTACATGAGTTCTGCAGAGCTTTAGGAAATTGCTATTTCAAATCAATTTGATCCAGTTATAAAGTACAAGACACTTTAGCTTATTTTAACTGTGCTTTGTGAGATGGATAAGAAGATATTTAATAATACTTGGTTTTTAAATTCACCAAACTGTGAAAGTACACAAAATCTATCTTAATTATGCAATGCAGTCTACTCATATGCTGATTGAGGTTTAGATAACCAAGGTATATTTGATGTATTTTGCAACTGCATCTAACCTGAATCAACAGAATGTGAAAGGTCACTTAATGAATTGAAATATTTCTCTAAGGTTATGGGAGCTATTATCAGCTGGGCATCTGTCTAAAATGGTAGAGATAAACTATTAGAAATCTGCAGAATTAAGTTATTAAAACAATTTAGTTTGTTGAGAATGTATTAGAATATCATCTAATTTCAATAAATTATTTTCTATGACTTTATTATTTATTTTTTCTATCTCGTCACTTTTTTGTTCAAAAAGAATATTCAAAGAAGGAAGTACATAAAATATAGTTTCTATGGCAGAATCTTGTCACTTTTTTAACAGACTGCTATGCTACACTACAGATCTTTGAGCCTGTTTTTCTTCATTCTTTTGTGTTCAGACTGTTTGCAGGTAGAATGAATGGTGGCAGTAAATAATTTGGGAGAAATTCCTGGCAACTCATAAAACAATATTTGTCCTATTATGTGAAACAGAAGGTCAAAGTTTGAAGTAAGATTTAAAAGGAGAGGTCAGCAATGACTTCCTACTCTGGTCTTTTAAAATCCCCAAAGCTGCTGAGTTTGCCTGCAGTATGCCAATACAGCACTAATAGTTAATAACTACCTCTCCAAATGAACTCTTCCTGTGAGAGTCTCAAAGCATTAGCTAGTTTAACCTAATCTCATACCTGTCAGGTAAGTAAGTACTACTCACCCTCTTTAACATATAGCAAACTTTAGTCTCTGAGAGACTAGCCACAAGGTTATGCGGGAAGTTTACAGCAGAAAAAGAAATAAAATGCTTGATTTCTTTATTCTCATGAGCCTTAGTTACTATATGTTTCTCCTATCCAACACTCCCAATTAGTCATGTGCTGTCTTTTAAAGGCTGCAGTCATCATTTGTTTCTCTACACATATGGCAGCCACTCCTGCCTGAACTAAAGCCTTTGTGGTACAGTGATCACAGGTCTCTCGTTGAGGTGGCTGAATCCTCTGCTGTTACAATGGTGCTAAATTAGCTTCTATTAAAAAAAAAAAAAAAAGAAAGAAAGAAAAAGAAAAGCATTTAGAGGTAAACGTTTAATGCCTTTCCATCACAGTTGCTCATGGTGCGTACGTGTGCATGCATTTATATGTGTACAGAGGCAGGAAGGGCATGCAAACTGCTTTGGGTTTAATGAGATGAGACTAGAAGATAACCCAGACTCCTCCCTTCCTTTCTCCAGAGGGAAGAGAAACCAAGCCACTGCCAACACTTAAACTAGTTTGATTAATGAGCTCTGTTTTCCCAGCCTTCCTGGCCTTCCTATAATCTCTTCTGAAGTTTTTAGGTTTGGTTTAATGTAGTTTAGTTTAGGGTGAGAAGTTGAAATGGTTTTAAATTTATCTGGATCATTAAACTGGAATCTGATTGTCACTCATAATTGAGGGGGAAGACTTTTCCCCTTTGAACTGAATCAGATAACAAACAACCAAAATTAACTAGATGTACAGAAAAGGAGCTGACAGCAGTGTGTTTCACTTTATTCAGCTGTGTATAAGATTTGCAGTTGGAAACCTGACAGTCAAATGCGGCATCCAGAATTCATCTTTTGTAGTGACTTGTTGAGGAAGTGTTTGTGATCAGTAAGTATAAGCAGATAAAGAGATCTGAATATTTATGTGAATCTTGATGTCAGCTCTTTCTCTTTATTGGGGGATATTTTTAACTAGAAGGTCTGGGACTTAAAATTTGATATGCTTTCTTTCCTTCACACTGAGTTGTGCTCCACTCTAATCCCTGTCTGTAGGTGGCACTGATCCTTCACTGTAACAGTGGCAGGGAAATTATGAATGCAGTGAATTGCAAAAAACCCACATTTTTTTTAAACAAAAATAAAATATGTGTGTGCAATTGTGAAGCTGGTAGTTACATGAAGCATGTATGAGCCTACAGAGCTCACAACCCTGTAAGAGTGAAAGAGGCTTCTTCCTGTCTTAAATTTAACCTATAGAGAGTATCACTGTTTAATATTATTCTGTATGTTTTGGCATGTTTTCCTTTCAGCTTTCTTTTCTCAAGAGCATTAGAACTTGAGGCAAACAAGAACTGAAAATCCTGACCAGCACATCATGCATGCTTGATTTACTTGGAGTCAAAAAGTGATTTTGCTTGTTTTCTGGTTGAATAATTCCTGGAGTGATGTAATTCTTCTAGGAATGGTTCAGGATTTCAGATAGCGTACAATGAGCTATCTGAGTATCTGATCTAATCCAATCCTATTTTTTCATTCTTATATTTTTGGATTAAAGAGCCAAGTCCCAATTACTAATATCTGTTTTCACAAAACCAGATAGGGCTAGATTCTGAAAGTAATTTAGGTACTGTAGCACTGGAAATGTTACAGCCTTGGGTTGGGCACCCTTATCCATAGTAAGATACTCTCATCACCTTATCTGCAGACGATCAGTTGCTCAAGGAAAAAAAAACCAACAGAGAAATTTGAAAGCTGAATAACATAAACTAGTCAGAAAGAAACACTGAAGAAAGTAACAGGGTCTATGGCCATTTGCTCAAAGATAGTTACGAACTTAGCTCCATCAGAAAAACTGAGCTGTGAAGTCTGCTCTCATGTAGTATTGTCTTTAGGTCAAATATTCATGCTGTCCCACCCTAAGACAGCAAGAATTAGAGTTTACTCTCATTTCCTGTCACAAGTAAGCCTAGAAGAATGTCCTAACTAGTAGGCAGGGTATTCTGGAGCAAGCATGCCCACTGTTTTTCAAGTTGTTCCAATTGTGAAAGTTAATAAATATTTATTGGAGTGCGGATTTGAACTGAACTCTTCCACAGGAGTATCCTAACCACTTTCATAAGCCTCTCCCTTTCCCTTCTCCCTCTGCCCTGGAAATATTTATTTATTTGTACATTTCAGGCCAACTTTAAATGTTTCATCTAAAAGGATGATCAGTGGCCTGGTTGTTGGGTCCTTCAGCTTAGGTAGAGGTGTGCTGGGTAGAAGTTCAACATGCAGAATTTGCCTGGGGAGCAATTGGAAGTTACCTTCATCACTGGGCTGCTGAATGTATTTGGAACCATCTACCTCATCAAGGTCCTATCAAAAAAGAATACTTATCTGTGACAATGAAACTGGCAAATGACATGTAAAGTGGAAGACCTAGTCTAAGAAGAAGTTTTGCCTCAAATACCTTGGCAATATTAGCTCTTAGGCAACAATATTAAATATTCTCAGTTGGAAAATCGGAGCTTTCTAGATTTTATCATGAGGAATTTAAGGATTTTATACATGCATTGCAGAGAGCTGCTCTGAACAGTGATGAAGTGTATTGGTCTGAAATCACTTCCAGGCTATCTGATTCCAATCAAGAGGCAAACTTTGCCCCCAAGGCAGGGCAGCAGCGTTCATCACAGTGAACCCAAAAGGGTGCCCCAAGTCTGCCTGGTGTGCCTAAAGAAGATGATTTCCCTCCATTTACCTATAGTAAAATTTATTCTAGCATGTACACATTTCCTTAAATGAGTATTTGGCACCAAGGAAGTTAACATTTGGGTTGAATACATTTTTATAGGCTTTTTCTTATGCCAAGACTATTACCTTTCTTTTGCAGGGGAAAACAACTGCAAACTGTAACAAAGTGGGAGGGGAAAACTGGGACTTGGATTGTGTTCGTTTTTTCCCTGGTTTCTTAATCCAGAGATGTTTGGGGGAGATTTTCATCCTCTGGGACCTTTATGTTGCATTCAGACCAACTTTCCAGAAGAAAAAAAATCTAGTTCTGCTTAGGTGAAAGGGAATTAGTAGACAGTGTGCCCAGAGAAGTTGCCTTTGGGAGCAGAGACAAAGGGTTCTTGCAGGTATAGTGCTGTCACAAGTATGAAAGGGGGATCTGAAGTCCACTGGGGTATTCTGACAGTTCTCCTTAGATGGTCTTTTCAACTTTAACGGAGGAAATTGTTTTCCCGTGCTGATCAGATATTTGCTTCAATTCCCTCCTGTACCTTTCCTCACATTTTGTTTGGTAAGAATATCACAATAATAATACAGTGAAGAAGGTCAAGCTATTTTTTCAAGAATGTATGTTATTTGTTAGCTATTGTATCTTTTTATATTGAATATTATTTGGACACTGCAATGACTTAAAGCTTTTCAAGTAGATATATGTTGTAACATTTTAAATTGATGCAGTAAGGTTTTTGTTATTGTTATGAAGCATTCATTTGGAAAGGTATGAGTTCAGTAAAAGGCACTCAGTAAATCCAAATGGTCAAATATAATTCAAAGTCAGCGTACACTTATTTTACAAAGGAAATGGATCAGATTCTCACTAGTGACATGAAATCAAGTTTATGTAAGGTGACTCAGTAAAAGTTTAGGAAATATATCTTGTAGTATATACAACAGTATGATGTGAAAACAAATCACTGCTGTAAAAGAAGATGTAGAAAAGGGTCTGGTATTGGACAGTAATGTACTGGTTGGACTCATTAATATTTCCTAGATTTGCCCTTAGTCTTCAAGAGAATAAAGGCTGTTCCTCAAAGAAGAAAAGATGCTCTGAGAAAGTATGGTCTTCTTCTATAGGTGATTTATAGAGCAGTATTTTGTAACTTCCTCTCTTTTTATGTAAACACCCACCCACAAATACATTCATGGGTGTGTATTTATATACATACACATTTATGTGTGTATACATTTATATAAAAAGTGAACTGCAACCTTTTCAGTCTTGTGACCAGGTAGTTGACTCTTGCATTTCTCCCAGGTGATGTATGCTTGTGCATTACTTTTGAGTACATAGGGGAATGCAATTGCTCCAAAGTGCAGAAGCTTAAAAAACCCACAAAGATGAGGGATAGTACCCTTCTATTTTCTTTATAGAATTATAGAAATGTTAGTTCAAAGGAAATTCTGAACTTCATCCAATGATACCAGTACTAGGTCAGGTCAGCTGTGTCTTCATCTATCATTTTCGGGATTTTGCAACCTTTCTGGGTAACCTTCTCCAGTGCTGTGCTACCAATGCAGTGATGGATTTTTGCTGATGTCCATTCTCCCTTATTAAATAATAGACTGATATAGCTAGTTAAATAGTTTTAAAGAGAACACAAATCATTGTAGATTGGAAATTCATCCCATGTAAGAGTATATTGATACACTTGGTTGCAAATGTTTTTCCAGCTATATATGTTAACAATACTTATGCAAGAATCTATGGTATTGACAGCTAGAAAGACAAAAGAGAACATGCACTTTTTTTGTTAAGTTTCTGTCTGTGGTAGGAGAAACAACAGATCCCGGAGGTTTTTTGGTTTTTGTTTTAAACAAATTAATTGTATGTTTTGCTGCCATTTATACATATTTAAAATAACTCCCCTACCTGCAGGGGATTTTTAAGCCCTTCTGTGTTTTACCAGAGGCTAGATTTTGAGACGGAAGGCGCTTCTGACAATTTCTGGAAGTGAGAGGGGAGCCTGAGCATGAATTTATCTTAATTTCTAACAAATATGCACAAATATCTGTAAGTTAATGTGAATATGCCTGACCAGTTAGGTGGAAGCTCTGTATAAGCTAAGAATCTCTGAAAAGAAGCCAACATGAGAAAACATCATTGGTTGAAGATCTGGTGGCTTCCTTTGCAGAAGTTTTGAGTAGAAGGTGGATTTGAATGATGTGTCCAGCTGTGCATGTCCCTGTAAAACATAAGGAACACTAACTAGAATCTGAAGTATTATAGAGACCACAGCATCCCTGAATTCCTTGTAGCCTCAGGGCTCTGAAGTGCACAGGGCAGCCTGTGTAGTTGGCCTCCCTTGGTCTCTGTCAAGTTCTGGTCCAGAGGATTTTGTGAGCTTTAATAGCTCTTGGAGCATGAGATGTGACAGGCACAAGGATTGTGAATCTTTTTTCAGATCTGCTTGAAATTCAGAATGAGAATGGGTATCCCTTCTTTCCAGCTTCATTTATTTCCATAGAATCCTGAGTTTTGACACAAATAATACAGCGCTGATGAAATCAGAAGCAGTCTTTTATGCTAGATTTAAAAACCACAAAAAGGTATATAAAAATATGAATGTTTAAGGAAGTGTCCCTGACCAGATTACAGATTCATTTGTTAGCTGTATGTTTCTAACTAGTTAGTGCTGTGGGATTCCTCTCCCAGCATTTTAGCCTTCTAAAAGAGGGTCTCTATTGTAGACAAGAAATCTAGGATCCCTCTCAAACTGAAGGAGAAAGTTACACACCTTTTGTGTGTATTCAATTCTATGATAGATTAAGATTGCGAGTTATGTGGCACGCCCTTTGCAGGTGCCAGTTTCTTTTGGCATACCAGGAGGGAGTTTAGGTGACAACCTTAGTTTAGATGCATTCCTATTATATGATGATGCATAGCTGAAAAAAAAAGCTGAACATAAAATAGTTGATCAACCACTCCACTGTGAAATATACTTCTGTGTGTATATATATACACACCTACATACACACATATGTATATTTATGTGGCATCTTTTACCATTCAGAAACATTCAGGTTCAACTCAAAACTGGCAGCATATTGAAAACTGAAAGGTTCAATCATTTACCTTTTTAATTCAGCTTGTGTGTACAAAACTGTTATCTCAGCATTTGAGTGAGCCCTGCTTGTCAGTAGTGTAAGCAATTAAAGTGTTCAGTGGTTAAATAGTGCTACAAGTAGTTAAAAAATAAATTATTCTTTTAAAAACAGACTGGAAGACAAACATAGATGAATAATAAGTATGTGGATACATGCATAGATTCATAGCTGGAAAAATAGCTGCTGACAGCTATTTTCCATCACCTTTTTTTCATTAAAAAAAGGCAATTGGTGAAATTATGGTTGAGAGTGGGGAATATGAAGGAATGAAGCATTAATGGTAGTTTCCATTTTGAAATTCAGCAATGATCCTTATAGCAAAGGAAAATCAATGCAAACATCACACTTGCAGACCAAAACTAATGGTGACTGTTTCATTTGTCAAGCCTTAAATCACAGAGCAGAAATTTTTCAATGAGCTATTTTCGTTGAGATAATCTGTCTGAGATTGCCCACTTAAACAAAATATTAAACTTAAAATCATCTATGTTAATTGATTTTGTTTACTGCTATCCTAACCTTGCCTGTCTACTTTCTCCATATTTCAATTTATATTTTTTTTTAATTAGTCTTGTTAGTGAATTATGATTGAAATTAATGGACACTGCCTACTGAGGGATTAGTCACAGCCACAGTTTCTAGTTAATGTGCTAACACAGTGAACAATAACACACATCACGGGATTAAAATATTCCTCTGTCTACATGTTTACCTTATCGAATGTCAGCAGCTGTCCCTGCTGTGGATGATTTTGAAGTCTTTCATGGGAATGACTATCACACATTGCTGTAGGCAGTGGTATACATGGAAAATGACAATTTAATGGCCAAAACATTAATTTTGCATCTTGTTTATTCTGTCCTCTCTTCTGTTGACTTCTCAACATGAAACACAAAGACATGTGGAGACTGAGAGCCCTTTAAAAAGGCTAACAGTAACAGACTGTAACCATACTTGAAGGCCTTTAAAATTATCTGCAATGTAGTTTTTTTAAAAAAAAAAATGTATCTGTAGTGACCCCGTCTTCCAATACAATTTGGAAAAGTATCCAAAGCATCTTAAACTTTCATTTATTATAGCAAGGTGGTTTCTATCCGATGTCTTTAGCATGGGTATGTAAAATATTTAATAAACAATTTCTGTGGTTGCTTCATGGAACACAACATATTTAATTACCCGTATAAAGAAACAATTATGTGGACGTTATTAGATACCAAAGTACAACACAGACTTGGCCCAGTTCATATGAAGACCACTATTTTAGAGATTCTAAAATATATATGTACTTTCAATGAGTTTTTTTGGTTGAAACCCATCTGTTTTGCTGATTAAGGATACCAATTAAACTTGGACACCAGAGTGAAAAGAATAGGTGTATTTCACTGGTGATAACCAAATGACATAACAGTGTAATACAGAAGACATGCAGTAAAAAAAGGCAGAATAATGCACCTA
>NW_020799098.1:32738748-32744908 GCF_003259725.1 Athene cunicularia
CTACGGGTGGAGGCACCGCGTAGGATTTCCCCCTTGCCGGGACAGGCTCTGCAAACCCTCGCTGTAACCGGGGCTGCCCAGCCACTGCGGGGCTGGGGATGGGAACCTCTGCAAGTGGGGATGGAGCTTCCTTAATCTCTCATGTAGTAATGATTTGATGCATTACCATGTTTTTTTCCTGTTTGCTGCTTTAAGAGCACTATTCTGCTTTTTCTTACTGCATGTTTTCTGTATTACACTGTTATCACCAGTAAAATACGCCTGCTCTTTTCACTCTGGTGTCGGAGTTTAACTGGTATCCTTAATCAGCAGAACAGACATAAGAGATATAACAGCACACTATGTCTTGGGAAATGTGAAAGTGAGAAACAATTTAATAATATCCATATTCCAAATACGTAATTGCAGGGCAATGTGAATTTTAGTGGAACACTATGCCACATTGTTGAGATTTTCTTTTTCAGAGTGTGGATGAGGCCAGGAAGTAACTCGATCACATCTTAATTTTTCCTCAAGGCAGTGGTGAAAGTTTTTATTTTTTATTTTTAATTTTTGCATCAAAGTATGTCTCACCTTGTGTGATTGTCAGCAGGGTTAAGGGACACAGTCACTGGAATAAGGAGAGAGGACTAGCCCATATCTAAGAAAGTGTGGTCTCAGCTCATGCTTGAGTATAAATGCAGGTGCAGTGAGAACATGGCTGGATTAATAAAGGATTAATAAAAAAAAACCATTTTGGTGAAGGAATCAGTCCTACTCTCTTGGAACAGCAAACGCAGGGTCTGACAGAAGAGTAGTTATTCTGTCTGCAAAAGCCAGATATGAAGAAGTCTTAAAGAGCAGATCAAGAGTAAAAAACTTCTCATCAGCCTAAGCATCCTCTGATTGCCTCAGTTCTCTGGTTCTCTGCCTCCAGAAGCTGATAATGCCATAGAGGTCATTCTCACATCTCTGACCACAGTCTTTTGCTGAAAGGCACTTTTTGGCCCTTCACAGTTTGCATTCAATATGAAAAACACTCTCAAAGTATTTTTTTTTCCCAAAGGATTGCCTTTTACCAGTTGGTTATGGCTGTTTATTAACAGCCATATAATTTGCGTCTAATTTATTTTTCCTTGCAGCAATGGCAGCAAAATCCCTTCACGGTTGAGAAATGAGCAGCTGAATTGTGCCTTATGTTTGCACATCAGGCAAAGTCATATGGAGAAATACTGAAGCATATTTTTATTCACAGTCAAGAATGACTGTGGAAGTATAGCCTTTCAGAGACAGCCGTTTTGGAAATGACACAAATATATAATGAATGAAGACTGCTTATCTACATAAACTGCATATTTGTATGGATAAACCCTGAATGCAAATAGCCTTTTTTTATTCCTGCCTTCATTTTCTTAAAGTCTGAAAGAATTATTCATTAATATCACTGTTAGTTTTAGTAAGCATTTAAAATCTTAAATTTAAGAGAAATAGTAAAAATTTGCTGTCATTTTAAAAATTAGCATAACTTTCTTCTTGTGTAATTTTTTCTGCAATTTGTGTTACCACCCTACCAAGCTAGACATCAAATTAAGTATCTAAAAGTTTCAGTAATTTTAACAGATAGCTATACGCATTCTGTTTTGTATTTGTTGAATTAGATGGCTGAAAATATTACCACAATGCATTGGCTTACTGAACAGGTATTAGTAAAGTGTATCTATAACCTGGGCCTTCATTTTTAGGAGTGCCTCAAGTCTACACAGAATCATGGTACCTAACTGCTATTTAACTACCTAACTGCTCCTGGTCTCATCATATCCTCTCTCTTCAATTAATTCTGATGACAGTGAATTAAAGTTAGTCATTTAGTTATCTGTGTGCTTCTTAGCCAGAAAATTTATTGAAAAGACATGGTCTATTTTTCTGGTGACATGATCTTCTGCAGTTTTGCAGCCAACAAACCAAAAAAACTGAAGTTTCCTTTACTTGTAGATCACAGGAGATTGTAGTGAATCACATGCATTTCTGAACTATTCATTCTATTGAACATACCATAAAGAATCAGCTTATTATGACCTTGATAGTAAATGTCCAGCTAAGTTCAGTTGCATACCATATACGTGATAGGTATACTGGCTATGGGAAAGGGAAACATCAAATCTCTGCTTGTTGACCTCTTCTTCTCCCACCCAATTTAAAGTGTTCTGTGAGCTAGAGGAGAACGGTCAGCAAATGCAACAGAATTAGTTAGTACCCATCTGGTACTATTTTAAGTAAATTGATTGAATAATTATCCTCAAGTACATCTATCCTCTAGCACTTCTTTTGCTTATTGAGGAGTTTTCAAGTCAGAGGATGGAAGAGAAGAAAAACCTAGTGAAGTGATATATGATTTTCCACTATAGGTGCACAGAAAATGAAGATTTGTACCTGTTTATATCTCTCTAAATCACTGGATACAATTTCTCTGATGTGAGCAATATGATGAGATAAAGTTTTGGCTGGGATAGAGTTAATTTCTTCATAGTATCAGGATGTTTTTGTTATTGCTGAGCAGTACTTACACAATTTCAAGGCCTTTTCTGCATCTCACACAGCCCTGCCAGCAAGTTGGCTGGGGTTGCACAAGAAGCTGGGAGGGGACACAGCTGGGACAGCTGACCTTGACTGACCACAAGGATATTTCATACCATATGATGTCATGCTCAGCATAGAAAGCTGGGGGAAGAAGGAAGGGGGCAGATGGTCAGGGTGTTTTCATTTGTTTTCCCAATTAAGTTATATGTGATAGAGCCCTGCTTTCCTGGAGATTGCTGAACAGCCACCTGCCTCTGGGAAGTGGGGAATGAATTCCATGTTTTGCTTTGCTTGTGTATGTGGCTTTTCCTTTACCTGTTAAACTGTCTTCATCTCAACCCATGAGTCTTTTAATTTTTACCCTTCTGATTCTCTTCCCCCATCCCACTGGAGGGGAGTGGGTGAGCAGCTGTGTGGTACTTAGTTGCGAGCTGGGGTTAAACAACAACGGGTTTGAAGACATGTCAAGAAGGTGGTGGTGGTACCAACCACCAGGTCAACTATTACCAGAACCTTTAGTTGGAAACATAGATATAGACCTGGCAAATGTAAAATGCTAGTCCACAGTGTTATGTTTGATTTTCTTATTTTTTAATGCTAGTGGTGATATTAATTAGACCTGTCTTTGAATGTTTTATCACCAGAGAAAGAAGTTCTATCCTTCATCACTGAAATAGTACTTGGAGTAGAAGAAAAACATGCAGAAGGAACTTTTGCTGTAACATAAGGAATATATGAATTATGCTTTTGTTTATGTTGAAGCTATTAATGGTGCAAAACCAGCAGGTGTCTAACATTAGGGAATTCTATGGCCAGTATGTGACATAGCATCGTGTGAAGAACAGCTACCACATTATTTAGAAAGAATGGTGATACACATATTAGAAATGTGTGTATACAGATCTATGTTTTCTTTCTTGGCTTTCTCCCATCTAGATATGAGCCTGTGAATACACAGTTAGAACTCTAGAAAACTTTCTTAAAAGTTTGCCAACTTCCTTAAAAGAGTGCCAACCAAAGCGCAGAGATCTTACATCAGTTGGAGGGATTTCTCTAAGGGGGTGATGTTTATCTCTATGCAAATGTCCGGTATAAGATTTAAGCAACACTTGAATGATACTTGTTAGGCCGTGATTGAATACGTAACACTCTGTTAAGGGAACAATACTCAATTTAGTAAAGTATTCTTTTGAAAGATAAGAGAATCCTTGTATAGTTATAAATCTTCTTCTTCAAAAAAAATTGTTGCCATCACTACTATTGGTTGTGAAGCTATACCTAGAAGTTGCTAGTTTTGTGTTTTATGAGTTTATTCTGGAACAAACTATTAGAAAAGTTCTGACCTGATAGTAAGTGGCCAGGCTGTGCCATCTGGAAACATACATGAACATGTTCTTTTCTGGTGCCTTTTTTGCTTCTCTGTAAATTCAAGTGCCTGTAGAGTCAATTTTATTCTTTAGTGCAGGTATAGCTATGTCTGCAAAGACTGAATTGAAGGGGTGAAAGGACTTTGGAGTACATTTATGATTCTTTGGAGCCATATTATCTCTCAAAAATGTTGTTTCCTTCTCAGACCACACTGTGAGATAAAACTACAATGTGGCTTCAATACCTTCACAGGTGTCCTCTCTGCTAATCAATGATCCTTAGAAGATGGTTTTTTTGTGTGCTTTAGCTCTTGGTTTCTCCATGGTAATAGACTGAAGTTTGCCTCTCCACTACAAGATAATGAATACCACTTCGGGAAAATTCTGTACTTCTGCCCAAATGTTTTAATTTGGTTTTGAACAGGAGAAAGAAATCGTGGCTATGGTATCATATATGATGTGTAGATGTATCAGTTGAAATAGTGGTGTTATTTTAATGCGGTGCCAATAATAAATTCTTAATTTTAATGTAAAAACCTTTGTATACCTCTATGAACAAATAGATACTTATCTGTTCAAAATGGGAACCAATATGTAGCAGTCTCTTATTGCAAAAATAATTATGCATTTCTTCATTTTAATATATCTACTAGCTGTTTACATTATGAACTACTATTTTTCAAAAATTTGGTTCCCAAGTGGTTTTTCTCTAGTTATGCTGAATTTGAATGCTTAATTAGAAGACTTTTCTTTGAGAACAATGCAAATGTGTAATTAGCTATTTATTCTAATGGTGGACTCTCTCACCTGGAACGTAAAACTTGAAATTCATGACCAGTTTGATATTTAATTGCATATTGGCTAGTCAGTTTTTATCAGCCTTTGCTTTACTATGGTCATTAGAATCTTGCAACACCAAATCCATATTTATTGAATTTTAGAAGCTTAAATGAGGCATATAAAACAGGAATCTCTTAGCTTGGTATGCTCCCTCTGTAGATAGTGAAGAAATATTTGTTCTGCAGGGAGTAAATCAGATCACTCAAAAATTAATCTACCCATGTAAGTGGAGAATGTCTCTCTGTGCTTACTAGAACAAGAATACTGAGTGACTTCATTCCTGACTTGGATGCTTGTATATACCATAAGGTTGTGAAGCTGAACCTAGATATAAGTATAAAATAGTTATTAATAGTAATTAAGTGGTCAGTAGGAAATTTTGAAGGGTGTGTTTAAGTCTTGTCTTCTCTGATACACAGTTTATAATTCACAGAAGTACATCTGCCTGCTTCCGGCTCACAGCCATAAAATTATCTTGGAGTTAGTTATCAGAGTTATCCCTTTCTCACAAAATGCTGTTGAACATAGAAGATTACTTTTTGCATGGCCCAACGAGTAGACAGCATGACAAAAACCCCCAGCAGAAAGCTGAGAGGCCAGAGCAACCTGGGGGTGGCATCACATGGTATGAAATACTCCAATGAAAATTAACTCCATCCTGGTCGAAACCAGGACATCATATCCTCATGAAGTGAATGCTTTGTTAAGGAAGTTGTTGGAGCTGAGTTCTTCAGCTCTGGGGAGAGTTCCTAACTACCAGCTGATGCAAATGGCAACACCACAGTTTCACCTTGTTCTTTCTGCTCTCTTTTTGGATGGGTTTTCCACGACGTCTGATTTGGTAGATAGATGTGGTTTTAGAAAATAACGCTAAACAGAATTCAACAGTTAGTTAGGTAACGAGAAGCCTGGTGTTCAAAATGAGACATGTAAGCAGTGAGGATATTTAGGTCTCCTGGAAATTCAAGTGGCTGTGGCGTTAGAGAGCAGGTAATCTGTAACTAAATCAACTATTATAAATAATGTTCAGCCTCCATTATGTACTTGGATCTGAATGAACTATGCTTTTAATGCCTTACCTGTAAAATAATCTTTAACACCTTTTCCTATTTTATCTTTTCTCTTGTACATTAGCTGGGGCACATTTTTCTATGTGCTAATTACAAAATTACCACTTCTACAATATGAATAGGAAATCTATAATTTAGTAGACCCCAGAGTCACATGAGAGTGGTTCTTCCCTCTGATTGCATTATTATTTTCTCACTAGAGAGTGAGAAATGGTAAAAAACAATACATTAGCATTTAATGCATTTATATCACACTATTGATATCACAAACTTGGATTAAAAGTGATTTTTGTCAAAACTGCACAACCCCCCCATCCTACCCCACAC
>NW_020799098.1:32744958-32794217 GCF_003259725.1 Athene cunicularia
AAAAGAGGGTCTCTATTGTAGACAAGAAATCTAGGATCCCTCTCAAACTGAAGGAGAAAGTTACACACCTTTTGTGTGTATTCAATTCTATGATAGATTAAGATTGCGAGTTATGTGGCACGCCCTTTGCAGGTGCCAGTTTCTTTTGGCATACCAGGAGGGAGTTTAGGTGACAACCTTAGTTTAGATGCATTCCTATTATATGATGATGCATAGCTGAAAAAAAAAGCTGAACATAAAATAGTTGATCAACCACTCCACTGTGAAATATACTTCTGTGTGTATATATATACACACCTACATACACACATATGTATATTTATGTGGCATCTTTTACCATTCAGAAACATTCAGGTTCAACTCAAAACTGGCAGCATATTGAAAACTGAAAGGTTCAATCATTTACCTTTTTAATTCAGCTTGTGTGTACAAAACTGTTATCTCAGCATTTGAGTGAGCCCTGCTTGTCAGTAGTGTAAGCAATTAAAGTGTTCAGTGGTTAAATAGTGCTACAAGTAGTTAAAAAATAAATTATTCTTTTAAAAACAGACTGGAAGACAAACATAGATGAATAATAAGTATGTGGATACATGCATAGATTCATAGCTGGAAAAATAGCTGCTGACAGCTATTTTCCATCACCTTTTTTTCATTAAAAAAAGGCAATTGGTGAAATTATGGTTGAGAGTGGGGAATATGAAGGAATGAAGCATTAATGGTAGTTTCCATTTTGAAATTCAGCAATGATCCTTATAGCAAAGGAAAATCAATGCAAACATCACACTTGCAGACCAAAACTAATGGTGACTGTTTCATTTGTCAAGCCTTAAATCACAGAGCAGAAATTTTTCAATGAGCTATTTTCGTTGAGATAATCTGTCTGAGATTGCCCACTTAAACAAAATATTAAACTTAAAATCATTTATGTTAATTGATTTTGTTTACTGCTATCCTAACCTTGCCTGTCTACTTTCTCCATATTTCAATTTATATTTTTTTTATAATTAGTCTTGTTAGTGAATTATGATTGAAATTAATGGACACTGCCTACTGAGGGATTAGTCACAGCCACAGTTTCTAGTTAATGTGCTAACACAGTGAACAATAACACACATCACGGGATTAAAATATTCCTCTGTCTACATGTTTACCTTATCGAATGTCAGCAGCTGTCCCTGCTGTGGATGATTTTGAAGTCTTTCATGGGAATGACTATCACACATTGCTGTAGGCAGTGGTATACATGGAAAATGACAATTTAATGGCCAAAACATTAATTTTGCATCTTGTTTATTCTGTCCTCTCTTCTGTTGACTTCTCAACATGAAACACAAAGACATGTGGAGACTGAGAGCCCTTTAAAAGGCTAACAGTAACAGACTGTAACCATACTTGAAGGCCTTTAAAATTATCTGCAATGTAGTTTTTTTAAAAAAAAAAAAGTATCTGTAGTGACCCCGTCTTCCAATACAATTTGGAAAAGTATCCAAAGCATCTTAAACTTTCATTTATTATAGCAAGGTGGTTTCTATCCGATGTCTTTAGCATGGGTATGTAAAATATTTAATAAACAATTTCTGTGGTTGCTTCATGGAACACAACATATTTAATTACCCGTATAAAGAAACAATTATGTGGACGTTATTAGATACCAAAGTACAACACAGACTTGGCCCAGTTCATATGAAGACCACTATTTTAGAGATTCTAAAATATATATGTACTTTCAATGAGTTTTTTTGGTTGAAACCCATCTGTTTTGCTGATTAAGGATACCAATTAAACTTGGACACCAGAGTGAAAAGAATAGGTGTATTTCACTGGTGATAACCAAATGACATAACAGTGTAATACAGAAGACATGCAGTAAAAAAAGGCAGAATAATGCACCTAAAGCAACAAACAGGAAAATACAGGGTAGTGCATCAAATCATTACTACATGAGAGATTAAGGAAGATCCATCCCCACTTGCAGAGGTTCCCATCCCCCAGCCCCGCAGTGGCTGGGCAGCCCCGGTTACAGCGAGGGTTTGCAGAGCCTGTCCCGGCAAGGGGGAAATCCTACGCGGTGCCTCCACCCGTAGGTGAGGCTGCCAAAGTCACTGCGAGCGGGTCCAGCCTTATATACCCAAAAATCAGCAAGCCAGAAGAGCTGGCACCTTTGTTTTGGGCAGAAAATATCTGGTTTCATCCTCCTGTTGGATTCCACCCAGAGCCTGGCCAGGGCTCAGGGGTGGGGGGAGACCAAGGGAGTTTCTAACAAGGCCAAACACTTGGGTTCTCAGCCTTGAACAAGGCTAAAAAGAGGAAGTTGGATACATTCTCTCCTCACTACTGATTGTATTTTGTCTAAGCTGTGTCTTTCACTAACGAGTTACACACTTTGTTAATGATTACATGCTAAGTTAGCAGCTCCGGCTTGGGGCTTGTTGTTCAGGCTTCAGTATTTCAATGCTTTAGCACTTTTTACATCAGCACAAGTGGTTTGTTATAACTTAGTACAATACCTGTTAGCACAATGGTTGTCAGTTATAAAATATACAGGATTCATCTACAGGTCAACTCTGGCTTGGGCCCGTTGTCCAAGCCTTAGCACTTCACCATCACAACTCTCTGCTATTACAGTCTTCCTAATTTTTTTGAGCAGTCTAATAAGGCTTAGATGAATTTAAAACCCAAATTGGATAGTAATTGCAACCCAATTTTACCACATTTAATATATTAGACCATTTCTTAGCATTCAGAAAAATTTATGCACCTGTGTAAAGCTAGGGGATTTGAGAATCTCGCTGGTTTTCTGTGTAAATATTAAAAGCCAAATCAAATATGGAATGTATATTGCACACATTTTAAAAAGACACTTAACTTTTCTGTAGCATCATGTTTTAGCTTTATCTCTCTCATAAATACTAAGGTTTAATAACTAAAATATTTTACATATAGAGTTATTTATTTTTGAAAGATATGATACTGGTTCTTGTATACTGGTTCATGTAATGGCTAAAAGAAATGTTTAGTAAAGAGTGAACAGGTATTATTTTAAGTGTTACTAAAATGTGATTCCTTTTTACTGTTGTTGACCTTGGAATATATTTGTAATTCCATAGCCATTGCTACACCTCAAGACTTTAAAGAAGTGTTGTCTAAGGGAGGCTAACAAGTTCAAATGAAGATTTTCTGATATAAAATATAGAGCTCTATACAGTGATAATTTCAGATGTTACATACCTTAGCTTTCATTACTTTCTTGTCACACCAAGAATTTTATGTATTTTAAATAACATAACTGAAGAGTTTAATTCATCAAATGAAATATTGGATGTTAAATTTCTTTATTATTTGTGGATTTAAGTTTTCCAACTTTCCGTCTGTGTCTGCCCTAATTTTTCCTTTAATCTGGTTATCTTTTGGGTGTCAGTTCTGGGAATCCTTTCTGGCCACTATTTTTCTTTCCTGGAAGTAAGTTCCATTGCCACAAGGAGGAAAAAAAAATGTGGCAGTACAGGAAAAACGCAAATTCTGGAAATCGGATTTGGACAACTGTAAAGAAATCAGACTGTACAGTTAAAAATAAACGGACAGAACCCCACTTTGCTTGCTAAATATTCATCTCCCTCAATTCACTTAAAACACTTAACTTTCACTTAAAACAAAACTGATGATGTTCAGAGAAGTATGATACCTGTACATCACTGATGTCTACTTATACTAGAGTGACTTCTGCACAAGAAAAAGGAAAGCATTCAGATGTAATCACAATGCACATGTGTAGGTCATATTTTACTGAGCACTATCTATAGCTATTAATTACCAATTTAGTATGACTATCTTCATATTTTCTTCTGTATACAGTGACTTGATTTCTCATCCTATTAGGCAGGATATAGACATGATGGATGTTAATTAATGGATACTGAGTACATTCAATACCTCTCAAAAAGCTAGAAAATACTAGCCTGAAAAACTAAAAAAAGACTAGTCTGTGACCGCTATTTCAGGAGAAAGATAATAATTTAAGTCATGGGATGCTACCGTACTTGGGAAATATCAGGCAGTATTTCTCCATCCATTCAACCTACCCAATACAATTGAATAACTATAAAAACTGTTAGTAGAAAATAATTTCATTTTAAAGTAGTGACTTCAGGTAAATTTTTTTGTTTGCAATTTGTTTCGTCAGCTATCTTTCCAGTGGCCACCAACCTAGAATAACACAAAAGTTAGGTAAGCATCATTGAGTTTGGAGCAATAGCAAGAACTCTCTTCTCTCTGTAGGCTTGCTATTTGAATCATGATAGTTGCCACTTTAAATTTGCAAGGCTATAAAGCAACTTTCCCTAGAGAATAAGAATATCCTATTAATCACCTTTACAGGTTCTGTTCACCTCTTAATCAAATTCGAAGTCCCCCCAGGTAGCTTAAAAATTTGTCAGAGTTAACTGTGTAATTGCTCACTTACTCCCATATTAGCGTAAGCATGTATTCTGTGATTTTGCCACAATTATAAATCTTGCTCTGTTTCATAGCATGTCTGAAAGACCCTTGAGCCAAAAATTTCAATTGAGACTACCAGGCTATCAGGTTTTCTATTCTGTTTTCAAGTATAAGCACTATACTTCCAGCTAACAGTAATTCCACCAGTCCCTCTTAGTGTCATGCTTTCTGTTGTTTTTTTTTTTTTTTTCCTCATCTTCCCTTGACTTAGTTCTGTCTGTGGTCATCAACACCTTAGTGGTGGAACAGGTAAAAATCTCTTCCCTACTCATTTTTCCTTTCCCCCCTGCCCCTTTCTCCTAAACATAAAGAACCACAATTTTTTTTTTTTTTTTTTTTTTTTTTTTTTTTTTTTTCTCTTCCCCATTTGACAAGGATCTGAGTAACAGTACCAGAGCAGTTGGAGTTGTTTCAGCAGAATAAAGGGAAGAGGAAAGTTTATAGTATTTTCATATTTAAAACCTCTCTATTCTAGATCTATCTAGCTTTTTACACCTTTCAGAAGTAGCAGAGGAAAGCAGAGGTGCTGGTCTTCCTTTTCTTGCAATACTATTTCTCTTGTTCAAAGAATAGCTGGGAATTTGACCCTGCTTGAGCAGGGGGGTTGGACAAGATGACCTCTAGATGTTCCCTTCAATCTCAACCATTCTGTGATTCTGTGGATTGATTTTATTGAATCTCAAAGGAATGCTTTTTCTAGGAGAGCTATTAGCAACAAGATGCTAACAGAGGTGCCAGTGACCTCTACTCTCTAGGCATTCCTTGGCAGTCATTACAAAAGAGAATATTTCTGCTTTGTTTTGAAACTGTGAGAATATTCCCTTGTGACCATACCCTGCCTGCCTCCCTGCCTTCTCCCACAAATGGGTAGGTTTCATGTGCCAATTATTCC
Source organism: Athene cunicularia (assembly GCF_003259725.1). Taxonomy (NCBI): domain Eukaryota; kingdom Metazoa; phylum Chordata; class Aves; order Strigiformes; family Strigidae; genus Athene; species Athene cunicularia. The sequence continues at coordinate 32,750,345 of NW_020799098.1, forward strand.
CTTTATTGTGCAAGGGACAAGTAAATTATATAATCAGGTTCAGCCAAAATCATGCTTTAGTTTTCACTAAGTAGCTACACTAAGTATACCTCAAATTTTCTTAGGCTTAATCTCTGCTTTACTACATAAAATACCTTATTTCAGCAACTGTAAAAATTTTTCTGCATCAGATAATACACGCTAAAACCATCTTAGTGGATAAAATAAAACCAAACATATTTATCTGAAATATTAGTACTCAGTACTAGTTCAATTATTTTTAAAGCAATGTCCACATTACAGGAAGACTGAAGGAGTTGTTTTTAGGCCTGATGAAACTAAGTAGTAAAAGTTAGTGTTGATTTGGTTTAGTGGAAATCTAATGAATTTTGCCTAGTCAAAAAGTCTGCAAGTTATATTTTCCAAACTCGCTATTAATCAGAGAACACTCTGTGGTTTGAATTTGAACTGCGATGCATTCAAGAGGCAACTTCATAATCTTAGAGTGTACAGGCCCTTAGGGCAACGGAATAACCTGTCCCTATTTCATATATATTCACCTGAGACTTTCAATATGGGTACCAGTTAATTGCAAGAACAGATACCTGCTAGGAAAAGACCTACTTAATTGCAGTTACTATTCAACAGCTGTTGGTATAACAGTGGTTTCTGCATATTATTAATTTAGAATGGATTCAGAAGAAACCTTGAGGGGAGATTTTCTTCCTCTCTCCTCCGAGGTTATGTATTGAAGAACAATGTAAGTGGTATAAACACAAACTTGGGTCATTCACTTATAGTCACCAGGAGTTAAATTTCATTCTTAAGATAAAACAATTGAGAAATTTTCCTAATTAAACAAAAATAAGTAAAGAGAAATTTTTGAGTTTTTAGATCTAGCACTAACTCTGCATGTGACTGTTAACTGTAAATGCAAATTGGTGGAAACTGCAGCTCAAGCTGTGTTTGCAGCTGTAGGATGCTGGAATGCTGATGTAATAACCTAGAAAATGTCCCAGATGAACTTTTCTTTGTGGGTTCTGAAAGTATGGCACTGTGTTTTCATACTGAGTAGACAAAAAATAAACTTAAAACTGTGGTCCAAATCAGAGTATAAAATACAACAGTCTCGGTGTGCTAAAGTAGTTCAAAGTTTTCTGCCATGAGTAACTTAGATGTTAATCCAAACAAAAAATTAAGTCCAAGTGTCAGCATAAATCATAATGTGTAACTGTACTACTTTGCAAGTTATGATACTGCAGACATGATCCTTGGATAGAAGATCAGTACAGTGCCTGCAAAGCTTGTAAACTGTAGTGCTGGGTTAGAAGATTGTGCTCAGTCTGGCTGGGAGGGAGTTAAACATCTTCATAACAGCTAGTGTGCTGCTGTGTTTTGGATGTGTGGCTGAACTAATGCTCATAACAAACCAATGTCTGGACTACCACTGAGCAGCGGTTTGCACAGTGTTAAGGCATTTGCCTTTTTTCTCTCTCTGCTCTGGCTAATTGAGTATGCTGGGGGTGGGTAAGAGATTGGGAGAGGACATAGCCAAGACAGCTGATCATGATCATGACAGCTGGCCAAAGGGATATTCTATTCCATATGTCACGCTCATCAATAAAAAATGGGGTAGAAGAAGAAGGGTGGGAATTTGTTTTCCAAGGTGGCTGTTTGTGTGAACATTGATCTGCCTGTGGGAGGTGGTGAGTGATTTCCTTTGCATATTTTTTTTCCTCCTTCTTTTCTTCACTGATTACACTGTCTTTATTTTGACACATGAGTTTTCTTGCTTTTATTCTTCCTATTCCCTCCCTCAACGTGCTGAGGAGGATGGGAGAGCTATGTGGGTGCTTGACTGCTGGCTGGGGTCAACCCACCACACTAGTAAACTAATTTTAAGTCATTTTACATGATTGCTGCGGCCTGAAGTTAGTACAACTCAGCTCATATCCAAGATATATCAGTACCCAGGGTATGAGAAATGTTTAGCATTGCAACTTGTGCAGCACAACTACTTCAGAAGTGACCAAAATTTCTCTCAAAACCTCCTGAATACAGAAAAAAGCTGAAGAAAATAAATCAAAATAACACAAAAGCCTACCAAAGCCACATGCCTCCACAAGAAGCAACACACATTAAAGCAGTGGTGTTATTTCTTCCATGAGTTAACTCTAAACATTGCTAATGGAGTCAATGGAGTGGCTTTTAGGAGTTCTTATGTTTGAGAGTTTCTTGAATATTCTTTGACTAAACATCTGATTTTACTATGGTGTATTTGACTAACACTGAATATACAGCCATGTTCATAAAAGCTACAAACCCCAGAAAGATAAATGGTAAAATTGTGATTGTTATTATGACTACATTACTGTTCTAACTACAAGGATGCTTCAGCCCGTTGTCACATGCACCCATATAAAATTATTTTGATGTTTCACCAGTATAATATCCTATTAAAGATACAAATTGGCATTCTGTCAGTGTAGCAGATCCCTGAGGTTCTTCAGGAATTACTACTGAATTTCATTTTTCATTTAGCCAGCTACACGTTGTACATTTATTAACAAAATGGAATTTCAGTAGATCTGCAGTGAACTGTGTTCAGCCTTCAGGCAAACAAGCCCCTCAAAGCTCAAGAGTTTTAGCTCACAAGCTGTCTGCTTGTCTTGCAAGTTTACTTCTTTCTGCAAACCTAAAAGTACTCAACAGGCTGACATGGAAGGGATTGCCTAGAGGAAATGTGAATATTTCAGCAGTGAACCACTGGGAAGCTTCCACAGTTGAAAAGAGAGACATCAAAAAATCCTTTCAGAGGTATCTTGGAAGGAAAACACTAATCATGATATTTACATTATTTTTAGAAGAGGAAGTATGAATCAAGATGAGGTACAGATTAGTGTCTGGGCCAAAACCATTGTTAATGAGAAGTGAGAGAAAACCAAGTGCTGAATACGAAGGGCAGGGACTGAAAACAGTGGTCCAAATCACTAGAGAGACCGAGTTGGAGGCAAAACTGCAGTTAAAGAAAATACTTCCAAGCTGCCGTAGTCACCAGATTCTTGAGCAGGACTTTGTAAAAAATGCTCAGAGACGCCAAGAATCTGTTTTTCATAGATGCTGGAAGAAGATAGTAGAGATTTAGTTAGCACTAAGTGACTACTGTGTCAGAACAAGATAGGCTGCAATGTTCAGTTACAGAAGAATACCCGTTCTGGCAGTTGAGGACTCTGATGCACAACTCATTTGGGCATTAAAGTCATATTCTTAAGGAATATTTATGAATGTTGTGTGACCTGGTCAGGGCTGACTAGATCTAAACATCAGTCTTTTTATATACCAGCAAATCTACATCTGCTGGCTGTGATCATCAAAATAGTATCAGAAAGCTATGGAAAGATTTAGGTGCATGATGCTGGTCAGACTGGTTTGTCTTAAGAACTGGTACCCTCAGGATCATCTATTTTAGACCTGAAGAGCTCACAAGTAAACAAAAGTAACATCAGATGATGTAGGAGGACAAAAAGAATATATTGGTGGGTAGTAGTTTGAGACACTATTGAAATTGCATCACACAGTAGATCAGGAGGAGAAGACTTTTGTGCAAGCATAGAAAAAACAGCTAGGGAAGACAGTAGCTGAAACCAGGAAGACCATGATCAACCTGAAATACCTTTAGGTATTTGGAATAAAAAAAAGATGATCGAACAGGGTTGAAGGGGGGAGTAAATTTATTCATTTATTCACAGAAAAGAAGGTGTGAAGCTTCCTGATAAGACTGAAATAAGTGATGCTGTCTCACCTTGCCTACTTAGAACTTGATCAGTAATAACTGTGTCACTTGTAGCAAATCTTTATATAGTCCAATTTTAAAGAACCAAACAAGCAAACTGCAAACTTAAACCTTCCAATCACAGGTTCTACAACCTACAGACATGCTTTTTGATGTTTACTCATCACTGTGATTTATTTAATTTTTCCCTAACTAAATCTGCTTCCCCAGGTGCCCCCTTGCAAAAGCTGACTGGGCCTCATCAAGCTGCAGATTATTCAGGTGTAGAAACAATCCAGGACTTCCTTCAAAACCCTTCTAGCTTGCTTAGGAATGTAGAAAAAAATAAATCTTTCAACCTGAAAGCGTTTGCAATTTTAAAAGAAAAGAAAGAGGAGATTTCAGAGTAATATTTTTAAATGCCTCTCCATGATTTCCTGCTCTATTTAAGGGGATCCAAAAAACTTGCTCAAAAAGACACCTCTTCAGAAGCTAAGGAGAGAATGAAAGACCAAGGTTCCTGTTGGAACACAGAGGTGTAAGATGAAGAGATTTTGTTAATGCTTTCTTTATGTTCAGTACATTAAAATTTAATGTTCACCATAGTGGCTTAAAAAACAAATCTCATTGTGTTCTTGGGTGATAGTAATGAAAAGATTGGAGATGCAAGTTTGCTGGAACAGGCAGATTAGGTCTAAGACACTCAAATCTGTGTATCTCCATTGCCTTTTGGTGATTTTGATGTTAACATATTTTGCCAAACTTTATTTTACACAGGAAACAAGTATGCACACTGCAGTTGATTTTTCTCCTTCAAATTATATGTCAATCTGTTATACATTCAGGAATGTAGTAGATGCCATGGTGCTTTTTTTTTTTTTTTTTTTTTTTTAATTGCCGTAGTTTGTATCCTGCTGTGTAAGCAATCTTCTTAAAGTTATAATAACTTCCTTCATAAAAGCCATTGTCTTCAAAGCGTTTGTTTCATCTAGGCTGTAATTTTCAGAGAATGGGTAACAAAACAAATTTCCTGATATTTTCTTACAGTAGTTCGCTATAATGAAATTTAACTGAATTACATGTTCAGCTACTATCAGCTATCTAGGTTTGTTGTTCAAATCCCAGTGATCTTATTCCCCAGGCGATTTTATACATGTACAGGTACCTTGGTAATTGCTTCCAGTGATTCTGTTTTCTGTGCATCTTGCATTTCTGATTAAATTTTCAATAGTCAAACTACAAAAGCTGTTATTTAATCTCAGGAACTACCTCAAATTAAGTGAATCATTATACTTCATATTTCAGTTGTGTAAGCAGTTAGAGCTGAACAGCGTAGTTAAGAACTCAAATGAACTGTGCTTTTGGGTAGGCTTTAACCTGTGACACTCAGTCATGTAGTATATCTTAGCTGAGTGGACAATGACTAACTAACTTGGGCAACCTGGTCATATCGATTTGCCTTATGATATTACTAACAACACCATTTTCTACTCAGAGGTCACATGTCACCTACACTCCTAATGCTGCTTTGTGTTTTGCTGTGGCTCCTGCATTGCAAGATCAATTTCTCCAGAAGTATTACAGCATTTGAAAACATCTTTGCAATAATTCTTAGATCTGAAGAAGTAGCTGGAAAAAGTAAAGGGGCATTCTGCCCCATGTCAAAATATTCCAGAAACTGGTGGCAACAGGAGAAGGAATTAAATCATTGCTTTGTATTTTGTAATGGTCGACTTGTTCTGCAACAAATGTTAACATCCCTGAGATGGAGTGAGAGCCACTCTTAGACTGTGAGATACTTAGAATTCTGATTTGAAGTGTCTAGAGGCATGAAAAATAGCAGAAAAATGGGAAATCCAAATGCTTCATAACATTGAAATATTTTTTAGAACTCGTTGTGTCAGTCAAATGAATAGGAGATGGCTTTCTTGTTTTATATGTGGAAAATAAGCAGTGACATTGGCATGCTCTTTTAGAACAAAATCTTCCATCATAGACGACTACAGGTCTAACAAGAAAGGAAAATAGTGGGTTTTCTGCTCTGGTGATTCATCACATAATTTTAAGCCTGCAACTAGAACAGAAACCACCACATCCTCAGTTGTGACTCTTTCACCCTTACCATCTAATTGAAACCTTCTGCATCTATAAATAAATCATAAAAATCTCCTATCCATATTATGAGATCCTGAAGGCTTCCAAAACTAATTGGCTCTCTGTTGGGAAACATAAAAATAAGAATGCTAAGTTTTTCCAGCAATATTTTGGTAAGCTTGTAAGTTGGCTTTGAGAGGTGGTGTAATCTCCTATTATGCATTACTCAGGAGATTTGCAGGCAGAAACTACATGGCTTAGAAAAGGATATTATTGGACTGGAGAAAATGATACGGGAATATTGCCAAAATGGAGATTCAATTATACAAAGAAAGGGTGAAGCAAAAAAAAGGTAAAATGCAACTGGAGTATAATATTCTATTTGAGAAAAATTAAACAAAAGACTCAAACTGTTAAATCTTAATTTAAACAATCTGGGAAAATACCCAGAGGGATTTTTTTTTTTCCCCTCAAGAATAATTTCTGGCTTTCCTAAACTAAGAGTGATTCTAGTCATTAGAAGTTAAAACTGGTATTGTTACTCTAAACAACAGGAAATAGTAAATGTCACTGATAGTATAGATGTTTACAATGGCTATGTTACTATTACTTCAACTGAAATTAAGGGAGACTCATCTCAAAAATATAACTAGAAGTGTCTCTGGAAACTTGTTCAAAATTTTCTTGCCCTTTAGGTCATGTAGCATCAAGTAATACCACAGTATTGCTTAAAAAAGGACAATTATTCCAATTGTTCTCGTATGTTTCTTTCTGCATTAAACACAAACTTCAGAATATTTAGTGAAGATTAGGTTTTGGTACTACTGAGGGTAGATTTAAAAAAGATAGTTCTCAAGGAGGTGCATCTTCAAATAGTCTTGGTACTTGAACAATGAAAGCATACAAGATGGTATAGGTAGCTTCTCTGTGTATCTGTCCCACTTCTGAGGTAGGGAGGAAGGAACAGAGAATGTGCCTTTTTTATCTTCCTCCACTTCTGAGACTGACTTTATAATTTTGCAGATTTTATATTGTGCTGATGCTAAGCAGACCTCAGCACTACTAGAAATTCTCAGATATTCTTGCTCGGTAATATTTATTTTGGTCAAGATGAAAATTCTAACTAACTCTTCAGAGGTAAATAGTGATTAGTGACAATTTGGAAAATCCTCAGGTCTGCACGTCCTGATTCTCATGAGGGACTTCAGAAAGCAAAGCAATAGTGCACAAGCAAACTGAAGTGGGTCATGAGTCCTAATGAAACTACTGGGTATGCTGACTAGGAGTCGTGCTATACTGAATTGATTGCTTACAAATAAGGAAGAATCTTTGAGTGCTAGGAGATACTCAGATTGTACAACTTGTGAAGCACAAGACTGGTACAATTGCCTAAGCAGTGTACAATTGCCTAAGCAGGAAGGAGAGCAGGCATAGCAAGCAACTGCTTCAGAATAACACTAGCAAATTAGTTACAAATGATAGAGAAAAAAAAAATGGAGTACTCAATACCTCCTTTTTTTTCAGTCTTCACACATAAAGTCAGCCTATATCTATGCCAAGAAGCAATGATGAAGCATACAGTGAAGCACTGGTAGAAGAGGGCCAAGTTAGAACCCATTTGTACAGATTATAATAATGTCTAAAGACATGTGTTGTTAGGACCTTACAGGATGCACCCAAGGGTGCTAATATGGTTGGATGATGTCACTGCAAAGCCACTCCATCATTTTTGGAAGGTTATGGTGGTCAGGGAAAATTTCAGATGAGAGGAAAAGGAAATGGAAAATATAATTTCCATCTGCATAAAAGGCAAAAAGGAAGATTCAGGGAAATAGAGACTAGTTGTCAAGTTAACTAGTTAATAACTGAGCATCTGATTCCTTTTCATGTTTTCTTGCTTTCTATCTGATTAATGAAAGCAGAACAGGAGTAAGAATTCTAATTTATCACATAGTATAGGATATTTATGAGCAAACATATTTGTGCAAAAATAGCTGTGGTGGAGCCAGACCAAAACATTGACTCTACCAGTTGAAGAACTACTGGAACTAAAGAACAGGCAGCAACAAAAAAAGAATTTTCCTAGGTGAATTCATATTAGTCAATTGCAACCCAGTCTATTAACTTTTAGGTCTGGTTATTTTATTCATAATAGTCCAAGGTATTGCCTTTTTTGAAAGTCTCTGATCTGTGGGCCTCAGAAAGGAGCTGTTACAACCAAAATGTCTTTAAATTGATATAATTATGTTAGCATACTTACAAAATCCCGTAGAGTGACAAACTGACAAAAATGTACCACTCTTCACATAGGTATATGAAAAGAAGATCGTAGTGATCCCATAAGATTTGTCTTTTTTTCCTCACAGTTCTGCTAGCAAACTTTGTAATGAAAATCTAGACTTCATTGTATAGAAGTATATGCTACACGTATTACAGAAAATGTGACTGAGCTGTAAATCTGATTTGAACAATTCATTTATTTCTATTAGGTTTTAAAAATATTTGGTCAAGCAATCCCTGTGATTTTCATATCAACTGAGAGAAAAATATTTAGCTGAAACGGCTCCCCTGAACCAGTACCAAACCAGCAAGAAACTTTCCAATATGAATTTATTCCTTTCAGTATCTGCAGAAAATACACTGAGGTAGTTCTAAATCATTGTAGCATTCATAGCAGCTTGTATCCTTATGCGGAGGATGTTAGAATACAAGAAGTTACAATATTTTGTACAGCAAAATTTTAGAAGCTGAGTTGTTTCAAATTTATTATTTTAAACATGAAAATGAACTAATTGATATAATTTTACCCTTTAGGCTAATTTAATTTCCAATTTTATATTATAGTATGAGTATTAATGAAATTTTACTTGTGTGTTGAGTAGGGTAATATATTAGCAAAGGAACCAATTTTATAGACCTCATTTAGTACTACTTCTATTTTAATTTCAGAGATGTTTCAAATTTTCATTCTGAATAAGAATGGATACTGTGAAATAATGGGATTCTGTTTTCTAGCAGACCTATTAACTATTGTATTAATATTTCCTTGTTGAAATTAGTATGATACCACATAAATTCAAGAACAGAAACGTGTTAATGTTTAATAAAGAGTATATATAGTAATAAATATTATTGATTTCACCTGAGGATCTGAGCAATTATAAACATTTAGGAGTGATTCTTTTAAAATCTAGCAATACAGCATTGTTGTAGATAGTAAAATAACTTTTTATTTTCAGAGCTTACATGACAGAATCCCTCAGTAAAAGGTAAGCTGATTGGTAATTGGTCAGATACCAAAACCAGACTGTATTGTAGAACATATCTTCCACTTATACTTTTCACTGGCAAAGAAAATACCTTGTCAGTAAATCACATCATACTAACAAATCGATTTTCCACTTGATTGGTCTTATATTTAATGTGTAAGTCTGTGACACTATATTTATACAGGTGCATAAATTGAACAATTTCATAGGTAAAGATTTAAAAGACATTGGCAGCTCTTGTGAGTTATGGAGTGCTTAAATGTAATCTTTTGTACTGATCATTTTCAGTACAGCAGCAGTTTTAAAGGAAGTTTAACTACATGTGTGAAGGTCTCCTCCAACCAAACCATTCTATAATTCCATGACACAGAAGAGTGCAGAAGAATGAGAGATCCCTTGTTGGCAATCCCTGCTGGCCAAACATGAACCTGCTTGAGTCCTGTAGACGCAACAGTGTCATACTCTTCCCAGTCTGGTCTGCTGAGATGACAGCTCACAACAATGGGAAAGTAAACGCACATTTTTCTCTATCCATCTGTGCAGACATTCTTGAATTTAAACTTTGATTTTTTGTGGTTGATACTGTCCCTTAAGTCACAGTATTAAAATATGTCAGTGTAGTGCTAGGGCCTGAATAATAGGCCCTGAAACAAAGTTGACCTCTAAGTGAACCTCACAATCAAACGATATCCATTATATCTGCTAATTAGTAAAATCTGTATTACCATTAGCATTTATTAATTAGTTTCTGATCACTAATGAAATAAGTATGCTCACTAGTGAAAAATGTAACTTAGGCAAAATGTAATCTGTAGTGAGGATGAAATGCTGTTGAGAATGTGTATCCAACTTCCCTTGTTTAGCCTTGTTCAAGGCTGAGAACCCAAGTGTTTGGCCTTGTTAGAAACCCTCTTGGTTCTCCCCCAGAATCCCCAGCCAGGCTTTGGGTGGAATCTAACAGGAGGATGAAACCAGATGTTTCCACTCAAAACAAAGGTGCAAGTCATCCTGACTTGCTGATTTTTGCTATATAAGGCTGGACCCTCTTGCCATGACTTTAGATGCCTCACCTATGGATGGACACATCATGTAGGACTTCCCACCAGCAGGGAAAGGCGCTCCAAATCCTCGCTGCAACAGGGGCTCCCCAGCAACTGTGGATCTGGATGTTGGTAATGTATGCAAGTGGTGATATATCTTCCTTAATCACTATTCTCTCTCTTGTGTAGTAATGATTAGGTGTATTACCTTGCTTGTTCTTATTTTCTATAATTAAGTGTGTGTAGTAATAGTTTTAAGTGTACTGTTCTGTATTTTTCTTGTTTCTTATTTTCTGTTCTTATTTTCTATTACTTGGTTATATCCTTTAATTATTAACAGTAAAATAAGTCTACTCTTTTCACTCTGGTGTCCGACTTTAATTGGCATCCTTGATCAGCAGAACAGTCACAGAATCAGAGAATAATTCATGTTGGAAGGGAACTAAGGAGGCTTCTAGTATAACCTCCTGTTCAGGCAGGGTCAGATGCATGATCAGGCCACGTTTCCCAGGGCCATATCCAACTATTACAGGTATTAAAAAACCTTCAAGTATTGAGACTGTGAAATCTCCCTGGGCAGATTACTCCACCGCCTGATAGTGCTTGTGATGAAAAAGTTTTTCCTTATGTCCAGTCTCATCTTCTCTTCTTCCAGCTTATGCCTGTTTTCTTGTCCTCCTCCCACTCAGTACTTTCAAGAGCATGGTTCCATCTTCTCAATGTAGTTTTCGTGTTGGTTCTAGGGAGGTTGTTGATAGGTCCCCCTGAAGCTATCTCTCCTCCAGATTCAACGAGTCATGGTCCCTCAGCCTTTTCTTGCAGGGTGAGTGACCCAGTCTTGATCATCCTGATATCCTTCACCTGAAACCCTGCCTTTGTTATAGTGGTGGGTCCAAAACTGGATGCAATACTCTAGATGTAGTCTAGCTAGAGCAAAGCAGAGGGTAACTATCCCTCTCCTTGACTGCTCCATGTCTTGTAGTTGGGTAGTTGAACACTCTGATCAGCTAACTATTTTAAATCATATTCCTGGTACCCTTGCCCTTCCAAGGCCTGGTAAAGAAAGCTTAGGTATGTGATATGAAGTAGAGAACTTCATTCACCATACTTCTTCTAGGGCTATGCTTATCTGACATTAAGAAATTAAGACCTTGATTGATCAAAATGCTTTAACATGTGGTTTACTTTTTGCTTTACTGAATAATTGTTGAGATGCTTGGTGTTTTGGAGGCCTCTCTGACATTATGCTGCCACAAGGAGTTCCCTGGCAAAAAAGTGTGTAAGCTGGATTCTCTGGAGGCTGAAGCTGATACAGTAACACATGATCCTTTGCCCTCTTCCATTTGAACAAGGATGTACCTACAATAATAGGTGTGATTGTTGTCTAAAGATGACCAGTTTATTCCAGTTAATGATTACAGACTGATTTTGCAACTAAAAGAGAATTTCAGGTAATGGGGTGTCATTACATCTGGTGATTAGAATTTAAAATAAAATTGTGCTATTAATTCATGTTTTGAAAGTGTTTATGCAATAAGAAAGAGAATATCAGGGCATCCTCTACATGTTCTTAAGATTCCAAAGCACTGAAGTAGTTCTGTGATTACAAGCAGTACTTCATGATGCACAGCAGCACAGTACATTAAGGAGCTTTTATTGACTTCAATTATAGATAAACGAATCAGCAGATAATGACAGAAAGGAAAGTGAACATAGCCAAATATTAAACTTGAAACACACATATTGCAAATCGATAATGTTTCAAATTAAATACTTATAGACCAATCATTCAATGATTAATAAAACATGCGCAATTTACAATTAATTAACTCCCTGAAAAATATACAAAATATGTTAATACAACTAAATTATATCCTTTACAATTCCTGGTTGATGATTGTACTGTTTGTATACAAAGATTTTTGTAGTGTGTACAAAATGTAATTTAAATTTAGTAAATATTGTACAATTCAAGTAAATAGCAACTCTGCCCTTCTCCCCCAGAATATGTCAGGCAAGAAAAGAAATATCTTTATAATTTCCCTTTGTTGCAGTTAAATAATACACAATGCTTACAGTATTATTTCTAAATTATGAATAGCTAACTCTTTGTCAACTCATGAATGTTGAGTCTGAAACAATTCAGGAGACTGATTTTTTTTAATTTATTTATTTATTTTCCTTTCTGCACTTTGAGATTTCCTTTTCACTTCAGTGTCACTATAAATGTTTATATGACATGCAGGTAACTTCTTTGAAGTGTGGAGCTTAGTGGCAGCAGAAAAAGCGACTCAACTGTCTTGTACTATATCAAAAAATATCCAGGGTGTAATATCTTGACTCTTATTTGGCACATCTTGGTTGGTCTTTAGCAGCTGCAAAGTGTCTTCAGTTTGTGATCTCCTTCCTGCAGTGCCTGTGCAAACTCCTCAGAGCCTGCTTCCTTTAAGCAAGCTCCAGTCCTTTTCTGGAAATAGCATTATTCTTTCCTTGTGCCATATGCCATTAGAGTAAAACAGTGGCCCAGAAGACGTCACTATGCACTTGCAGTGCCTTAATATATATGGGAATTGCACAGCTGTAAAGTGTAGAGCCTATCCTTCAGAACTGCTAATCTCAGTCAATCAGTCAATCACTCAGTCTCAGATTAAAGGATTCTAAATTTCCATACCAAATTATTTCATTACAATTATTATTTTCCTACATTTTCTAGAATCTTTGGCCACATTTTCAAGTGTCTCTCAGCAACTCTGAAAGGTGGAAACCTGTGGTGAAAACTGAGTGTTAAATAATCCTTAGACTTTACCATTCAGGATTTTTCTATAATGGGTGTGTTGCAAGAGTGCATTGTGACATGTATCATGCTAAACCCACAAATGTGTATCATGATAAAACCACAAAGAGATAGTGCAGCTTGAATTAGCAACTTCCATTTGTCAGAGCATTATGTCTAAACAATTTTTTAGGCTTTTTTTGGTTATATTTGGTTTATTTTTTTTTAAAAAGTATTTTCAAGTAAAATTATACAGGGAGGGAAATGCCACTTAATCCTGCCTGATAAAACCTGCTTTTGAAGAAAGACCTTACAAATGCAGGGAAAAGAGATACACAATACAGAGGAATACTGGCATTCAGGCCCCTCCTGCCCTCTCTCTTTCTTTCTCTCTCTTACTCTCTCCCTTTTTCTTTTTACCAAGTCACCATCTTTCAAAATAACAGGGAATGAAGCAGACATTTACAAGAGTTCTGTTCTTCAGCCTACTTAAATAATTTAACAACAGCAGCAACTCTTAGTTGGCAAAAAGCAATATTTTATTAGAGAATATTCTCTGATAGTCTTGGGTGGCTAATAGAGAGAACTGTATTTGTTTATTATTGTGGAACTTCAAGAGGAAATTTCCTTTGAAGGCATTTTTGAAAAAAGTAATAATCTGTGCCTGAGCACACTATCTCCTTATAAAACATAGCATGTTTTATTTTGTTGGATGTTTGAAATTGTTCTATATTTTATAGAATTCATTTCTCAGTGTGTTCCTCTCGGTACATTTGGAAAATGTACTTTTAAAGCACTATAAATTGTTGTGGCATGGGATTAATTTAAAATTAAAAGACGTGGGGACCTGAGGCTGATGTTTCTTACTATCATAAAAATCCTCCTCATTAAGAGGGTCCTTGAGTAAAAATCCCAACATCAGAAAACATTCAGCAGCAAAAAGGCTTGAATCCTTGTACAAAGTAGACTTTCAGCTTTGCAGTTAGACTCTAGTTTCACAGGGCCAGAACAGTTGCAGTTTTGCCACAAGAGATTTGTATTCACAGAGACTTGTACTGTAGTTTACGCAGGCTGTGCCACGCACTGCTGGAGCTCCAAAGGTTTCTTGCCTTCTGCTTCTGCTCACAATGCACAGTACTAAGGAACTCAGACACTAAGGGCTTTAATGTAGCTGCACATTGTCACTCACTTGTTTTTCCTTTGATAATCCTGCAACAGTACATTCCACATTAAAACACAGTTCCTTTATTTTTCGTGCCTGAATAGATGCACTGACTAACTCACTGAATAATGTCATCAGATCACATTCTCCTGATTGTCACTGCCTGACTCTGTGTAGTTTCTGTCTGGTGAAAAAAACCCCATCTTTCTGAAAGCCCCGGTGTTCTATAGTAGAATAACATATGATAAAAATACCAAATTCTTGTTTCAGCTTTGCCAGGCCAATTGGAGTGAGAATGACACTGATCTCTAAAATTAGAGCTGTGTATATAATTTGGCAGAAGAACATTTTCCTGCTTCAGGATATATTTAATTTCAAGATGCATTTCCACATCAGAAAATTGTGACTGTATTGTTTTGGCCAACTAATCAATTCAAAATTATATATGATGGGTGGAAGAAGAGAACTTAATTTCTTTACCAATATTGAAAGAGCACAGTGTAAAGAGCACAAAAGAATATGAAGATGGAGGAAAAGTCAAGAAATAGAGCTGGATCCTCTGTTGGTGGAAATAATATTACTTCACTGATTTGGATGAAGTCTGTCTGATTACTTCAGCAGTGGAATCTGCTCTTGAATGGAGACTTGTTTAATTTCCTGGCATCGTACAGAATAATCACCTAGGGAATCTCAGTGTCTCTATCAAAATCATGGGAATTAGCAAAGAGGAAAAAGTTTGCATATTCGAGCTTATCTCCCTGCCAATATAGATTTTGTCTCCATGGTACAGCTTCTATCTTTGTCTAGCTGTACTGGACACTGTATTATATTTCATGTGTTATTTGCTGCTGAGACTTGAAAACTATGCCAGTCAAAAATATGGATTATTGGCAATAAAGGTCCTTCCTAGTACTAAGTACATATATAGAGAGCCATTTACATCACTCTAGCATTTCTTTTTCTTTGCCTTCCTGCTTTTTCTGAAATACTGACAAGTAGTTTTCTTCTCGTTCTATTCTCTTCAGACAAAGCAAGTTTTAGGTTTTTGGAACAATGGAAAATTTGAGCAGAATAATAGGAGAAGCTTTCCAGGGTGGTAACTCAACTCATAAATTGTCCTTTCTGAAGTGAAGTTGTATTATCTGCCTTATGTCTAAACCTACCACATACAGAAAATGTGCCCCTTAAATTATGTTGCTATAACCTCCTCATTGCAATTCTTTTTATTGTTGTATGTCCTTGTGCACAGAGTCACTGTTCAGTATCGTTGTACATCTGGATTTAACTCAGGACTTGCCTCTTAATCTTTATTCGTAGGTTAACAGCAAGCTATAATCAATTGCTCATTAATCATTCTTGACATGTATTCAGCTAATTAACAAAGCAAAGCTGGTAGAGAGAGTCTTTTATTATTATAAGTAAGCTTTGGGCAGATTATAGCTTTCACTTCTTACCTTTATACATGTCTCTTTCATCATTAAAATTTCTATATCAATACCTTTCCTTGAATACTACGTTGTATTTTTCTCCTAGAGACATGGGTGAGCACAACCTAGCCAACATGCATATCTGAATATTTTAAATACCATGATCAGCTGTGCCAAACTTTGAACTTACACATGAAATTATTCATGTCCATTGGCACTTTAGAATGGAGAACCTAATGTTTCATTTTCCTTTTCAAATAGAATTCCGTTTGTCCTTGTTTCTTCATTCCTTGCAATTCCTTCATTCATTGTTCTACTTGTGCTGAATAAGCTCTCGTAAGACACAGTATCGAACCACCTTTGAAGATGGGCATTTGGAAATTCTTCAGGCTATGAGGCATGAGAAATACTTGAAAAGCCACAGAGATCTGTGAGAACATTCACCATCTCCCAAAGGACTTAATGCCGTCTGCTCTCCCTCATGCCTGTCAGTATGGCTCAGTGACCGTGAACAAAATTATCAGGTGTACTATAGGATGCCTTTTGGAGTACTTCCAGAAGGTCGGTTGCACTGCATGAATAGCTTGGCTCAGAGTTACATGGGTTCCTTGCTTGTGTCCAGATGGGAGAGTGAATATAGCATACTCTGATCCTGGCTATGCCCCTGTTTTGCACAGCTGTCTGATATACTTTCATTGGAACAACACGTTTGCTGGCTCTATTCCTTAGAGCCTAATATATTTGTGTGTTTACAAAACAGTTGGTATCATGCAGTAATGTAATTAAACTGCTCTTAATGCTCTTCATATCCTTATGGAAGTTGTGAAACAAGAAAATACCTAAAAACTTCCTCTGGGACATCTTATTGCTCTTTCAGTTTATATATGTTGCTGCTTATCAGCATCCTTTGCAGTCCATTTAGAATCTTCACATCACATCTTCACATGGCAGTGCTTACTGAGCTAATGTTGTAAGATTTTGCTTAGAGACGTTTTTGTAAGCCTACTTAAGATCTTGACACAGTTTGGCTACTTCATCCCCTCAGTTATTACATTTTCACTTGTAACATCAGAAAGCAGTTACATTTCCCTGTCATGTTTATTTGTTTTTAAACGTTTACTTCCTTGGTTTTAAGATTTTGTTCTTCTCCAGATGTTTGCCTAGTTTTTAACTCACAGTGCAGGTTCTGTTTTTTAATAGGGATATAAAGTAAACCAGAGTATTCAAGACTGCATCATATCAACTCCAAGTTGTTGCTTCCTTTTCCTCCTCTTCTTACCCCAAGTCTCCAGCTATCTACTACTCCTGATAATATATTGGCAGGAGGTAAGTTTGTTGATTAGCGTCCTTGAACCTCAAATACCTATCATCTAGTACCCACGATTTGCCAAGAGCTTTTGCTTCCTTCCCTGTTCTACCTGTGGTACCCACTTCTTAACCTGTTAAAAATTCTCTTTACATCTCTGACTTAAGCTATTATTTTTCCCATGATGCCTGTCTTTGACAACTTCCCTGGAGTATTACTATCAACAGCAATGCTTCCTCATCTTATTTGTTATGTTGTCCTTGTCTTTCTTCCTAACCCTCTGACCTTTCCTGTTCCTTTCAAATGGGAAATATTTTCAAATGAGTTCCTTTCAAATGGGAAATCCTTTCAAATTTCAACACAAATATTTAATTTCTAAATTAAGGATTTAAAAATTAGTATAGTAGCTACATCTATCTGTGAAAGCACTCTCAGAGCACCTTCACAGATCCTTCTGGTATGTAAAACATGGTTTAAAAACTAAACAGTAAAAGAACCTATAGAGTCAGACCTTAGAGATAAGAAATACCTTTGCTAGTCATGGCCTGAACAAACTGAACCATATCTCATAGCTCAGCTACATCACTGGTCTCTAGGGAGCCTGACCAAGGCTCAGTGAAATTCAATCTTACTTCAGGCCCCTTACCTATGTTCCTTTAAAGACAGTGCTACAACTGTCCACCATGCCCTCTTTTTAACCTGACCAGTGAGCAGTGTACTTCCTTTCAGTAACCTTAAGTAATCCCACTTTGCTGTCTCTAGTTATGCACTGATGCTCATCTTTGCAATCGTTCTCTTCCTGCCATTAGTTTCAAGTTTATGATACTTCCAATCTAACAAGGATGATGTTTAGCATCAGCTTTGGCTTCTGTGTGTTCTCCTGGTTGTAGAACAATACTATCACCCATATGTAGCCAACTATTATTTCAATATCTATAGTATCTGGGAAAATACAGATGATGTGTGACGTGAAAATGTTGAATCTACATGTTGGTAACCGAAATAAAGATGATCTCATTATCAGAGGAAAAAGTCATGAGGGGTGTTGCTCTGTCTGTGAGTTCTGTCTTGATCTGTGTATACATGTCATATAGCTGGTGTCATAGCAGAGAAGCATTGGAGTTATGAGCACCTATAATACACATAAGTACATAGGAAACTAATAAAAATATAGTAAAAAATAGATGAAAAATTCGTTCAAAGGCAGAAAATAGTTTTAAAAGCTGTAGCTAAACTTGGAAGTCATTAGACCTAAAAAATTAGATTACCTGAGAGCTCAGTAAATTCATTAGCAAATTATTCCTAACATTTTGAAGACAACATTTCATTACTGAAGCTTTCAGCTTTCATTGTTTGTAGAGATATGTTCTATACAAGTCAATATTTGATCTCAACCAACAGTGAAGACATAGAAAAGTAATTCTTAACTGCAATGACATTAAAATTATTCTGCATAATGCTATATTCATTATTTCCATAATTACTGCAATATATTAAAATGGCCTACTGCTTTTCAGTGGGCGAAATCCAAGACAGGTGTTGTGTCTCTGTAAGACTGAGGAAAATATTGCTAGAAATATTAGATACATACATGGTCTGAAGTAAAGACTCAGGATTGTTTCACTGACTGTTTTTTTTTTTTTAGGGAGAGGAGGGAAATGTAAGGAGGGGATAGATATTTTACAATAAGTATATGCTTTCTGGAGGCCTTCACTAAGGATTACATTTTTGTAGCTTGAAGCCTTTCTTTGAGCCCCTGACAAAGCATGGTTGTGCTCTGTCCTATGGAGATCTATTTATTCATCTTGGGCAAGCTTATGGGAGCCATTCCTGTAAGCAGGTAAAAATGTTGATCCTTATCCTCCGTGCACTGGTTTTAACCTGATTATAGCGAAAGTTAGAATCAAACTCTTTGTATCTTCATCTGAATAAAGAAAAAAGATTCCAGTGGAGACATACAGTATTAATGGTTTATTGCATAGCAATAAATAAAATATATATTTACTATTACTTATAATACTTTATTATTTATTTATTAACTACTATTATTTATTTATACTAATTTAGTTACTATTTATTTATATAAGAACATATTTATTTACTATTAATACATATGTCGTGTTTTGAGTAATCTCTTTAGTTGCTTAAACCAGTATAATGTGACTCAGTGTTGGCTCTTAGTCAATGTCATAACAAGCCACTACATCCTCGGGTATATTAATTTGCTTTATTTCATTTACCTAAATTAGATAGTGCTAAATCTCTGTTTAGAATTAGAAGTGCAAGGAAGAAGATAAGGCTTTTTGAAAAGCCAAAACCCAGCAGTTTTAGAATGACTGAGGCCTTGGTTAAAAACCTAAAAACATACCAAGTCTTTTATTTAACAGGGAAAGTCTGAAATATCATTTTGAAGACTCTTTATGCTGTATAGATCACTGATAAAGTAAATAATCTGTGAATCTACCAACCTAGAAAGTTACTTAGGGACGTCAAAGTATTTAGATGGAGAGAAGGAGACAAACTATTTTTATTTCTTTAATTTTTGTAGGTTTGTTAAGATTAATATTATAAGAACTTGGATAAAGATAAAGCTATAGAAGTGGGATTTGATGATCTGGTTTTCATTCATTAAGAGGGTTTCCCTAGCTTCATCTATAAAACAAATGTAGGCATTGTGTCTGCTCTGTTGGAATCTAAGCCCTCCAGCTCAAAAACTTCTGTGAACATTAATGAAGACCAGCAGATACAGAGCAATGATGTACCCTGATTGCAATCAGAATCATGAATTAGAAATTCATGTACTGCAGAATACAAAAATAGGTATTCAGTTGTAAACCAGATAAGAGGAAGTTTATGATGACAGTAATGATTAGCTTGATTTTTTTCCCCTCTTACACAATAAATCACTGTATTTTACCAGCCAGATATATTTTCAGATACGTACCTCACATTTGACTAAATTTAGGATTTAAATTTAGGATGCTTTGGTTTTAGTTTTAGTTTATGTGTTTGAAACCTTCCTATCTTTGGATAAAGATTAACCAAGTGAAAGAAATCTAGGGTTACTTTTGAAAAGATAAGAGAAAAGCTTCTGAGTAATTTTTATAATTATAGTTACAAAGCATCACAATCATACACTGAGATTTCCAAAGTGGAAAGTGTTATTGACTTAGAATGGGAGATACAGTTAGCAAGAACTCCTGAAAATCATGCCTTTGTTCAGAAATCTAAATATAGATGGCAAAATTCCTTTGTGATTATGGTCACATTTTTAATAGCCATTTAAAAAAGCCCCTGCCTACTAGGAGAAAAGAAAATGACTGCAGAAGGTTGTGCCACTGCCATCTGGTCATGCAGGAGAGTTCACATGGGGTTAGTACCATCAGCTTCCACCTTTCTGCACTTGGTGGCTCCTGTAGCAGCAGAAATAACAGTGACTGCAGCTAGTTTAGAATATGTTTAGCCTGACTCTGCAGCCAGTCTGGTATTAAGGCAGCTCTCAATCATTTTTGGTTTAAGCTAATATGCCAGGTGAAGTACAATGGCTAAGGAGGTGGCAGAAAATAGTTTCATGTCATAGAATTTCAATGTCATATCATTTGGAACTGAGTTAATAAATTCCTAAATTATGATGATTAGTTTGGACTTATAGGGATACACTGTCAGTAACAGATTTGCCCTCAGTGCCTCATGAGCACATCTAGTTGGGGTAGCAGTACTCAAGGAATCCACAAACTTCAATAGACAGGGTATATGATCCACATATTTGATTGAAGTGAAGTTTATCTACCCTACAAACTGTCTATAGAAAACTTTAAAATTCCCTTTTCTACTTATTGTGGTATTGAATTAAATGATTGTTTCACCCTTTAAAATACTTGTAAAAAAAAAAAGAGTCCAAGGGGCCAGCAGACTAGTGAGAGGGATTGCGTCTGCAAGTAGCTTTAATATTTGACAGCACCCATTTGTGCTGCAAGTTTTAGGTGAGTATGGTTTTCTAATATCAGTGTTGTCTACAGTGCCGTTGGTATTGCTCTGAAAAGTGGGAACTGAGTGCACATTCACAAAGCTGTTGAACTGTTCTGTTTCTGGGGATGTCGAAACAAGACTAATTTTCCTTGGTCATCTCCAGTGTGGAATGATTACACTGACAAAAAAACTTAGGCATAACCTCTTTCAGTCTGTCTTATTGCATCAGTGTTCAAATACTAAAACTTTGCCACTAGGTGAAATTAATTTCTGGACAGACAATGTTTGTCGTGAGGTCTCATTTTCATATCATATAATTATACAGATATGAACTATGAAGAGCAGCTATTCAAAGAAACAGGTAAAAAACATTTATACTGCAAATATAATAACTCAGAACTTACTCCATCCTTTTACTCTGACGTAGTAAAACCGGACAAAAATACGTTCAAAAATATCTATCTACAAATGTTTTTGAAAGTATTTGTCCAGCTTGAGTGAACAATATTTCATGTGAATACATTAAATAGAAACAAAGACTTGATGTTAACCTTTAATTTATGCTGTTTTGAGTAAAATAGCAAACCCCAATTCCAAATTCCCATTGAAGTAAACAGTGTTTGGATTAGTTGCATTTAAACTACTTTGAAAACACATACTTTTTTTTTTTTTTCCAATTAGAAAACTAAACCTAAACTTAAAGAGTGCATCAACCAAATAACAAAGTCATTTTTAAATCTGTCATAATATCCAAGGGATGTCCTTGGGTCTGTCCTGTAATCACAAATGTTAGCCAGAGTTAAGAGTTCAGAAGCCTTTGGAAACTATTTTAGAATATCATGTACAGACCTGAGAGGGACACTAACCCATTCCCCATACTATCACTTTTCCTTCTTACATGCTCATTTCTGACAAACCAGGACATGAAATATCCCTTGAATGATATGCTTACTGACTGTGGATTAATTTTATCTGAGTGCCAGATCCTAAACTAATAGATTTTTTTTTTAATCATCCAACCTTTCCTTATGTGGATGACATCTGTTATCATTCATTAAGCCAATCTGGAATCATGCTTTCTCTGATTAGCTACTTGGATTGACATATTCACAGCTAAATGAAACAGAAGAAATTCATTGTGTTGCAATGACCAAAGGTACTTATTATAAACCTCAACTACACTGAGATTAGCAGCAGTGTTACTCTTACGTCTGTATCACACCACAGATGGCAATCACAAAAATATTTAAACGTGATGACCCCAAGATGTACCCCAAGGTTATACTGTATAAGACAGGATTTCCTATATTTCAGTCTGAAACCCATATTAAAATTGTATGTTATTAATTTTCCTGATATCTCACAGTTGGTTGTTTTTTTTAATATGTGACAATGGATTTAATGGTGACATAAAGGATAGAGTGCCTACTTCCTCTTCCATCTGGCCTTCCATGACTCTGCTTAACTTTCACCAGTTCCATTACACCTGGATCATTCTAGAAAGGAATCAGCAAATTTTGTCTGACAGTTGTTGATCACGTGTCATGGCTGTAAAGTAACAGGAAAGGGCTGAGGTTATGTGTAGTGTGGCAAGCAAGCACTCCCTTGTATGAACTCTGTTATTCATGATTCATCCAGGTTGCCTGTCTGGAAGTCTCACCTGAGTGGCAAAAGAGCCAGCATTAAGGTGTTCCTGTCAGTAGGCAGCAAGTCTGGACAGGAATTTACCATCAACTCCAGGCTCAGAGCCCTCTGACATAGCGGTTATGCTGATTTTGCGGTGACAGTACTTCATTTTTACTGATTCCACCTGTGATGAATTTGTCATGTCCAGTTTAATGTGATGTTTGAGTACATTTTTTAAAACTCAAGTATGTTTTTTACTTTTTAAGATTATTTCAGATAACTCTGGGCAGCAGGTGATAAAACCTATTTCTACCTGTAAGGAAATACCTTGTGTGTTCTGTCTGTTGTGGCCAATTTTGCTTGCACTGTATGTGGGGTATTTTAGAGAAAACATCACAACCAGTTTTTGTTTTTTCTGCTATAACCTGAGTTTCTCCTATGTGACACACAGGGCTCTGCTCAGCTATTCT
Source organism: Athene cunicularia (assembly GCF_003259725.1). Lineage (NCBI taxonomy): Eukaryota > Metazoa > Chordata > Aves > Strigiformes > Strigidae > Athene > Athene cunicularia. Next base: position 32,773,232 of record NW_020799098.1, read on the forward strand.
CTTTCTGTTAACTTACTTTTGAGAAGGACAATATAAACTTTGAAATACTTTGGCAATGGTCAAAACCTCAGTGTAAGATGGACAGAGGAGTTCAACAGACGCACTGAATAGCGGCATCCACTTCTCACTGGTGTACTGTTGAATTCAGTAGGAATGAATGTGGGGTAAATCATTAACTGATACAGATTTAGACCTAAAGTAAAGTTGAGAATCATGGAAAATGTTTTCTTCCTTGTGTTTCCTCTTTACATTTGATCTTTAGGGGAGAGATCTCTGGGGTGATTCAGGATCTTTCTTCTACAACTCGCACTGTGTCCTCATACGTACAGCTTTGCTACATACCTTGTGTTGTCTGGTGTGAGCTGATCCTCAGGTCAGCTCACTTTTTTTTAACACTACCATGCACTTGCCCTTTCTCTCACATCAACATGCCTCTATTTTTAAGTGTATACAACCCCTCTGGTCCCAGATATGTGGGTTTTTTTTTAACCCTGTCTTTGTCAGGTCTTTTTTATGCTATTTCAAGAACTGCTGGGTTTTTGTAAGGTAGGAAACATTCTTTCTTCTAGCTCTAGGGAACTAAATTTTGGTATCAATCACCTGTTCTAAGTTAAATAATAAGCTTCTTGATACCTGATACAGCAGCTTCTGGAAGCAGATGACAAGAGCTTTACTTTTGTTACGAGGATCTCTGTCATTGTTCCTAAAAATATACACTAGAAAAATTCTCATATTTTGCACGTACACAAAAAAATAACATGAGAAAAATATGTATGTAAGTTTAAATACGTTTATATATAAAGCCATAAGTACTTTTGTATTTGAGATCTAAACACGAGTTTTCCAAAAGTAGATATATATGCTCTACATTTCATGAGGTTAAAATAAGAGGGTTTCTGTCTCATGAGAGCATAATATCACTGAACTTTCTGAGGTTTATGAAATCTTGGCTGGGGCAGGAATTTTTCTTTCAATAAGACAGTATTTCCTCTTTCGAACTCTTCTACAAAACCATTGTAAATTTCCACAGATACAAAGTGTTTCATGCCAGAGTATTGGGTAGTGTAAATCAGCATGAGTTCTATGTCTGCAATGGAACTAGACTGACTTACACAAACTCTTGTCCTAGATCTTCAAATGGCAAAATACATTTGCACTACTCAGTTATCATATGCATTTCACTTTTATGAAATAAATGCAGAGACTACCATGCACAGATGTTTCTCTATCTGGCTTTTCAGGTATTTAATTTAAAACTTCAGAACAACTTCCCATCCTCTTTGAGCACAGCCCTGCTAAACACACACTTCAGTAAGTGATTGAAACTGTCAATTTAATTTGATTGCAAAACCTTCTTTGTATTTCCCAGAAGAAAAATGATTTCCTATTTTTTTGGTGAGCTGCTGAAGTTTTGAAAATTTTAAAATATTGGAGTTCTGGTATGTATGAAAACATTTAAAAATTTTTAAAACTTAAAGGTAAAACCCCACAATGTTATATTAATAATTTTGTTCTTAAAGTGTGTGTCACCATATTTCAGATTCTTCAAAAATATTGCTAATGAATAGGTCAGCATTTCAAAGTTTACCAGTGATTTTTGAGAATGCTAACCTGTACCTTTTAAAGAAACATGAAGTGATATTCTAAATCTATTAAAGTGTATCATGCAACTACAATAATTACACCTTGATCTGGGATTTCCTTTTACACTTTAAATAACATTTGACATTTTTCTGAATTTTGGAGTGTTCAAAGTGAAGCGAAAATAATACCAGTACCAGTTTGGATGTATAAAATATTAATATGAAAGGCATACAACATGTGCACACTGGAACAGAATAAAAAATTATGGAAAGTTGCAACTCTTCAAAAGTTACTGAATACGTAGACTGTCCATTTGAATTGCATTCTGAAACCATTCTTACTTAACATTGCTTAGAGAATTGCTGTCAAAAATGACAGTGATGATCTAAAATTGATTATACTTTTTCAAAAATTGCATTCTTTTAATAAGCTTATGCAATTCTGTGTGTATGCTTATAGATTTATTTTTTGGTATTCATTAATAACTGAAAAGATCGTCATAATTGGTAATAAAAATAACAAAGGACTGGATTTTTCCTTTAATTATTTCTTAGTTTTGCATTTCATGAAACATTCTTTATTGCCATTTAAAAGTACTTAAAAATCAAGACACAGCAGACAGACCAGATGAAAACAGCAGATTTTTCTGCAATATGGAGAGCAGAGTGCATTTAAACCCAGCCAGGCCTGCTCAAGCATGATGACTGCTACATGGTACAGTAGCGTTCTGTGCTGTGTGACCTGAATTGCTGTTCTGAATGAGACAGTTCTAGTTCCAGGAGCCAGTGGGCCAGAAACGCCAGTTTCGCAGGCTGCATGACCCTGCTTGCTTTGCTGAAAGACTGAAGCAGGATGCCTTGCCAAGGCAGCTGTACTACTCCCTGTACACATAGTGCTTTCCTCAAAAACTGGCCTGGGTACCAATTTGTGGCATGACTTTATGCTCTTTTGACACAGTCTGAGTGGTCTGTGGAGAAAATATATCTAGTCCCAGTTCTTAATTTCGGTTCAATTCTTTCTTAGGAAAAGCTTTAATTGAAATATTTATAGGTTGTATGATTGAATCACAGCTGACTTACCTGTCAGTCATTTCCTATACTGGGTTCTTTTCCATCCCTCTCTACTTCAGACAAATGGAGATGAAGCAGTAGACTCCATGTTTTTATTAATTTTAAATAGGAAGATCTTAGTGTTGAAATTAAAATAATTAACCAAAATAATTTATAAGTCAAAAATAATAATAAATTGTCTTTGACCTCATAAGAATAGGTTTCAAACCAAATATAGAACTGACAACCTAAAACTGTATGTACCAATCTGTATGATTGGTACACATGCATTTGGTAAAAGGTCTCTCTCTCTGTATATTTATATTTTTGCTCAAATTAATTCTGTAAAATTTTATTTCTGTCCCTGATTCAGGACAGAATTCATGCTGACAGACATTCTATGTTATGTCAGGCAGACATTCATGTGGAGAGATTGAGATAAAACCAGTTATCTATTTATCAATCTGTTGTTTAAGTGTAGATTCTAATGTGTAATCACATGAATGTCAATTTTCTTGCATATTCTTAATTAAAAAAAGATAAATACAGAAATTCCAAGTCCAATTTTGTCCTAAATTTGATACAGTTAGTGAAAAGCAGGAAGGTTCTATACCTACAGATGTTTTTAGGATTGTTTCTATAATAAGCCTTATCTTCTGTATTTTTACAGTTAAAAACAAAATCTTAGTGAAATTATCTGTATGTCTTTGTCCCTCTGTCATGTCCTGCTCAGATGAGGGAGAAAAGTGACTTTGATTTGTAAATCCCGAATGGAGTGGACAACGGTGAGACAAGTCTCAAAGTCCAGACATCTATTAAGTTTCCACAGTGTACTAACTGGATACATGATAACTGGCTAAGTATATAGAGAGTTATGGCAAGTCATGTAGGATGCGTTGCGTCACTTACTGGTAGTGGGGGAAAGGGGGAAAAAGAGAAGGAGGGAGATAGAATAGAGAAAAAAATATCACCGGTCTGGGTTCCTGCATTGATCCCATCTGAGTTTGCAAAGGATACATTTGCCTTCTTCACTTCTTCATGTCTTTATTCTTTCTAAATTTCCCTCCTTTCTTCCCCCTCCATTTATACATCCTTTCCTTGGGTCCATCCCCTAGGCTGACCCACATACCTAAATATCCCATATATGGGGAGGGGTAAGGTGTTTCAAGGGATGATGTAATTAGCATGATCTTATTAATTTTTATTAGCATAGTCAGGAACGTCAACTTTAATATGCATTTCATGGATAATGAAGCAGAGGTCATTCACCGGACAGATGGCCCCTGAAACTTTACAAGATGCACCAGAGCAGAGCCGTCCTGCCTTCACAGGTCTCCTTCCTCCAGCCTCATCCTCTGCTATCCAGGCAGCCTTATCAGCTCCAAACGCCACACGATCCACCCTGTGACTGTAGTTTCTCTACTTGTGAGTGTCTGAGATATTCCTCAGTTTGGAGGGCCTGCACTTCCCCCCCCCGCCCCCCCATCCCTTATCTCTCTCAGGCTGTTTTTTCTCACAGGTCTGTTTCTCTCAGGGCCTGTTTTGGGAGAGTTACAAGTTGTCTCCCACACCCTTACATGGAGTAGATGCATCCTTTAAATCTCTGTTCTTCATCCTTTTCCCCCCTTACCTTTTACCACACTCATAAGATACAGTCGAGCAAAGCAGTCTGCATTTCAATGGTAAAAAATGTATGAATAACGAAAGTACTTGAAAGATGACTGTTTAAGTTAGCATCATGAATGAGCGTGTGCATGGTCAGGACTGGATTTTCCTAATCTTTACACACCTTTATTCTTATAGGCCTACAGACTCAGTGCTGTCTGATAAAATTGTAACACAGAAATTCAATGGGCTTCATGAAAATGTTTATTAGGAGGAGTAATAGATCTATGTTTAAAGACAGTCTTAAATAGACTGAAATATTAAGAGTACTTAACATGCTGAGTGTATAAATACTGGGTTGTGAATAATGCTTTGAAGATCACCTACTTTACCTTGTTGGTATAGTATACTTTAGAAGTTTCATCTATTTCAGTCATAAACAGCAGTCATAACTCATAGCATAAAGAAATAAACAGGGACTTTAGTTAAAATAGTTGGTTTTACAGGCTATTGTAGAAGCTCCTGTTAGAGCTGTTATAGCCAAGGATATGTCAGCATTTCCATTTCCAAGGGTTTATAACCACACTGTAAAAATGAGCTTTAGGCTGAAACTTGCCAGATAAAGTCTCAGCTCAGAAACAAATTGTTTTAAAAGAACACATTTCCATAGCTATATTTTCTCTTCTGTATTTAAACAGAATGTTTTAGTTCAGTTGCTGTAATGAGCTCCACATTTGATGTTTTGTTCTGAGCTGCTACCTAGAGTGCTGTCCTCACTGTGTCAGTGGGAGCACATTGTAATAAAAGAGGGTGGAAATTTTTTCACGGTTTCCTAAAGAGGAGCACAACAAATATGGCATACTTTTTTCCTGTTCCTGAGTCTGTGGAGGCTGAAGAGCCCCAGGTTTAACCTAAAAGACAGTGCAATGTCAGAATACCCATACTGGAAACTCACAGGCTGCTGAGCTGGGTCGTCTTAGTCACAGGAGTTACTGCCTCAGCTGGTGTGTTTTGTGGCCAAATCTATGCTGCTTCTGAATTTAAATTGTTGTTGGGTTTTTTAATTTTTTAATTCCACCAATCTGGCTTTAGTCATCCTAATCTTAGTGCAAAATATATGCCACTCAGTTAAATCATTGGCCACATTCTACAAGGATTTTCCCTAAAGCAACAGTCATTTTTTCATCTAATGCTGTCACCTCCTGAATGTATGCTGGATAGAGACCAAGTAGTCTCCAGGTAAACAAACACTTATTAGGTTACAAGACTTCACTTTTCAATAGCTTTTGGATATTTCCAGTACCTTTTTGAGATAATGGTGATTCCTTGTTTTTGAAGGACAGGAATTAAACGGCTAGCATATTAATAATCTGCTATTTGTGGCTATGTCCCTGCATGCCTGTGAAGTTGTCCTGAGAGAGAGAAAACAGACCAAAGTCACTGTACAGGCACATATTTTTATATTAGCATTATGGAAGTCATGCTGTCATTAGCACTGTTGTAGTCTGCACAAAATGGAAGAATAGCCTAATATGTCAAAGTGAAAGAACTATAAAATAAATCTTATGGTGGAGTGGAAAGCTGTTATATTCTATCTTATAAATGGTATGTATTCGTAGAATTGTCTAGATATTGAATCATGTAATGGACTGATTATGTCATGCTGAACTGGAAAAAATAAGTGTGCTAACACGGGGAGGGATGTTTCTTTCACTTCTTTTATATAAATGGAAGCAACAAAGGCTTTTTGGAACTGCTTGACATGTTTATATCTTCCCTGTGTCTACCTGATGGGTTAATTTGTCAAGGTTATCATACAGATTGCCCATCTAAGCATTAACAGAGTTAATTTTACATTGCGTCCAAAGATGTGTGAGAGCAGATCATTATAATATACCTGAAAATCCTGGCATAAGGATACATGTCTAATAGTCCATCATATTGTTTATTCAATAGTGCATATTACAATTTAAAGTCATACAGACAGTGGCTTCTAAAGCATTACTCAAACAAATCTTATATTCAGTGTTAATAGTACAGCTCTTTTCTTGCAAGTGGCTGTTTGTCATTCTCCATATGGCCCTGAAGAGCACAGTACAGCATCTTTTACTGCATGTCATTGTCCACTTTCTGTGATGTTTAAAATGAGGATCAACCACTGGTGGATTTCAGTGGTCTTGCCATAAAGATTGCTAGAAGTACAGGGGAGAAGAGAGCCATGTGATATGTTGCTCCGAGGCACAGATAAAACATTTTACTTACAGAAACAATATACTTGTATGTCTGAACAAGGTGTTTCTATGCTAACACTCACAGTATCCTACACTGAACTCCAGTAGAAATTATTTTTTGGTAATTTTCCCTGTATTTATTAAAAGTATCATTGTAGGTGTGCACGCATTGTAGGTATGTAAAACTGGTTCTGCATGGTCAAGGTGTATTGCATTGTCTGAGACAGAAATTATTCCAAATGGTTCACAATAAAGGGTGATAACCAAAGATGGCACAGAAGACTTATGCTGTGTTGTGTTGGTATCATATCCTTTTTTGATAATGTCGTAATGCTTTCAAGATACAGGGCATCATAACTCTGTATCCTTTCCAACTAGCTTTTAACCAAAGCAGATCTAACAGCCCAACAGATATAGCAGCATGTTTCTTACAGCAATTTCTGACTGCTGAAAAGGTCCCAGTATGGATGGGGCAAACAGGCTGTGGAGTCTTGTGTGTGTTTTATGTTTTTCTATTATGCTGTTGCTCTCCTGTATTTTCTCTGTATTGAAAACTCATAAAAAAAAACCTCAGAGTTCACTGTCTAACTTTGGATATGTGACACTCTTGAAGTCTTTCTGCAAATAACTCCTTGCAAGTAATGAAGCATGTGTCAGAGCAAGCCACAGGTTTTGAAATGTTTGCAAGACCTTGCAAGAGTTCTGGGACAGACAGCACAGCAACCAATAAAAATCAATAGTTTCATGTCAGAGAATTAGTATAAATTGTTCATGATATAATATGGTTATGTCATATAATGTACACATTGTAGAACGACTCTATATTGATATTAATGTTTTGAAGATTAACTTATTGGGAAAGTACACAGATATTAAAAAAGCAGAAATGTCACTAAATGTTTTCATTTAATGGAGAAATATAATTACTATAAAAAACCTGTTTAGTTTCCATCAGAAGTGCCTTACTTTTGAGTTTATATCTCTTAAAAGATTATATGATGTAGTAAAAATGTAGTAAGGATGTAGTAAAAAATGTGTGGAATAGAAGCCAACAGCTTCTGTGTTGATGAATTTGCTGGATGTATCACTACCCAGAACAGGGATGATGTGAGGCTATGCAAAATGCATACACTCATGAAGCACAGAGGTTAATAATGTCCTTCCTTACATTTAACCATGTTACATGGTAGGTTGCTGGATAGTACTGTAGTTCTATACATCACCACCTATTCTCTACACAACATGGTTCGTTCTTTGGAGCTATGAATAACGGGTGCATTGATGTTAGGTTTATCATCTAAAAAAAGTCTCAGTTTTCACAATCAAGTAGAACCCCTTTATTCTCACTTCATTTCAAAGTTGAGCTGTGTATTGAAAGGATAGCTTAACTCACACATGCAAGTCAAAAAGCCTGTGACAGACTTTTATGATTATGCAGCATTATTAAAGATCATGTGGGCATCAGAGAATAGGTGTCTCGTGTAAGCTAATTGTCTAAACTCCATAGTTAAAGAAGAGCAAAAGAGACAGACTTTCTCTATCTGTGTTAGAAATCCAATGATGGGTGTTCACCCAAGTAGCCTGTGTACAGGTTTGGTTAGCAGACACCTCATTTTATATTTCAGAAACACCGAAAGTCATGATTTGACTGAGGTCTAGACATTACCTGTGTTTTTCCCATTATCTTTTCCTGCAAGGAAGCAGAATGATTTCTGCATTTAATGGGATTTTTACAATTCTTCCTTTTTTGGAGAAAATTGTACAGGGCTTGCTGAAGGGGAGCTTCTTCCAAGCATGGCTCATAGGAAGCGTGCCTCCTACAATGTTACTGGACCCGTGTTCAGTGGTAACTAATGTCAACAAGGACTCTGTGTGCTTGGTCACGTATTAAGTAGAGCTCCAGCTGGCTGAATGAGTTGTTGAAGGGCAAGTTTTTAGTTTGCAGCTAGACACAGAAGTGCAAAAAGTCCCCTTTATCTATATTTGTAGCGTCAGCCTGGAAGGGTATATCAAAGGTCTAAGGATATTTTGTATGCAGCATCCTCTTAGAATTTGGAAGCTGAACAAGCAACAGAGAAGCAGTGCAAAGGTTAATAATGTGCTATGAATACATGAAAGGAAATTGAGAAGTAGCAGCTCAGTGGTTGAACTCTACCGTCATGGCCTTTGCAAAAGGTGAAAGGTTTCCTGGGACAGAGTGATTCCAGATAGGCACTGATATTTTCCAGACTGAGTACCAGAATTCCATCTGTTATACAGAAATAAAGAATACATGGTGTCCAATTCAGCACCTAAAGTAAGAAATTGGAATGATTTAAACCATTTGGTCATATCTAGTCTCATAATTCTGGTATTTCTCTTGCATATCCTGCATTTGCCTAAAATAGAGAAAAACCTCAGATGGGAAGATTGCTTAAGATGGACTGAATTCAGACATCAAAGGCTTTGTCATAGCCCTCCATTATCCTTTCATTCCCTAATACATCCTTATTGTTTGGAATGTAAAGATTGTGGCAGTATGTACATTCCCTGTGGAGGGAGAATTAACCTACAAACTCTTCTGCATCTTTAAAGTGTCAATATCCTGAGGAACAAGCTCAAAAATAAAGTTTATTATGACTATCTGAAGACACTTTGCCTTTCACAATAAGACAACTCAACGCTTGTATCTGATATTGTTCCTTTTTCTGCAGCTCTGTCTCATTTTATATTCATTTTACAGAAACTCTAATGATGTGCCATCAGAGAGATGGACCAGTTAAACTGCACCGCTAATGATATTTTCTAATTTACCTGGCTTTAAAAGGCTTGTTTTCTCAATCAGAGACTTCATAAGTACATAGTTACATTGGGCCACAAATTTTATTTTCATATTCCACAAGTTTATACTAGGAACTCTGAAACTCTTACAAAAAATGTAATTAGACAGCTAATGGTATTTCAGCTCATAGAAATATAAATTTACATGTTTCTGACTGAACCACATTTGACAAACATTTTGCACAAAAGCGAGTTTAACAGGATAACATTGAAATTTCTGAATTGAATGAAAATTGAATGCATCATTATTGATTTCACTTTAAATTAACATAAAGCAGATAGGTCAGATCAGACCAAAACTGTCCATTTCGTCCAGCATATTGTCAACAACAGTAGTAAATAATGAATCTGAATCTTTACTGAAAGTAAGTGAGCAGAATCATGGGAGTGATTTGAGGCTTTCAGGAGCTCAAGGTTCTCAAAATGCTCTCCTTGAATCTCACTTCCCAGAAACTCACCAAAGCAGAGGCAGTGTCTGCATTTATTAGCATTTCATAGGTTAGTTAATGGAAGAGAAATCTGACATTTAGCATCTACAGATGTCTTGCAGGGAGCAGTTCCAGAACTTATGTACATGATATATGAAAAAAATACCTACTTTTGAATTTTTGAGCCTGCTAATGAATAGCTGATTTTACTGTAAGAGACAGTGAACAAATTTCACCTATTCACCTTATCAGTGCTATTCACATCCCTCCTGTTTGTCTCCATCACTGAAAAGTCTTACATTTCACTTGGTCTTTGCATGGAGTTCATTCTTTACTTTGAATCACCTTTGTTTTTCTTCAAATTTTCCCAGTTTTCTTGAACAGCACAAGGTGTGAAAGCACAATGGCAGACTGCAGTTTGTTTTTTTTTTTTTTTTTTTTTTTTTTTTTTTTTTTTTATTGGCTGCTTCTGAGCAGTTGTCTAATGTTTTCATAGAATCACCTATTATAACCCCAAGTTTTTGTTTTCCAGCAGGTCATATCACAGCACTGTATATTTAAAGCTGAGATTGTTTTAACCTATGTGTATTACTTTGTGTTTAACTATATTGTATTTTGTCTGACATTTTGTTATCCAGTCACTGCTGTGAGCACTTTCTGCAGTAATCCATAGCTGGCTTTTGTGAATTCTCTCCTGAATCACTTAATATCATCATGCACCCCTCTCTCATCTGTCCAGAGTATTTCACACAGCCCAGGCCCTCTCACAGATCATATTCAGGGGTAATCTACCCTCAAAATGAAAGTAGAAGATGTTTCCCACTGTCTGTTTTCTACTTTCAGTTGAAGAAACTGCCATGTAAAATCTTTAAACTTTTAATTATCTTGAATCCAAATTTTTTCCTTGACCACAGTGAAGTTATTTCACTTTAGGTTGGAGCGATATTGTATGTTAAAGAGCTTAATAGAGTTACAGAGTCTTTCTAAATGAACATTTATTTTGGGTGTTTCAGTATTTTATACTAGATTTAAATTTCTGCTTCCAGCAGCTTCTTAATATAACAAAAATCTATATTGTTTTACATGTAAATTTTGGAGATTTTCCAACATTCACTAGGAGTACTGCATGAGGGCACAGTTCACTGTCATATGGACATAAAACATACACTGATTTTTTACAGACTGTTGTAGTTCAAACTGCAACAGTCAAGTTTGCTACTTCAGGCAAAAGTCCCTCAGACAGACAAACCCACACAGAAGTAGAATTAACATTCAGGTATTCATGTGTCTTTATTTCATTCATTATTTGTTTCATTCTTGCTCCATCATATGCTGTTACTCCATTGCAGACATTGTTTTCTCCTTAGAGGAAATCTATTGTACCATAGAAAATCCTATGGTACTTGTTAGAATAATATAAATCCCTCTTCTTATCCAAACTTCCTTAACTAGGTCTGGCAATTTTACCAAAAAGCTACTTGCCTACTTTATAAGAAGGAAAGAATAAACCCCCAGTTTTACTAAGAAATGCAACAGATAATAGCAGATGTATAGAGCTGAACAGACTACAGGTAGACACAATGAAAAACATTTTCATCCATTTCAAATAACAGTGCAGCAGCAGAACAATTTCTGGAAATACTATTAGTTTACTGCACCATAAAACTCTTTTAAAAGAGTTTTGTGATAATGGATCATCCTCTGTGTTCTATACATTCTAAAGACAGAAAGTAATACAGGTTAAATATGGAAACATCAAGATTTTTGCAAAGGTGAACAAAATTGTAGAAGCTTTAGGGTAGCTTGTTGCAAGATACCATTTGAGATTTAATACAGATGAATTGAAATCTGGATAGGGGTTCAAATCATTATTTTTTCATGTCATGAAACACTAAGGGGGAAAAAAGTATTCATTAGGCCTAGCTCACAGTGTAATTAATAAATGGAATTATATGGAAAATGAATCAGGCATCTAGTCAGAGTCTGCATGTACTGCAGCATTATTCTTCAGACAAGATGCATTTATTCCTAGGATACATGTTAACTTCTTGTTAAAATCATTCCATTGACATCTAACAGAAGTCCTGGGAGGCACAACAGCATCCTGCAAGTCAGTAGGTTTCTGATAATGAATCTTTAAACAGTACCCTGTTTGATCAAAAATGCTTTAAACTTGTAAGCAATATGGCAGATTTACTGGTGGAAAAGAATAGAATTAACCATCACTGGCGTCAAGCTTGTATGTAATCAGAATGGTTTAAAAATCAAGACTTCTGATACTTGGTGTGATATCAAGTGTGCTAGGCTGACTTGCTTAAGCTAAGCAGGTGCTCAAGTGTGTGCTTACTGATCTTTACCATGGTTATGAACTCCACTGTTCTTATATTTAGGCATATGTCTACTCAATCAGCTGAATAAGAGTGCTTATTGACATTAAAGGTGCAAGGTTAACTTCCTGTAATAGTCTGGACTTAAAAAATTCAGTTTATGATGGGTATTTTTTATGCTAGCATAATTATGTAGAAAGTTTCATTTGACTATTTTAACTTGAAAAATTATTTTAAACTATTTTTAAAAAAGCAAGATGAAGTCTCGGAGCTAATAGGACACTGTATACAAGAAGTAAGACAATGCTTAAACAGAATGACAGACTGATAACACATGAATATGTATGGGTTTATATACATCTTCATTCCTTTGATAAATAACTCATATGAAAGACAGCGGGTATAAGTGCCTTGGGTATTTATGAAAAGATATTTTCTGGATACTCATGTAACTTGCATGCACATCCAAAATTCTGTAATTCATATGTACACATCATAGGTTTGCCAGCATGCATTTTCTAGCTTCTGGTTGTTGCCTTGTGGCTTTCAACTTTTACTCACAGTTACAATTTTCTGTTGACCAATCTCATATTTTAAGAACATTACTGCCTTCCCAACAATTTATCCATGGGACTATGTTTGTTCTTAGGAATACTTAAATGCAAGCTGTATAACCATTTCTTCAGTGAGCAGTATTTATGGAAGATATAGTTATTTTCTGAGCAGATATTCTTCCTCTAATTAATCAACAATAACATTTTATCCATGGAATAAAGGGATGCATTCACTCAAGGGATGATTTTTTCTATATGGCCAGTCTAGTTCTAAAATGACATTTGCAAGCCTCAGTTTTCTTATAAGACTGTGGTAAAATTATGACCTTTCTAACATAACGCTGCTTACAATGTGTATGTTATATGCAGAACAGTCATGTGTAGGTTGAGCACACAAAGGACCATTAACAGAACTGGCAGGTGGTGAAAAAGTAATGAGCTGAAGTAAAAAAAGTAACTCCTGAGCTGAAGTTGGTGTGGAAGAGAGAGTATGAGGACAAATTGCTGGTGCAGAGTAATACTGTGATTTATGGTCATCATTTAAAATTTTACATTTGTTTCTAAATCAGTGTCTTTCTGGGTTTGGATCTTTGGTGTTACTGTGCAGTGTCTGTGCTAATAATACATTATTGAGAATTCCCAAGAAGTGACACACAGACGATTTATTCTTACAGCGAAGCTGGGAAAGTTGATGTAATTGCAAGTAACATCTGTAGCCTTGTTTGAAGCACAGGTACTGACATTTTGCCCTATTTTTTTTTCTTTCTGTCTTAAAATTGAAATGTTCTCTGAAGGTCTACTTTTCCTCTCCTCAAAGTGATTAACAGCCAGCAAAATACTGGGGAAGCAAGGATTTAGAGCATCAAACTACAGTAACACGTAATAAAGATTTTCTCCTTTAGAGTGTTACACATTTTCATTAAAACAAAAGGTTACCCAAGTAGAAAAAGTGAGATGAATGATATGAGACTACCTGCTTTGTCTTTTAAAATCTTCGTCGTTTAAAAACTTCATATATTTGACTGCAGAAACTCCAGCACTAGCATGAGACCTCTTACAGTCAACATGGGATTATTCTCTTTTTACACTTCCTTATGTTGTATCTAGATAAGGTGAAGAAATTCAACAAGGCTGAATCAGTTCCTACATCCCATACTACATTTTTCTTCTTAGAAGAAATCGGTGTCACAGTCCAGAACCTCTGCAACCTTTTTTTTCCTATAGATTCTCTGAAGGTGAAGCCCAAGAAATAACTACTCAGTAAATAATCATAGAATGTCTTGGGTTGGAAGGACTTTAAAGAACATCTAGTCCCAACCCCCCTGCCATGGGCAGGGACACCTTCCACGAGACTAGTTTGCTCAAAGCCCCGTCCAACCTGGCCTTGAACACTGCCAGGGAGGGTGCAGCCACAACTTTTCTGAGCAACCTGTGCCAGTGTCTCACCACCTCCAAAGTAAATAATTTGTTACTTATAACTAATCTAATCTAAATCTTCCTACTTTTGGTTTAAAACTGTTACCCCTCATCCTATCACTATGCTCTTTCCTGTAGCCCCCTTTAAGTACTGGAAGGCTGCTATAAGGTCTCCCTGGAGCCTTCTCTTCTCTGGCTGAACAACCCCAGGTCTCTCGGCCTATCCTTATAAGGGAGGTGCTCCAGCACCCTGATAATTTTCATTGCTCTGCCCTGGACCTTTTCAAGCAGGTCCATGTCCTCCTCATGTTGAGGGCTCCAGGTGGGGTCTCATGAGAGCTGAGTAGAGGGGTAGAATCCCCTCCTTTGACCTGCTGATCACACTTCTCTTGATGCAGGACAGGATACCATTGGCTTTCTGGGTTGTGAGTGCACAATACTGATTCATAGTTTTCCATCCACTAATAACCCCAAATCCTTCTCCACAGGGCTGCTCTCAATCCTGTATTTGAGCTTGGGATTGCCTCTAACCATGTGCAGGACCTTGCACTTGGCCTTGTTGAATTTCACAAAGTTTGCAGGTCCCACCTCTCAAGCCTGTCAGGGTCCTTCTGGATGTCATCCCTTCCCTCCATTGTGTCGACGGCACCACACACCTTGGTGTCATCGGCAAAATTCTTGAGGGTGCACTCAATCCCACTATCCATGTTACCAATATAGATGTTAAACTGCAAAATTTGATTTGTCAGCTAGTTCAATAACAATAATGCTAGTTCACTCTGTACATATTATGAGGGCATAGTCCTCATAGGTGTGGGAAGTGCAGTGCAGTTTTCTTCACAGAATCACAGAATAATTTAGGTTGGAAAGAGCTTGAAGATCATCCAGTACAACCATTAACCTAACACTGACAGTTCCCAACTACACCATATCCCTCAGCACTGTGTTGACCCAACTCTTAAACACCTCCAGAGATGGAGACTCCACCACCTCTCTGGGCAGCCCATTCCAACCCCTAACAACCTGTTCTGGAAAAAAATGCTTCTTAATATCCAGTCTAAACCTTCCCTGGTGCAATTTGAGGCCATTCCCTCTTGTCTTATCACTTGTTCCTTGGTTAAAGAGACTCATCCCCAGCTCTCTGCAACCTCCTTTCAGGTAGCTGTAGAGGGCGATCAGGTCTCCCCTCAGCCTCGAGCAGATCAACACTCCCACCCAACTGGGTGTCATCTGCAAACTCAATGAGGATGCACTCGATCCCCTCATCTAGATCAGCAATAAAGATGTTAAACAGGAGTGGCCCCAAAACCGAGCCCTGGGGGACATCACTCATGACCGGCCACCAACTGGATTTAACTCCGTTCACCACAACTCTTTGGGCCCGGCCATCCAGACAGTTTTTTACCCAGCAAAGCTTGTGCCCATCCAAGCTGTGAGCAGCCAGTTTCACCAGGAGAATGCTGTGGGAAATGGTGTCAAAGGCCTGGCTAAAGTCAAGGTAAACAACACCCACAGCCTTTCCCTCATCCAATAAGCAAGTTGCCCTGTCATAGAAGGAGATCAGGTTTGTCAAGCAGGACCTGCCTTTCATAAACCCATGCTGACTGGGCCTGAGCATATGGTTGTACCGCATCAAATTTGGGATGGGAGTAAACATGCTATATAGTCTGTTGCACATCCTTTGCTATTAGTCAAAGTTGCATTATTGTCAGACAGAAGTATAAAATTGCATCTGCAGCCTGTGACTTTCAATGCATTAGGATATGCTACAGTGAGTTCAAGCCATACAACTTCTCAAAAACATTGAAGTTCTGGGGAAAAAAGTGTCCTGCATGGGCCCTTTCCTGAACTCCACTTGCTTTTTTGAGGAATTGGAAGGAAATGAACTGGGCACCATCCTTTGAAAATAACAAGAGTGAAATGGATATTGACACCCAGTTTCACAAGATACAGGCAATTGCATGACCATGTTGTGTACATACAGATGCCTGTTCCATGCTGCCTTCTTATATAAATGTCCTTGTAGTGTAGTTGCAGAAAGAGCATGTTATTTCATACAGCCTTCAATGCTAAGATTTCCTTGAGATTTCAGTCCCTACTCTCAGCCAAGTGTTTGTAATATACATAGATAATACAGGCCTGTCTTTGCCTTTCATCTGTTTGTTTAGCATGTTTGGGAAAAACAATGGCTTTCATCATCATTTTTACCTTCTGGAGGAGAAGGCAGGGAGTGCCTTATTTATAGGATGTTCAGCACCACAGGCCCTTCACACGACTTTGGTATAATGAAAGTAAAAATGCTGTGATTTTATAATAATAAATTTATTGTTATTAATTTTTATTATAATTATAATAATTTTAAAATTACTATGATTAGTAATTTATCCTTGCCTTAAATGAAGTTGGCTGATACAGAACACCAATATTCCCTTTGACCTAAAATATTACAGACCTCTCTGATTAAATGGCATATGATTTCAGAAAGAGGGGTTGAGATTGAGTAACAATTCAACACTAAAGGGAAGAAGGCAAATTAATTTAAATATTGCATATTAAAATTGTGTTTAAAACTTGGGAAATGTTAAAAGTTCTTCTCAAAGTCTGTGAGAGAGTAAATTGTCTAGAATACAAAAGCTTTCATTTTCTCTCCCACAGTATTAAAAGAAAAACCACAATCAAAGATGAATTTACAATCTTGTCTCAGAAGGTTGGTAGTTCAGTCAGCTTCAACAGAAACATCTGTAATACTTTGGCTTCCTTTAATGTTGTGTGGATGAATAAAACCTGAAGGCAGTAGGTATGATTCCACAAGTTGTTTCAGTAATGTTTCAGTAGGCTCTACTCACTCACCTTAGGAAAAACAAAAGTTCAACACTACTAACAGCTAAAACTGCATCTAAGAACTGTATGATATACTTTGAGATAAACAATTAACACTGTATATTTTTGTTTCCCCAAAGTAATAATTTTCTTTTCAGATATTTGATTTGTTATTTTCCTTAGACTTCTCTTCAGCTTAACACTCCTGACAAAACATATATTTATATAATGTATATAACAGCTCATCAGTTAAATGTCTTTCATATAGTCCACAAGATAACCAATAGAAATCATCTTGTCTCCATCATTAATAGTAAATAAAGATTTCTTCTCTAAGAAGTTTTTAGTTTGAGTATATGATTAATAGTAGCATATATATAATCAAGGAAAAAAATAATGTGTACAGACAACCCCCTGAGTGTTTATATATAAGGCAGGAAGAAAAGGTGATTGTACTGTTTCACTAACCGACTCACTAATAGCCTGTAATGACAGAGTGGAATCTGGCAAAACAAAACAAAACAAAGCAAAAAATCAAATGCAGAAAAAAAACAAAACCCCAAACAAAATTTTTTGCTTGAGTAAAATTCAGAGATTGGTATAGACCTGCTTGTTCAAGCACAGTTATTCATGTATTGATGTAGCACTAGGTTCTGGTAAATCCACTTAGATGTATTCTGGTATATATTCTTAGATGTATTCTGGCAATCTGGTATATACTGCACATAGGAAAGCAATTGCTCTCTGGATGATGGTCACACCTTAAATAGCAGTCAGGAGAAACTGTTTCCCTGAGTTTGGGTTGTAGTTTAATAGATTCAGCTTCTAGTTTATACAGACCAGTTTAGATCTATAACATGTCCTGACAGTAAAAATTTCTGCAGACTTTCTACTAATAGTTCTTGTTATTTTCTTTGTGACAGAATTTAACATCTTAATTTAATCGTTATTTTTTTTCATTTAACTGCTGAAATAACATACTTCAAGACAAATATAACATTGCAAGTTCTGCTATGAAAAATGATAATAAAATTCATGCAATCATCCAAATCAGTCAGTAACTTTACAAGAAAACACCAGGAGAAAGATATTAAAAGAGAGTAGATAGAAACACCACTGCTGTTTTATTGCAGAAGCATCACAGATGACTTAGTGTAGGTAGATTAAAGATTTATTTTTTTTTAACTGTAGTGGATTGAGTGAAACAGCTAATAGAATATAAACATGTCAGACTGCTGTCTGCACGACAGACCTATGTTTTATTTTCTCAAATTCATATGCCAATGTTGTTGTTCAGCTTTTATCTTACATTCATTCAGACAACCTAAGTTAATAGACCACGATCCTTCTCTTCTTTGTGGTTATATTTATATGAGATTTTGTGCTGGTTTTGTCTGGGGTAGAGTTAATTATCTTCATAGTAGCTAGTATGGGGCTATGCTCTGTATTTGTGCTGAAAAATTATTGATAATACAGAAATGTTTTTGCTGCTACTGTGCTTACACAGAGTCAAGGTCTTTTCTGCTTCTCACACCACCCCACCAGCAAGTGGGCTGGGGTTGCACAAGAATTTGGGAGGGGACAGAACCAGGACAGCCGACCCAAACTGACCAAAGGGATATTCCATACCATATGACATCATGTTCAGCATAGAAAGCTGAGGGATAAGAAGGAAGAGTGAGGATGTTCAGGGTTATGATATTTTTCTTCCCAAGTAATGATGGAGCCCTGCTTTCCTGGAGATGGCTGAGCACGTGCTTGCCGATGGGAAGTGGGGAATTAATTCCTTTGTTTTGTTTTGCTTGTGTGCATGGCTTTTGCTTTACTTATTAAAATGTCTTTATGACAACCCACGAGTTTTGTCACTTTTACTCTGCCCATTCTCTTCCCCATCCCACTAGAAGGGGAGTGAGTGAATGGCTGTGTGGTGCTCAGTTGCCAGTTGGGATTAAACCACAACAGATTTAGAAAGAGATGCTTATTCAGCAGTGTCACCAAAGCAGCTGCTTTATGTGGTTAGACATGTCTCCCAGCTGTAATCAACCCAGTCAAAGAATGTGTTTGCTCTAAGCAGTATTCATGGGAACTCTGGCCCAGACTGCCTCACTAGCATGCACTTCATGTCTGAGAGGATAAGAAGTTCTAAGAGCACAAAAAATTTGAAAGACCAAAGATAAAACGGCAGCTACAGTGTTAGTTCCAGAAATGAGATTCATCTGTAATTCACCTCAATTCTCACTCTTTTTCTGTGAAAGATACTTCAGAGAGTCTGGAGGACCCGTTTACAGATAGCCATTTGACTACTGTCCCTTTCTCCTGAAGGCATGTGGGCCAAAGCACATGGTTCCTAGACAGATGCATCATTAGTGGGATGCACTTAAATTCAATGCTAAAAAAGCAAGTTGTGAGAATCATTCTGTAGAAACAGTAGTTTGTCATACATGCCTGATGTGCGTACATCTTACTGTTTAACAACAAGGTAAGTAAAACAGGTAGAAGCCATGTTAGATCCCAAAAAGTACAGAGTGAGGTTTCACTGGCTTGATATTGAGTATTAGTACATACATTATATCATTACATAATTAGTTGGAACCTATTTTGAATGTATATATTTTATGTATAATAAACAGCAGTTTCTATTTCTTAATTTCTACGTATCACTAATAAATTGGAAGACTAATTAATCATTGCTGCAATATTATTTGCTAATTTAGCAAGCAAATTGTCTTTCAACTCTTGTGTGAAGCTGCCTGTGGCTATATCAGTGTATTCTGACTGGCAGAATGCTTCAGTGTGAATCAGAATCCTACAAATCCATGTGTGCTGCTGATAATAAAACCCTAGAGAAGTTGACACATTTCTTATCCAGAATACTTATTCTCTTTGATGCAAGATAAAGTTTTACAACTACAAAAATACAAGATATTCCTTGTAAAACTATTTTGGGTTACATATCACATTTTAGTTTCATTTAATTGGGGTGCCATCTGAAAATAAGAACTGCTAACCGGGAAGCTGGCCAAAGGATTGGGCAAAGTATAATAATGGGTTTAAATATTAAGCACAAATGTGTATTTTTGCACATCCCAGTAGGAAAGGGATGGAAATTTGGTGCTTGGTTCAGACTGAGTCATATTCAAAAAACTTGTTTATAAAAGATATTAATTGCAAATCTTGAATAATATACAGTATCTTTGAATAGTGAGAAAACAATAACCAATAAAATAGTGGAGTACCCCACACTGGGGGTATATAATTACCATTCTATGCAATTTATTACTAATGTGCATAGACATAGTTGTAAAACAAAATGGCATCCTTAGAAAGCGCATGATAGAAAGTCTTTAAACCAGCATACACATCTTTATTGTCATGCTTAGAGACTTATTCATGTAAGAATTTCTCTATCATGTATAATATTTGAGGAAGAATCTTCATCAATCAGCAAGTCTAAATGATCTCTGTATATTGGAAGCATTTCCACTAGAAGCGAGGCAAAGACTATTGCTCTTCCAGCACTGCTGTAGGTATTTCCAGAGCTCCACAGTTCAGAGGTGCTAAGTATAGCAATCAGATTTCACCTAGACTTGTCCATGATTTAATGGTCTTATACTTAAGTAAGCCATAAAGTTTAATGGTGGTGTTTGTGTTTAAGGCCAGAAACAGACTTACATACTTTTCTGGACCAAGACCAATGCCACCACTGAAATATCTGAACAGCATAAGTGAGGCAATAAATGGAAGAACATTTTCTTGAGGCATGTTATTATTTGTATTACCATTCCATTGACCCAAGGACAAGGGAGGAGGAGCTGATCAGATTTCTGTCACTTTCACAAAGAGGCATGATGCTTTGCTCCACAAATAGTTCCGACTGAATCATGGCAGAACATGCTCTAGCTCACTATTATTAAACACAGTATCATAGTTTGACTTGAAACAGCTTTCAGAAAAATCACGCAGGAAGTTTGTGTCAGATCCTAAACCCTCATTATCTGACTCTCAGCCAATAATTTAACTACAAGACCATCTGAACTGCCTTAGTTTCCAGTCTGCTGTTCCAGGAGGTTACTACTTTTTTTCCTTCCCTCATGGAGTGTGAGTTTCAATAATTTCAATAAGAAGCTGTAAGTACATATTTTGGGGGGGGGG
>NW_020799098.1:32794267-32817805 GCF_003259725.1 Athene cunicularia
AGGGGGGGAAGGAGGGACCAAAAAAAAAAATTGATGAATTAGTTCCAGTGTAATAAAGGCTTGGACTTTAAAGATTGAAAGTTCCTAAGTTGCTAGCAAACTTCTTAAATATTGCCTTATTTTTTATTCATAAAGTGTGTATTTTTAAGCTGGTAGTTGTAAAACAGGCAGGTGAAATCTAGTGTCATAGCAGACTCCATAGATTTTGAAGAATCAAATTCAAACTACACAGTCTAATTATCTAAGATTGCTAGCACCATTATGAAATTAATAGACAGGTATACTTTTTATAAATAATGATGGGTTTAATTAAGCTCTCACTACCTTGTTTGGTGGGGCATTGACAAAGTAATTAAGAGGAGTCCTTTATTTATAGCTGTGGTCCAGATTCTGCAAATTCCAGAAATGTCCAAAAGGATGGTTTGTGACTTAATGAGTGGTCCTAATGTGAGGATCACACTGGAGCATCTGAATCACAAGAGGTTACTTCATCCAGTCCTCACTCACAGTAAATACGCTAGCTAGAAGGGAAGCACTTGGCTACTCATCTGTACTGTTATTTACTGAATATAGCCAATTACAACACCCACCCACCCCAGTCACATATTGCAGGTTGACAAATGGATTAAATCCACTTACCAATGAAGCTGTAGAGCAAAATGGAAAAAATGAAAAATTTTTCTTCTTGAGGTCTGAGTCATAGTTATCAGGATAATTGGAGCTGGGCAAGGATCTAACTATGCTACTGACTCAGCTGCTCCAATATTTAAAACTTTTACACTTTCTTCACAAAAGATCTTAAAATTTATTTGCCATACATGACAAAATCAGTAAAATATAGAAAAGTATAGTCTTTCAGCGTCTAGTATGATCAGCTAGGAAATTAGGACTGAGGGTAAGGTTTAGCAGTTCAATTCTAATTTTACAGGATAATTGGGAGGCAGACCATAATTTTCTTAATCAGAATTTGACTGTGATAGGTACACATCTACAACGCACAAAAAGTCTTTGACAAACTCTGTAAAGTACAGTATGGAAAGTGCAAAGGTCTGCTTATGTTTTCTTGATTCCAAATTATCTGGCACTGCTCTAATTGTGGAAGATCGGTACAGCTCTAACTTTGAATGGAAAGTGCTGTAATGGAGTAGCATGCTGCCAGCTAACAGCTCATGTTTTCTCGTGCTTTTCCTTCTACAGTGACACTTGGCTGAGTTAAGATGAAATGGCTGTTATGAGTATGACCTACAGTGCTTCCTCCAGCAATGAGGAACTCGCCTTGCCAAGAGGATCTCTTCTCACTGTGTATCTATGTAAATTTGGACAGATCTGTGTCTGGTAGTACATGAGCAGCAAAAAGAGATAAGCATATCAGAAGGCCAGAGACCCACTTTCTATCTGAGAGTAACAAAGTTTTTTAACCACTTTTTATTTTATGGATAATCTTACAATAATTTCTCAAAACTATTTCCCAAAAGAAATGAAATACTAAAGAAAAACTGAGAAACAGAAGCAAATCTGCATTCTTTTAGGCTTCCGAAATACTTTGTTCAGATAAAACATCTGCTTAAGTGCCTGCTTGTTACATCATTATGCTCAAAATTTTTTCCTGAATGTTATCCATCATGAAAAAGAATTCTAAACTTGGTAGCACACCACAGGTTTTTTCACTTGTGCCACATGTACTATGCCACAAGCCAGTCATAACAAGACATTATTTCTAATGGAAAAGGTAGTTTATGTCTATAGTAAAACAATATTATTTTTTCTCTGGTCACAGTGACACATCTGCTGTATGTCTTGATTGTAACAGCAGAAGCATTATTTTATATTGAATTTTCAATTTTGCCATTTTATCTTGTTTCTGCTCTGTATTTTTCATGCAATAAACCCCCTCTTGTTTGAGGAAAACCTCTTTTGTATTTAGTCAGGAGGGTGTGCTAGCAAGGTGTCTTTCAACTGGCAGAATCAAATAGTGGTATATGCCATAAAATGACAGTCAAGTATCATCTGAGAAGACAGAAGCATGTTTATTTCTTCTCCTGTCCAGACAATCAAAAGGATAACTGTTGTCTTGTTTATAAAAAAAAAAAAAAATCCTTTCTTTTACAAAGACAGGATTGTTTGTTGTTCCAAGGGATGTTCTTTGATTTTTGAAAGTATAAGTAATACCATGTAATCTTAGGTCAAATTACAGTTGCAATATCATAATTATCACCTAGTCAGGCACATATCATCTCCTGTCCTTATGGCTGATGTCCTTAGGCCTTCAAAACAAAGACTATTCCATTTTAGTAGGACTTTGGTTTAAGTGTTTTGTGGTCGTAGAGAAAAATATTCACTGTGGGCTCAATGAAGGAGGTTGGAAAATTAGGAATCTGCTGTATGTCCTTGATCTTCCCATTCCCACATGTATTTTCTCTTGAAAACTTTCTGATGCAACAGTTTAGATTTTTTACTCCCTTTAACAGCATATCAATAATTCATTTCACATTCATTCAGATACCATATATAAGTATAGAAACAGTTAAGGTTTGGGCCAAGATGAGTCAATTATACACATCAGGACAGATACTAAGTGATTTTTTTGTAGGAAGGAAAATCCTTAGAGGATGGAGAGTATGTTCAGTTACTTTCAGGAATGCCATAGTGCTGTTATATGGTAAGAATTCTCCAGCTGAACATCAAGGAGTAGGTGAGTCTGCCCTACAAATCATGAGTTCTGTGTTTTGTTTAAGCCAGGTAGCCACGTTCTGAATCACAGAACAAAAGAACTGGTCGTAGGTTGGTGGTTTTTTTTTTTTTTTTTTTTTTTTTTTTTTTTTATCTCATAATTATCACATTTTGCTACTTTTACAGATTATTTTAAAGTCAACAATCATGTGTAAGGTAGTTTAAGATTTTAGATACAATCAGTATTTGTAAAGTCCTGTAAGGACCTAAACTTCTCTTTCAGAAATCCAAAATATTGATTGAAATTGTCATTGTTTTTCTTTTTGTCACTACCCTGTGTTTATGCACAGAATGTAAACAAATGAGATAAAGGAGTGGGAGTAACCGTGTAGTCCCATATCTCCTCTTCAGTCAAGCCAACACATATTTTTAAATTTCTGCTCCCCTCCACCAGCTCCAATTCACTAGTACTGGGACAATCTATTCTCACTTACAGATGTGAAAGCAGGAAAAATGAAATGAAGGAATAGAACAGGCATAATGAAGGGTAGTACTTAGTTACCAATAAGCATCATTTGCACGTGTTCCTCATGCTAGCAAGGGTGTATGTGAGTGTAATAGGAATGTATATTGGGGGAAATCTCTAGGTGCTCTATAGTTTTGAAATCAGGTCACTTAAATACATCTGCTGCTGTTTTGAAAAGGTCTGTCTATTGTCTAATAAAAATGAGGTATTAAGAAATAATGCTTACTCACTGCTACAGCATTCACCATGGTCACTGATTTATTTCTAATCAGCCACAAGTAACTGTGTGACTGTTGTCCTTTAAAAATTAATTTGGCCTTTACATTTTTAAAGTGATGCATGACAAAGGCCCTTAAGTTCAAGCATGAACTATCATTTTAACCATATCCTGAATTTTCCTTTGTTGGGTGATATCTTCCTAAAGCATATCAAAAGCTGCTTGGCAGTCTTTTAAATGCTGTTGCCTGTTGTTCTGGGAAGAAATATTATTTGAACTAGTCTGAAGCTGATGTTGCTTTTAAAATCTGAAACACTTCTTTCCAGACCAAGGAAGACACAAATACATATAAGAGGTAAGGAAAAACTGCCAGGAAATACAGTGGTCTGTTCATTCTTATGCAGAACGTCACCACTGGAGGAAATCAGCCCAGTAGTCTCATTAGTACTCAGACCTGTTAGATGTGTATGAACATCAGGCTGCTTAGGGCATTGCTTTTGGCTGCTTCCTGGGTCTCAGACTCATGAGAACAGTGTAAGGGATGTACTACCGGGTTAAGCTGAATCCTAATTATATGGAAATGATAAAATGATGGCAGGAAGGGATAGCATATGTGTAGGTAAGAGATGGAACAATAGACAATAGTCTCACCTTCCAAATGTTTTTTGAATTACACCTGAAGCCAGTGGAGAAGGAATAATTTCTTATCTCCTGGCCAATCCACAATTCTATTCCTGATCAGAAGTTAAAATAACTGAAGATCTGAAGCAATAGTAGTATTATGACTGACAGAGGCTGATTCGTTTCAGCCCTGAAATGACTGCAAGGCTAGTGGGTGGCAGCTGTTTGCAGGTGACATCTCTACATCTCTCTCTCTCTCTTTTTTTTTTTTTTTTTTTTTTTTTATTCTGCAGTAAATTCATGCTTGGATGTAAGTATTAGAAGCCATGAATGTTCAGTCAGAAATTACATTGGTCAAACTATCATCATCAAAACAAAAATAAATACAGACATAAGTTTTAACTTATTTTCATGGTAGTGATTTTAGCAGAACCTTAAAAAAACACTCTGTCAGTTTTAACATAAAGAAGCCTAAGTGACTTTCATAAAAACATTTTATGCAGTAAATAGAGACAGCCTTATTTATTTACTTTCTACTGAACAACAGCTCAAAAATATTAGAAAGAAATGGTTTAGCACAGTAAGTCACATAGAGCCTAGTGAGGGATATATGAGAAGAGTAAGGGGTATATAAGAAATACTCAAATATCTCCCTTTAAAAAACAAATGAAAGCTCAGCAAAACAGCTGGAATACAACAATGACATTAGGCACCTGTTTATGCCTGAGCATGAAGAAATGGAGATCTGTTTTAAACTATCAAGGAACTAAAATAATAAGCAGGATGAAATTCCATTTCAGTTCCCAGGAAAAACAGGTTTTACACTTATATAATGAATTGTTCTCTCCAGCCTACTAAGTGATGAAGAGTTTTGCAGAAATGTCCATGAGATGAGACATAAAATAAATGATTGGAGACTTGGGAATTAATTTCTTAGGAATATTTTTCTTTCTTTTTCTGTCTTTATCAAATTAACACAGACAATATTTTTTGTTATTGCCAAGTGGTTACTACTCACTTAAGTAAGCCTTATTTTGAGGCATTTAAAGCACTGAGTTTCCTTAGAAATGGGTAACTTTAAGAATAGTACTTTTCATTCGGAGACTATAGACTTTTGCAAGAACTAGCATTTGGTTCTAATTTCAGCTCAAGTGTCAGGCGTGACTTTGCTGTTTATGCCTATATCTGATATACCTAAAGGATAATGACCTTTCAATTCATCAAACAATGTAAAGTAAAAACTAAATCTGTTGTGTTGCCTTAAATCAGCACTGACTCTGTCTATACTCAAGGAAGTTATAGTCATGAGTAAATTAGATTACTGTTTCAAGAAATACCAGTAATTCCATTTTCTAAGTATAGAATGGCATCGGTTAAATAGAAGCACTGTAAATCTTATTTTCAATTAGCTTAAGCCTTATAAACATTCACTGAAGGCCCTGCTAAATCTTCTTAAATTCAGACTGTCCACCATTTGCCAGCTGTTCCTTTCTGGAGATTTAGCAACAGATATCTCTGGGGTGGGAAAAAGCTGATTAGAGATGAACAATGAAGAGAGACCAAATACCCATTAGCCAGGCCTGAAAGCAGAGTCTAACAAAGGATTCCATGTGATATTTAATAGTGCCCAGTTAGGCAAAGAGCAGTCAGTAATAGATCCTGCTTCGTGTGAAGGACAGTGTAGGACTGTGTCTATCCTACTTGCTTTGAGCTTCCTGTGGATTCGGTGACTTTTTACAGTAGACAAAACCCCCTTATGCTTCACCAGACTGATAAATAAATATGTCATTCATGGAGTTATATCAAAGAATGACAGTTTGGATTTGCATAAAATAGATGTGTTTAGTGAGTTTCACAAACAGTAATACAAATGAAGTTAACCACCAGAAATGGGGAAGGAGAGTTTAAGTAATATGATCACACTGAAACAAAAAGTATTAAAAAAGTGAATCCTTATATTTCCTCTCATATTCACCATGCTGTCTGTGAGAGAAAGTACTGAGGCATGTGCCAGCCCCTCTTTTTCTGTAATTAAGAATAAATTAAAAAATATATTGAAATCAATAGGAGTCCACTAACTATGGTGAGCCTTGTGTCAGAACTGTTCTGGTTTTGCTATAGCAAATTTCTCTACCCATTCTCTCAGGCAGAACAACTTCCCTAGATAACAAAAAGCATCAGTCATCCTTTGAGATGAGTCTCCTCTTTGACATGTGCCACCCTGGGAAGCTGAGTAATAAGGTTAGGATTCAAACTTATTCCATTCATCATGTCTTGCTAAGTATTTAGACCTCTCTGCTCAGGATATTTTTTTAAAACAAACATCAATGCCACCTTTATTTTGTTATTTCAAAAATCTATGGATAGCTTTCATATAACTGTGCATCTTCAAAGCAAAATCAGTCTATAGCTGAGTAAAAAAATCCATACTTTTTTCTTATTCTCAGGATTACATACTGAAAGAAGAAGCTCACCGTTGTACTGTACTGGATTCCTAAAATAAATAACAAAATGAAATATCATCTTGTTTTCTGATTCTCCTGTCTAGACACATTTTGTATAGTGGGCAATTCTGAATTATGAGACTAAAGTTCTGTTGAGGTGTTCTGCTGACATCATAAGCCATACAACAGAAGCTCAAGTGGTTTATGTTGTTGTTAGAATCCCAAGATGGAATTGTATAAAGCTACATAATTCATGGTGTGTCTGTTTGTTTTATGTAATAATGCACAGTCTGAGTTCAGTTCCTTCTTATTCCCATTGAGGCCATCCTTCCCTTTCCCCCAAATATCTTCATGACAGCACGATTGAAGCAGAAGTTTGTCATAAATGAAAAGGTGTTTTGGTAATTGGCAGACTTGTTTACTGAAAGACAAGAATGAGCATTTCTTGAGAGGGAAAAGTAGAAGTGAATATGTCAATGGAGATAAAGAAGATGAATCTGGGTTTGAAACACTTCATCAAAACTGGATCAACAGAGGGTTTACTAAAACAGGAAAATGTAACAACTGGGAAGCAATAAGCCTCTTAGATGATAGTATAGATCAAGCTGAACTGCTGGTCTGAAGAATATCCCTTTAATATGATTTAAATTATTTGAAAAAACAAGGGAAAGATATTTCCTTATTCGACAAACGATGGATCTGAAAAGAAACCATCTAAATTTAGGGTTTGTCAATACAAGTTCTTCTTAAGGTTTGAAATATTTTAAATGGTGAGCCATGCTTTTTTTTAATCTGAATTTTTGAATTTGTGAGCTGGCATTAGAAAGAACCATTCTTCCAACATGTCTTCAAACCTTCTTGACCCAAACTTTTCCATGGTAGGAGCTCTAGTGATAAGATAATGCTAAGAGAAAATGCTGGTTGGAGATTAAGTGAAACTGGAAGTTTGGAGAATTTTAAATACTCAGTAGTTTTTCTTCTCCCACCATGTATAAAATCCAATTGCCACAACTCCATTGCATTAGGTAGCAAGAGAGTGTCACTTTTCTGAGTCTTGGATATGGTCCTTATGCATTTTGAGCAAGGAGGAGAAAGCATCTGAAAAACATGAATCAATCAAGAGATAAGCTTGTATTTGCTCATTCAGATGTTAAGATAGGCTACCTAAATGGCTTAGAATATCCATTGAAAATTTAATTACTATGTGTGGACTTCTAGTACTCTTTAAAAAAAAAAGTTGAATGAATAATGCATCGCAAATCTCCTATGATGTCTTCCCAACAAAAGATAGTTTTCATTAAAAAACAAACATAGCCTTCATAGAGGTTGCTTTAGGAGATCAGGCTATTTTTAGAAGGCAGCTGGGGATTTTATGCTTTCAAACACATTGTCCATGATAAGAACCCTTTAGAATTCCTTCTTTTAAAGGAAGGATATCAGCAAACAGCTAACAGAATAATTTACAACTCTGAAATGATACTCTTGTTTGTTTAACTCTATTTTCCTTTTGAAACAGAACTTTGCCTGATAATATAGATTCTTCTATAGTTAAAATATTGTGCTTAGATTGTTGTTATGACATTCATAGCTCCCACTTTCAGCAGTGATATGACACAAAGAAAAGATCAACAGAGAAAAAAAGGGTCTTTTTCATGAAATGGCACCAGAGGATATTTCTTGAGGGAATATTTAAAATAGATGTGTTTACTTCTGATACACTTGCATGTCTGATAACAGTAAGCAGATTAAGTATATACAGAAAATCTTTTATGCCTGCTTCCTTTGAGTGAAGGGTATTATGTTTGTAAAATCAAAGTCTAAATGCTGGAAAAGGGAGCAAACTGCATAATCCCATTGAAAGGTTTCTATCTTTAAACAGCATCTTAACATAACTGTAACTTGGACATTCCTTCAGCTCAGCTTCAGGAACAGACACATGAGGACATGCTTCCCAATAACAAGTCAGTAAGAAATACTTTTAGAAAATGTCTTTCCTAAATTTTCAAAATGCAGGCATTTTTACCTTTATTAAAAAAAAAACCAAAAACCAAAAACCATAATATGTGTTTATAAGAAACAGTCCAATCTTTGAGTTTTATAAAAGTGTAAATTAAAATTTTAGCTAAAGTAAGCCTTCAGTCGTTTTTTTTTTTTTGTTTTTTTTTTTTAACAGACAGAAGAATTTATATGACTTTCTATCTAGTAGCACTGCAGATAAAAAGAGCAGACACAGTTTTAGGTGTTGCATGCATTAAGTCAAACTCCTCAAGAACTTTGAGTAGAGAATGTATTATACTTGGAAATATTTCTTGGACTATGTTACAGTTGGGGGTTTTTGTGTCTGATTGTTTTGGGTATTTTTTTTTTTCTTTTAAATTTGCAAAGATCTGCTCAGATTTGAGCTCTGGAAAAACCCCTTGCACAAGATTGCTGATGTGACTCCATCTAAATTCCCCAAAGCATCTGGCTGTAATATGCATTCTTCAGTCCCAAAATAAGAAAAAAAAATGTTTTCAGTTTTTGACTAATGTTGCTGGACCAAATATGAACTCAAGAAATAACAATGAACATGATATTACTTATTTCATCCTCTCAATTCCTCACTCATTTTGTGAGAAGCCATTCAGCAGTAACATAGAAAAGCCTGTAGGGAGAAGAGTTTAAAGAATTTTTGGGATCCAGAAGGGAAGTGGAGTGAACTAAAACCAGAAGGAGCAGAAATAGAGAGGACAGAGGAGAAATCTGGAAATCTGGACAGGGAGACTAGTGCCTAAGAAGAAGCAACTGGTTGTGCAGACTAAGATTGGGTGATGCACTCTGGTGAGAAACTAATTCTGACTAGGAAGGAACAAGGAATAAATGCAACTGCAAGCTACAAGCAGCCTGGACATGGGCAACAAATTGGAGTAGAAGAGATTGTGCCAGGGAGATCTAAGACTTTCTGTCCAAAATATATCCAACTTTTATCAAGAGACTGAAATAGGAAAACTGAGGTCTTAAACGTGAAACAAATAATGAAGTCTAGGAAAACTGATGGTACTGCAATAAAGAAAGTTTGGGCTGAACAGAACTTAAAATACAAAACTGAAAGATTTAGACCCAGTAGAGCACATTCCTATTAAATTTAAGATGGAATCCAGTCTCAACATTTAATATGTGAAATCCAGTGGCAAGTGACCACAAATAGAGGTGCATGATGGTAAGCCTGATGAAACTAGAAAGTCTGGAGACAGACATGTCCTGCATGCATTTATACACAAGATGAGCAATCTTGTTTTCACATGATCTAGGCTGTAGTCAGTAATTTAACTGTGGAATAAGAAAATATTTGGAAATCATCTTCCAGACAGAAAAATTTCAGTCTTAACCATTTCAGTCAGGTCTGAGTTTTGTAAAGGTATTTTCCTAGCAGCTGCTTTACACCAGCTTCCCAAATTATTCTTATCTAAGAAAGTTTTGATTACTAGAAATATATGGATACCTTGCTCAGTGTGGGACAGCAATAAATCACTGGGGACCAAAAAAGGCTTGAAATGTGAGATGACAGAAGTATTTTCATTCATTTTGGTCTCAGACATCTCTGGGATTCATGCAGTTATAAGATAAACAGCCAAGTTTTTTCCTGTACACATCGTCCTGAATTTTACATGCAAGCCCTAAAACCCTCTGCTCAGCATTTCCTTTCAAGTCTAATTCGCAGAAATGTAATTTATAAATTTACAGACCAAACTGCAGATCATTTTGAAGTGTGTGTATGGGATGGATTGTTATCTCATTCTAAATATACTGGAATAGAAAGTCACATCCTACATCAGCTTGTACAACAGAAATTAAATGGTATTTTTTCTTAATGTATTACTCAGTTTAGGATGAAATGGAATTTTTTATGAGATTAAATTGGGGATGCAAAGCAATTTTTAGTAAGTGTTTACAACTCTAACTTTAACATTAGACTGTTTAACCAACTGTGTTAGGTGGCGGTGATTACTGTAGTTCTGACAGTCACACAAGATATTCCAAGGAG
The DNA here is from genome assembly GCF_003259725.1 of Athene cunicularia. Taxonomy (NCBI): domain Eukaryota; kingdom Metazoa; phylum Chordata; class Aves; order Strigiformes; family Strigidae; genus Athene; species Athene cunicularia. The sequence continues at coordinate 32,804,770 of NW_020799098.1, forward strand.
GAACACTAACCAAGATGAAATATTGATTTAATGTGTGTAATGACAACTAAAAAAGAAGAAAGCAACAGTTTATTAAATCAGATTCTAAAAATCAGTTGTACCTCACTCCCTGATCTAAGTAGGTCTAAGTTTCACTGAAATAACATATAATTACTGTAATTTAATTATGATCACCAACTTTTAGGTTTTGTGAAACAGTCAAAAGCTCCCATAAAAACTTTATGGAAGGAAAAGAAGTATTCTGTGGCTGATGAAATAAGCAGAGAAGACAGCTGTATCCTTAGCAACACTGTCAGTAGATAAACACAGAGCCAAGTCCTGAAACACATCTTCAGACGATCTGACACTTGAGCTTAAACCTGCTGGAGTGAATTTCCACTCCATTACACTTAACTACATTTCTTTTTGATACAATGGTGTCACCTATCTGTATGGTAGTGAATAGTTTGGATAAGGGCAGGAGAAGCTAAGCTCCCAAGTTTTCAGTGGGTTCTACACAAGCATGTCCTGTAAAGTCAAGGATGCCCGAATGGCTTATGATGGTACATGTACATGGATCAACTGTAATTCTGAGGCAAAACTCTGCTGCAATTCTGACCCATGCCATCCTAAATCAGTTTGAGTTTACACATTCTGGGGTTTTTAACACCCACAGTTATTCCATGATGATTGAGTTCAATTTTACAACAAATGAAAATAAAAAGATGAAGAGAGAATCCTCCACTCTGCACACACAATTATAAAATAATACTGTGAGAACATTTGTATGAAAACACAAAAAAGTAAAACCAGTATTTCTTTTGAGGTAACATGCTTACAGACACAGAGGTTTCTAGGCAGCTTTTATTGGATACCAGATATGTCTTGAAAAACAAATATGGTAAGAAGTAAGGATCAAGAAAAAGAGCAGACAGCTTTAAAAAATATCAAGCCAGTAGAGTATAAGCAAATTATGATTATGCTGAAAAATGAGGACTTACATCTAGAGGTAAAACCTACTATTAATAAATATTTTCTGCTTCAAGCCATTTATACTTCTTTCATCCAAACACACGGCTGGTGTTTAAACCTGAGTTTGAGAAATACAACTTAAAGATAGGAACACTAGTAATATCACAAAACGAAAGAAATAACCGTATAATAACTGGATTCTTAGTATGTTTTCTATATTATGACTATTTGGGCACTAACCTAACAAAAATCTTATGGTACTTTCATTTTTCTCCTATGTACTTTTATTTTTTCTCCATCCTGTATTAGTATATGCTCTCTACCCTTTGGATGTTTAGGTGTTTCTTAGTTTGATTGCATTAAATCACTATAGTTTGGGATTAAACACTCAGAATCTTCCTATGCTGTGAATATGGTAATATAGAACTTTCACAGTAAAACTATGTGCATGACAAAGTATGTGGATAAATAGATTAACTAAAAAAAATTTTCCTTGGAGAAGTATCAAAAAGAAAAAAAGTTAGTTCAGCAAGCAAATCCACTACAATTCCCTTCTCCTAGCCCCATTCCTCACTTCAGGAAAGCATCAAGAAAACCTTGTTATGCAATGGAATTGGAAAATTATTAAGGTTGTCTGTGAATTTCTATACAATTTATACTGTACATCTCACTAAAACATTTTTGAAACCAAAGCTTAATTTATGCCAGGAGAGACGCTGCTGCAAAAAGCTTAATGAGTAGCTATGGGTATAAGAGACATTACCAATCACCCCTTGGTTCAAAATAAATGGTGTAAATTATGCAGGTTGAAGTGAAAAAAAATATTTTGCATGGTAGGGCTATAATGAAGTTATGGACCACTTCATAGAAAGCTCTTGTAAATATTCATCTGACTATATTTAACTGCAGGATAGTTTTAGAGTAGTGCTCCTTCACAAGTGGAGCATGGATAGAATCTCTGAATTAAACTTTGAACAGACTCAGAACAAAAGAGGAAAAAAAATCATGTTAGCTTCATAACAACAGTGATAAAAATTAATTTAAATTAGGCAACATAAAGCTGCCTCCTGAAGGCCATAGGTAGTATTCCCTCAGAAGACATTAACCCAGGAAGCTTTTCCTTTTAATCTTCATATCCAGGGAAATGGAGCAAGACAAAACATAAAGAGGAAAAAATATTAATTGCTTCACAGCTGACACACTCAGGATGGGGGCTGAAGAAGGCTGTAGACTACATCAACTTTCAAGTGGGTTTAGACACGTTACAGTGCTTGTAAATGTAGAGGTGAGAGCAAACCCAGTTTGTGGGTATTGCCATTCTGTCCAGCCATGGACAGTGGTAAGTCTTCTCCCATCACTCAGCAAAATACTGACATTATAGTTTAGATAGATCTTTAAAGAATTGGCATGGGTATCATGTATTATTTTTACTGTCAGTATCATGCAGTCATAATGTACAGCTGTAAATGAGGACTGATGTAAATGTTCTGGCTACTATAGATCGGTGAATAACAAAGAATGTCACTGGGATAGAGTATGATTTTTAAAGCATCCGTTCTGTGATGTTATGGATGGGAACAAGATCAACAAACACATATTCAATAAGCAGACTCTGGGCGAATTTGACTGTGTGGTCCCTGGTGACACAGTTTACAAGAGAAATTAGTTATTTTCATGTATTAATAGCTTAATCTCCTTGTTTCCCTGCAGTATATGCAAGTATAAAACTTGTCTTTCACTATGGCAAGCTTTAGATCAGCTAAAAATGAAATAGACCCTCAGGCACCAGTGCTTGAAAGTACTGTCTCTACTCAAACTAGTTTTGTTGAGCAGACCCCTTGCTCAGATTCATTCCTCAGCATACAACATTTATATTTCTAAGCATGCAAAGAACTGTGCCTTGTTAAATGACATTTACAACTGCTTGAATTTAACAGATTTTTGTATATATGACTCATATTTGCTCAGGGACAGAAGTAGGAAACTTCTGAAATTTTCAAACCTTAATACTTAGAAAAAACTTTAAAAATGTTTTAAAAGTCTCAAATGTGTTGCTTTAATGACAAATAATAGCTTCAGTGGCTTGGAATTTAACCTTTAATTATATCCATATCAATTAAGTTCCTATGTCTAGAAGCATCCAACCCATACATTCCAGTGTTACAAGAAAATCTGTTTTGATTTGGGAACCTCCATAACACTTATAACTGACTTCATGCACACACTCTGGTATTTTACCAACTTTTGTATTGGCACTGAGTACTACTAGGCAGTAAAGTCGAGTGGAATTTTTCATTTCGGCTCCAATATTTGGAAAAGCACTGAGTGCTCATAACTCCAGATGAAGTGAAAGGAACATGTAGATCTCTAACACACATAAAATTCAGCACAGAGGAGCACTTATAATAGCTGATGGCTGTGAGGATGGAAAGGAACAATGCTGTCGTTCTGACCCTACAACCAAAATTAGGTTTAGAGCCAGAGGTGAGCAGGAAATATGTTTTCCCTGTTCTATATCACTGATATTTTAAAACATTTCCCTCCCTTCATCAGGCTAAGTGTTAAGATTGCATGGGGATATAACGTTTTAAAAGACAGGAAGAGGCAGATCTGCTTCAAGACTGCTTGTACATTCAGCAGAGGTGTGGGAACCAGTGTCCTGCCACCTGTCCCTGCCCGGATCGCTGCGGAAACATAACACAATCTCTCCTCTCCTGCATAAAAGTTCTCAGCAACGCCTAGAGGATGAGGAAGAAACCCACAGTCTTGACCCAGATATATTATCTCTCTCTTTTCCAGATTTTTATCTTCAATTTCTGGATGGCTTTCCTAAATAAAAGCTTTCTTCAGAAATATATCCTCCCAAAGTACCATACTCTGGGTATGGGGAAAGCTGGGGCAGGGGGACATTACAGGCTGAGAATGTCTTTGGTCTTTCAGAATAAGGCCTTAAATTTTCCTTTACACCAAAAAAAAGAGAGAAAACTGACAATTTTGCCTTTTAAATTAAACTAGACATCTATTAGTTATTGAAAACATTTGCAGGTGACATTTGGTTTCTTTAAAGCATCTAATTTTCTAAGGATGAAACCCTGAACTTCAATCACATTTATGATGTCATCTCTTTCTATTTATTACTGTTTTGCTGTCACATTGTTTAGCTTTATTCTGCTTTATAATAATGAACAATAATAATTGCACCAGAGTAACCTGTACTAAATGTAAACTGTTACCCTACAGAATCAACAAGATTAATCCACATTGCCTAGGATCGTTGAAATAAAGATAACAGGTACTTTTCTAGCACTGAATCTTCCATGAAACAAAGAGTACAAATTAAAATCCCTGGCATGCCTATGGCATTCCTCTTTGCTGACAACATTTAGAGCACATTGCTCTAAGAAGATGCTCAGACACTGAAACCACACATCTTAGTAATATCAACCCTCTCAAAAATAGTGTCAGGACTGTCAGGTCATTTTGAATCCCTACTGGCCTTAATACACCAGTCACATTGTGTCCATGTAAGACTTTGTTATTTAATTATTATTTAAAAGAAGAGAACATTACATTTTTGTGTTTTGTTTTGGGTTTGGGTGTTGGGTTTTTTTTCCTCATTTTTGCTGTCCCCTGTGCAATCAGCTCCTGAAAATATCAGATGATTATGGAAAGGACAGAGTTCCAGGGATTCTGCTTCTCTGAAAATAAATTTCATTTACTAGCATTTGGGTGCTGAACAAGACACTGAATCAGCAATATGGAACTGGATTAAATTAAACTGACCCCCTTTGTCTATTATGTCTCTGAACTTTAGTTATTTTTAAAAAATCCAAACACCTACACGTTTTGGGTTTGGTTTGGTTTTTTTTTTTGTTTCTTTTTTTTCTTCAGTGAAACATAAAATGTTTTAGAAGTAATACTATTTCTAAAAGGCCAGCAATGATAACCTTGCTAGATCTGAGCACATCACCACTCACCTGACAGATGGTTCTAATATATCTGGAGATAAATTTTTTTAGCTGTTTCTCTTTCTTGATCTTCCCATGAGCATACCTGAGAACTCTGTGTCTCCACTCCAAAATAAACCTCAATCACAGTACACTTTCACAAGAAAGTATTTTCTTAGCAGCATTTTGATGATTATGTCAAGAGGCATTTTCCCTCTCCTCCCTTTAAGTTGACATTGATCCAAATAGCCAAGATTTGCAGGTGTTGAGCTTTAGCTGTGAAGCATTTGATCTGCCCACCCACAAAGAATTCCTCTGGAAACATACAGCTATTGCAGCAGTTCTCCATCTTGCTATTAAGTATAACAGCCGTTCATGGTCACTTCATGATCACAAAGCCAGAAAGGAATCCTGAGCCATGTCCAGATTACTTTATAGCACCTACTGTAAATTAAATAGTCCCCCTTTTCAGTCCATTCAATTGCTTCAAACTCCTGTCTCCGTTATAATGTGAATAAAGCTAATTGGGACCGGTTTGTATTTCAAAGAGATTTTTAAAGATATCTGCACTGAATTAAGCAGAGTAATTAATGAAAATGTTTGAAAGAGGATTTACTACAAAAAATCTCACATTTGTTAATTCACTGAGAGGAACAGTGTAAAAATTGTAATTTAACAGACAGTATCTGCTGCACAGTTAGGTCCCTTCACGTGTGCCAGCCTACGCCTGAGCCTTTGTGAGCAGCAAAGCGCAGAAATAGGTTGGAATTAGTAACTGTGTACTTCAATCACAAAACCAATAGGTATGTGATGTTACTCCAGCAATTATCAGTGCAGGCATATAACACTTGGTTGTTTCAGGCAGGTGGCACAAAAATAAACAAGACCTTTAACATAGACTTAAACTTGATTTCACATTATTGCTTCTCTCAGTTCACACAGACTGTGACTTCTCATCCTCCAGTGGTTTGTTCAGCAATTAAGACCTTTTTTTTCAATTTTAACTTAGTAGTGACTAAATGAGAACGATGACTCTGTGTCTCCTGTGTTCTCACTTAAAAGAGTTTCAGCCTGAACTTAACCTAGATGTGCCTCTCTTACCTGTGAGAAATGACTGTCTGCCCTCCTTGGGAATGAGGATTGTTCAACCATCAGGCAAGCTCCTGAGGCTTCTCTGCTTTCCGCAGGATACCAGAAATTCAGTGGTGTAGCAAATGCAGATAGGAGCTGCAAGAATACATGCAGCATTTTGATATTTTGACAAATGAACTTGTGTAAACCATTTTCTATGGTCACAATTTGCTATGTCGTGTACATAACAGTGGATATTTGCATATTACAACAGCTGGCAACAACTTATAGGTCAAAATAATATATAATTTTAGTTTCTAATATCTAAACGAGTTCTATTTCTAGCTAAAAGAAACATGGTACCCTTTCTTCTCTTAAATATTGAAGGACAGCTTTTCCTTCTCCACAATATATCTGAAAAATCTGTCAAAAACAGTAATTAAGAGATTCAATTTATCACTATTAAGACTCACAAGCAATGCATGCACATTACTATTCATTTTTCATACCTAAACCACAAAAAGTACCTTCCTCCACAGTAAGACTGATGTAATGTTTCAACATCTCTTTAAAATGCTTAATGAACTGGGAGGATTTATCTTCTATAACCAAACATTGAGAAAACTTCTCTCCCAAACGTTAATATTCCGTTACAGTAAGTTAGTTGTATAAAATATGTTTAAAAACATCTGAATGGTAAAAGGAGCTTATTGTTTAACTTCTTCAGCCAGTCTGGTGAACATGTTGGTAAAAATGCTTTTTCTTGAAAGATTCACACATTAGATGAGCTGACACATCTCACATTCTTGTTCCTTTGTACCTCAAAGAAGTAATCTTGCAGGCCAAATCCTGCATTGATATTCATAGAATTCTAAAGGTCAAAAACAAGCAAGAAAAAAAAGTCAAAAAACATTTGAGAACTTGTTTACATAGGAGAGAGAAACCAGAAGTAGGAAGGCATCACAATTCATTTGTTTTTACAGGTCACCTTTTTTAATTTGATGTGCTGCATACCATCAAAACCAGAGAGTTTCTGAGGTTGATAGTCTATCAGTCAGTTTGCATTCAAGAACCTTTTAAAATACGTTTTGTGTTAATAAATGAAGTCTGAAATGATTTATTTCTCAATATATCTAATGTGGGTTTTTTGTATTCAGAAGCAAAATGGGAACATTTCATGAATAGAAAGTAGTCGTCAGGTAAGTAATCTAAAGACTGGCATAAGAGGAAACTCAAGGGTTATAAAATTGTAATGTTAAAATACGGTACTGAAAGGAGAACTACAAAAATGTTCAGGCATCTGTTTTTAAGGTTTTACTAAAAGCATTAAGACTAATTCTACACAAAGGACAGTTCTTTATGTTTCTTTATTTCCAAATGATCAATTTTTGCTCAATGAAGAAAATTTAAACATCTATAAACACATATACTGTTACAATTATGAGGATTTATTTAGATCAGTTTTACAACTACTGTATTCATAAAAAAGCAGTGTGCTGTGTAAACTAAACAGAGATTTTATTGTATTGTTATTGTGCTACCATTGGAAACGAAGTTAAATAGTTTGTTTTTTTTTTTTTAAAGTATATTTTGCTTTAAAACTGTAATGTAAAATATGTCTGTTCTTTCCTCTGGCAATTTCATCAATGCATCAATATAAGGGACTTAAACTCTTTTAGAGACTGTACCTCTGTAGTGAACCATTCCCCACAGTTTTGCTGATTATTGTTGGTACTTGCACCAGAGTAATTCTACAATAAAGCAGCAGCAGGGAATGAAAAAAGAAATCCAGTATGTGATCACTACTAATTATTGATTTATATTCCCAAAGGTTTCAAAGACATGAGTGAAGGCTGAAAATCTGTGAAAACAAGCTGGCTGAAATCAGTAGACACAAAAAGGATTGTTTTCCACACTATGAAGTAGTTATCATGGTATACATATCACAAAAAACATTTACTCCCCTCATATTACCAGAATGGTCTCTACCTACTTTGGCACACCCCACACCCCCCACCCCTCCTCTCCTGCCATCAGTTTTTTACTGACAATTGCTAAGGGATCATAAAATTGAAGTAGCAGACTAACAAAACCTCGAGGCTTAGATTTTCTACTACGTAAAATTCTGTTTGGAGAGACAAGGTCACAGGGAAAATGCCTAAAAGTTTTGTTCATTTCAGCAAACTGGGAAATCTGGTGCTCTCAGGTTTCAGCAGAGTTGCTAGCAAAGGTTATCACACCGTTATTTTACAATACTATGCATATATGTAATAGCTAAGGAGTTAAATGTGCCTTTGTTTAAGGGAGGAGAACCTTTACCCCAACAACACAGCCAACAGGGATCAACAGTCTCAAAATGTTCTTAAAGTTCCTCTCACCTTGTACAAGGAAACTAATCCAGGAACAAAAGCTCTTCAGAATAACTTTCCAATGTGGAATAATTTTTGGCATTTAATTCTTTTTGTCTAGGATTTAATCTTTATTCCAGAATTAGTCTGGATGGTAAATTTCTGGAGGATGTTGAGATCAAGTCTTCATTACATTTAATCAGGTTCATCCTAAGAAAAAACAAATCCTGAATCTAATGTATTCCAAGTAGAGTATAATACCCTATTCAGAGCTCCTCTAGACTCAAAGGAAGAAGGGGAGGGGAAGAGGAAAGTAAAGAAAAGAAGGAAACAAATTTATCCCCAAATAAAAAACTATACTAGATGTGTCTTAAAAATGAAAAAAAAAAAATCATTCAAGCCAATTGAGAAACAGATTGCAAGGGGAATAATATATATCTACAGCATCTTACAGCACAGTGGATCATGGAAATGACAAATGTGAACTCAGATGTTCCAAGGTAAGATGGAGAAGTTAGATCAACACAGCTACTCACTATTAGAAGGAACAGTGCTTACTCCCCGTCATTAGCAGGCTACTGCAAAAGAAAAACCAAAACATTCAGCCAAGCTGGTAGTCTGTTTTTCAGTCTGGCACTACCCACTACACTACCAGTCCAGCTCTCCCTCAGACATTCTGCTGAGGTGTAGTATGGTCATTGTAACTGAGGGAATAGGACTGACTCTCTCTTATTAGCAGACCAAGCAAAAAGTTTTCAGAGCTACTTATGTTCCAGTAACGAAGAAGCTAATTTAAGGCATGATAGGTCTGTTGGTATGGTGTCTCCAAAGTAGTAGCATTCTAATCATGCAATCTTTCATGCAGAGAAATGATATATCTTGCAGTTTAGTTGAACAGTGACCTTTTTCTAGTTTACACTTCATTCAGTTATGCTCATCTGCTGTTGGCTGATTCTTTTTCCTTCTCTAATAAACAGTGTCAATAGGTAATATAGTCACAGAGTTCACTGTGATTGTTGCAGATTTTAGGAATGTATGTTACTCATTTTTTTTTTTTTTTTTTTTTTTTTTTTTTACATCGCTCTGTAGACCACCTTCACAGATTCTCATCACTCAGGGCATGTAGTTAATAAGGTCTTATCCTCTCTTTCTATTCATTAATAAGGACATAAATTGTAATTATTCCTAATGTCACTCATTTCACATTAAAATTAACAGCTGGTGCTTGATCTTCAGCAGCTATGCAATGAAAAGACCTCAAAGACTGCATACCAGCATTTGGCACTAAATAGATGTACTGCACCTCTCTATGTTTTTTTTTTTACATAACCAATATTCAGTCTTGTGTAACAGGTGCCTACTTCTTATTTCCAGTTGAAACAAAGCTAAAAGGGTTACCCAGTGTAAAGCTTTCAGTAGTAGAGACAGAAGTATGTGATGGAGTTTCTCCAGAATAACGGAGATTAGTTCAGGTACTGCTAAGGGTGTGAAACTGAGAAGTGTCATATTAACACATGAAGTTTCATGAAGAAAAGCATCACATAAAACATAGTACTTCTGCACAGATATGTCAGGAAGCTTCTAACAATGTGTTTACTGGAGTTGGCAAGAATTATCAGATGTGCTCTGATATGCCTGGTCTGGCTTCATTTTACTCATTATTTATTTTTCTTTACTTTACTTTTTCTTTACTTTCTTTTACTTTAAGAAGACTGTAAAGACCATGCCTCAGTTTTCCACTGTGCATTTGAGTCTGAACACTTGGAAGAATGGAACAGAAACAGAAGGATAGATTTAATAACATTTTCTATTTACCTGTAACTTCTAGCTTAACTGGAGGTAGAACTGTGGTGGGCTGAGTCCACACTGAAACCAAGGTGGAGCCAAGGTAATATTAACTTTGCACATCAAAGGACTAATCTACAGAGATATGCTTGTGCTGCTTTTGTTCATTTTTCTTTTTTGGTATACCATGATGTAGCCTTACTGCTAAACAGATTACTACATTGTAATTGGTTCAGGAAAGAAATTTTCTTCTGACAGCTTTGAAAGGAACTCTTAGAGAAGTTTATTTATGATTTTGTCAATTTTATGGCAAAGGGAGCATGCTAACACTTTCTAGGATCGTTTGGGCATTTCAGTAAACAAGCTCAAATTTTGTTATGCTCTTCAGGTCTCTCGTAGCGCATCATCATCCCAATAACAAAGCCACAACTGTAGGTCTAGTATTGTTATAGGATTGCAGAAAGGTTTTTGGCTTATGAGTGGCTAAGATAGTTTGTAGGCCCATACATTTGCTGAACAGATGAGGAGTGAAAACAGGATCTGAGGATACATCTGTGCAGCACTAATCTATGTGCCTTGGTTTGTCTCATATTCCACTCATGATTTAGAGTGTACATGATGTGTGTCTCAGCTTCACAAAGCTAAAAACCTGCTTCTGTTTTCATCTTAGTGGATCCAGTTCTACCTTATTTTTGCTTGAACTGCTTTAACCTGTCAAGCCTATGGATCCCAAGCTGGACAACAAAAGAAAAGATGAAATAGTCACTTAGAACTTAATAAGGCATAAAGTTTAGAGTTGCAATAGGAAGTCAAGAAAGCACATCAAGGATTTTGTGCAGGGCAGGAAAGGGAATTCCTTGCTAAACCTAAGAGTAGGTGTTTATCAAGAACCAGAGACCTTTAATCTGTATGAAATCCACTATTCAGAAAATCCTATGAGGTAACAAGCACCGCTTGTGGTGTGAAGCTAAGTTCACGTTGAAACACAGTTGCCCCCCTCCATCATCTTGCAAGCTAACTGATGTAATCAGGATGGGAAATAAATGTTCTCTTCTTGTGAACAGCACTGATTTACTGCCTACATGGCAAAACCCAAATTCCCTCCTAATTCAAATTCCATTAAATTTAATTCCATTAAATTCTGTCTACCACCACACAGGTATGATTTTATTGATGTATCATTTACACAGAAAGGGAAAGAGTCTGCTGTTTAAGCAAACTGGATATTTTCTTTTAAAAAAAGTTATTTGATGCAATATTGCATAGCTGATTAGTGCATTAATCTATGTGAAAGTAATATAATTTGATGATTCGGAATCTTCATTAATTGTACTTCAAAAATATATATATATATATATTTATATATTTAAGATGTACTAGAAGTTTATCTTGTTTTCAAATATTTACCATGGGCTTCCCTTTTCTCCCTTCCATCCTAAAGTTTTGAGTGCTCAGTAATATGTCAGTGGTTGAAGAGTATAGATTGTTTTACTCTGTAGGAATAGAGTCTGTATTAAAAAAAAAAAAAAAAAAAAGTGTACGCTTTTGTGAACCTCTCTAAGACTTTTATGAAGTGAAGTACTTGGGGATAATAAATAATGTGAGTTTTCAGTTTCTTGCAAACTGTTTCCGTCTTGGAATCTAACTGCTTAGTTAAATTTCACAAGTACATTGCAGGAAGTCCAATGGTTTTAGTCCATAAAGTTTAAAAAACCTACCATCTGTGGGTTCTGTAATCATGTTTATCCTTCATCAAGATGGGTTATCTCTTGGTGTTTAACTGAACAGAATATTGTCTTTTATGATTTTCTCCCCTTGTTATATACTTTGTCTACATATTCTTTTCAGAATTCTAATAAGAATTTAATGACTTTCACAAATGTAGATATTAATCTATTTGCAAATTATATGGCTGCATCATCTTTCACATCCTGTCTTTACACAGAAGAAACTTCAATGGTTTCTGGCAAACTTACTTTCTTGAAATCTGTTGCACTTCATGAAAGAACAACCAAAATCAAAGATGTGTGTGAATAAGTTTAATTTTCACTAAACAAAGTTTTTAAGTGTTCTCACATTGGTGTGAGAGATCCTGCCATTTCCTTTGCTTTTTTTCTATATTAAAAAACAAAACAACCCCAAAAAAACAAACAGAAAATTTTAATAAGTGATAGATGTGGAGTAAAAAACTATACATTTCCAACATCAAGGTTTTATTCCTTTTAATTTTATTCTCTCACATGTCTTGTTCAGGATAGACATATCCTCAAAGATCCCATGGCAACACAGACTGCCAAGGTCAAAGGCAGGAGGGTCTATAGGACCTCCTTTCATATGGCCTTGGATAGCTGGATGGACAATTCATCATATTTCTTCCATCACAGGACTCTGAGGGGAAGTATCAAGCATATCTTGAAGCATTACCTGTATATTTCCCTCTCTAAAAAAAAATTTATGACACTATTTCTCTTCTCAATATATGTGATTCAATGTACTGCAGTATATATGAATATGTTGAATTCCACATGGACATACATACACACTCATATCTTTCCCATATGCCTCCAAGGCTGGATTCCCATACTCTCACTGTCTGGGATACAGGGGAATCTTATGTAAATTCCCACTGAGTTTACATTAACAGGTTTTGCAGTGAAGAGACAATCCAATTCAGTCTGGAACTTGTCTCCATATTCTTTATTGGATCTTTAAAGACAGGAGTGTACAAGTGTATAATTGCTGCTTGGGCTCCTCTCTGCTTATTTTCTCTTTTTCTTGTGTTGCTTGATCATTTTCAATATTTTAAAATGTATGTTTGAATTGCAGAATATCAGTCACATGCTGAGAAAAATGCTTTTACTTACAAACATGTATTAGCTACAGGTAATTCCTCCTTTATCAGCTCTCAAAGCCCGCCCCCCACCCCACCCCACC